>NC_051076.1:5257445-5578945 GCF_004664715.2 Peromyscus leucopus | reverse complement strand
TGCTTCCTGTATGGCTCCTGGTACCCAGCACTGCTGCATCTGAAAATGGACATCCTCATTTGCATGCTTGAATCCTTGTGTGACAAAGTAGTGAGTAGAACCTTCTAAGTCTCTATTGACTTGAAAGATCACATCAAAGACGCTTTGCTAATAATGGCAGGTTATTAAATGGTTCGTTCTACTGGTTTTAAGCTTTTCCACATCCTCCATGTTCCCGGCACCTGCAGCGTAACTCTGTTTCAAGATGTAATGCAGGTTAACAGGGTTTTAAGAGTGGGACAGTTGCTGGTGGTGGAACACTCCTTTAATCCCAGCACTCGGGAGGCAGAGGCAGGAAGATCTCTGAGTTCGAGGCCAGCCTGTCTGCATAGAGTTCCTTAAAAAAAAAAAAAAACAACAAAAGTCGGGGCAGACAGTGCCTTTGTGGGATCATCTTCTACAACTACCCACTGTCGGAAAGCAAGGGACAGGAAAGACTGGGCTACAAACAGGAAGTGTGAGTTGCAGGGGAGTGATGCTGGAATGGGATTTCTTCTGTTTCTAGACTGGGTCTCAAGTATCCCAGGCTGGCTTCACACTGGCATGCCGTGGCACTGCCCACCCTCTGGTCTCTGCCTCCCCAACTGGGATTCCGGGTGTGTGGGCCATGCTGTTGTGCAGTGATGTAGATGGAACCCAGAGCCGGGGACATACTGGGTGACTTCTCTTCTGACCCAACAGCCCAGGACCACTGCGGTTATTTGGTTGGTTGGTTTTTTCAATGTATCTTTTTTGTGCTCTCATGCCTGTGCTCACGTGTGTATACACGCACATGTGGGTGCATGGTGGTGTGTACACATGCATGTCTGCATGCGAAGGCCAGAGGTCAGCCTCGTGTTATGCTTCAGGAGCTGTCCCCTTGATTTTTGGGACAGGGTCTCTCAGTGGCTCGAAGCTCGCCAATTAGACAGGGACTGATCAAAAAATATTTCAGGGATCTTCCTGTCTCTACCTCCTCAGTTCTGGGTTTAAAAGGTGGCGCACGTCTTTAATCCCAGCACTCGGGAGGCAGAGCCAGGTGGATCTCTGTGAGTTCAAGGCCAGCCTGGCTACAGAGTGAGATCCAGGACAGGCTCCAAAGCTACACAGAGAAACCTTGTCTCGAAAAACCAGAAAGTTCACACCACATCCAGCTTATTTATGTGGGAGATGGTGTAAGCTTCACAAAGAACCCAGTTAAGGGGTTCACTCACTATGGGGAGTGCCTTGGCCACCTGGGAAATCTAGTTAGTGCTGCTTGGGTAGATCAACAGCGCTGACTCTCAGGAGCCACACAGGACACACTTACACTCAAACTGACCACAGGAAATTTCTGTAATCTGCATGTCTGCATAGGGTCTTCTGGCTTTGTTTTGTTTGTTTAGGAAAAGGAGTTTCTCTTATTATTCTGGAAAAGTCCTAAAACAAAACCCAGAAGATTAGTAGCAACCGGTTCTCATGCTGTGAAGGAGAGATTCTGCTGAGCAGAGCCTGCTTAGGTGAGCACTGACGGACACAGCCAACTCAAAGGGCTTTGTGAACAGCATCTGAGATCCCAACACTTGGGAGGCAGAGGCAGGAGGTAAGGAGCTTGGGTCAGCCTGGGCTACATAGGAAGAGCCTGTCTTAAAACCCCACATAACACAGGATGGACACACCTAGATCATTTAACTGTCTGGAAATGCTGGGGTTAAAAAAGCAAAAGGGCAAATCCATTCTTTCATATTTAAATCTCTGCACAGCACTACACTTTTAATACAGTTGATATGTTTGACAAATTAATTTGCCTTCAACTAGACCTCCCCCTTTATCAAATAAAACGTTAGCTTCTAAGAAACATGGATGCAGGATTGAAGGGGAAACCACTCTCAATCCCCTGGCTGCTAAAATGGCTGATAGATGCATCTTCGTAATCGGACATGTCACAAAGCTCAGGACTGGGCTCATTCTAATGAGCTTTTCTATTTAAACACCCATGTGGTCACCATGCACTGTTTCTAGACATTTTGAGGGGGGGGGTTGTTTTGTTTTAAATAGAGAGAAACATGGAAAAGGGAAGTAGCCATTAATATGAAATTTGTAAAAACTTAATGATTTTTGATCATTTTAATAAATATATATCAAGAAAACCTCACTTTATTACAACACAGTCATGTACTAGCATCTATCACCTAAAATTTCAACACCAAAATGTTCATCAAATATTGAAAATAAAGGACAAAACATTACTAGACTATTCAGCCATAACACAGGAACATGTTTTAAAAATTGGTCCTTGCGGACAATTTCCCAAATGATCTACTCATACACTGTATGAATGAGACCTATTTAATATTAATAGCAATAATTAAAAAAGCTTCATCTTGGAGAAAGTGGGAGAACTTACCTATTTCCTCCATTTGGCATTTGGTTCCTGTGAATAACCATTTTAAAAGGCCCAAGTCCTTGGCCTTGGAAATGGGAATACATTTTATGAGGAGGAGCTGGCTGGACTGGGCCACAGTGCCACTGAGGACACGTAGCAATGTGCAAATTCAAGGTATTGTTTGGATAGTGTGTTGGCCAAATACACAGTAACAATGACGAGCGAGTCCCATTTCTCCAAAATAACGTTCTGCAACCTACAATCTTTACATTCTTTAAGATAAAACATATTGATCACCACGTCATCTATTAACATTGTGCTTCTCAATCAACAGCGAAAGTCACATATAGAAACCACATGCTCTTAAGAGTCTAAACGCATGAAATGATGCAAAACAGGGCAAAGTATAACGTATGTAACGCATGCCACGGGCTGTGAACGTCACTGGACAAGAAAACAAAACAACCCAAAGCTCAGAAAGCCCAGACCCAACAACGGTGCGTTGCCATGGAAAAGCCCAGGCAGCTTCCACTGTCCCAGTGGCCTTCCCTACTGTCTCCTCCATCTCTACCCAAAATGTCAGACCCACAGCCACTGGGCGTCAAAAACAAAGGAGGAAGAGGATGGCGAATCAAAAGTTGAACACAATAGTTCAAAGTTAAGTTTCCAAACCGCATGGATCCACCCTGTGTGTTTTTTCCTATGTGTTAAATCCCTGCTGTAGCTCTGATTTATCCTTAATTTTTACACTGGCAAAAATTAAGATAAAGTAAGGCACCCAAGATCGCCCTGTACACCACACCTCCCTATCAGCCCATCATCAAACTGGCCCTGTACACCACTTTCCTTGTCCTCCCATTAAGACCACCCTCTGTACCACCTCTCTACTCACCCCATCAAAGACGGCCCTGTACACCTCTCTACTCACCCCATCAAAGATGGCCCTGTACACCTCTCTACTTACCCTACCAAAGATGGCCCTGTACACCTCTCTACTCACCCCATCAAAGATGGCCCTGTACACCTCTCTACTCACCCCATCAAAGACAGCCCTGTACACCTCCCTACTCAGCCCATCAAAGACAGCCCTGTACATCACTTCTCTAGTCATCCATTACCATCATATGGAAGCTAGGAGCTGGCAGAGTATGGTAGGTGTGTTTCATTTCGTCTCATCCTATCCAATACAAACATGTCACAACTCATGAAACCATGTCATCTGCTTTCCTGTCTTCAGTCTTCTACTCAGAAAGAAATACTGGATCGTATTGAAGAAGCAGACAGCTCTGCTGGTTATAATGATTTGTTTACCAAGTAACTACCTAATTAACTGGCAAACAAATTGAACTTGTCTTGGCTATCGATGGGCTCTTTGGAGGGGCGGTGGGAATATAACAGGGACATGTTGTCCTCAACCTAATCTACTGATTTTTTTTTTTTTTTTAAAGAAAACTAAGCTATACTTTCAGACATGAAGTTGGCTTTCCTTGGCAAAATCACATTAGTAAGTGGCTTGTGGATGCCTACTGTACAGATGTTCTGTGCAATCTGCTCTCCAGGCAGTGAAACAGCACAGTGTGTTCACTGCATAATTTTATCAGTTGTACAAAACTACAAAATCCATTCAAAATAAAACTTGGTCATGCTGTGCGTGCGTGCGTCCAGGTGCCGGCGGGAGGTCGCTCACATCTTACTTCCCCTGCTGCAGCACAGTTTGTTGCTTGGGGAAAGCTCCTTTTTCATCAAAGACTTTTTCCAAGACTCACTCACGTGGTTTTTCTCGTTATATCCGGTCTCAAAATAATCATAAAATTGGCCTTTGCACTCAAAATCAAGGTCGTTCCCAAGAGGTTCTCGGCTGAGGGCAACACCGTCTCTGTGGCTGTCGTGACTTACTTTCCCATCATTGGATTTGGCCTTTTCCTGGACACCAAGGGACCTAACATTAGTGACAAAGATCTCACTGGCAGGTATCTGGCCATCGCTCTTGTAAACAGGTGCACTGCCTATATCAAAGTCCACATGGTGGGAGCAACTAGCCAATGGCAGAGGGGAAGAGGAGGAGGGAGAGGAGGGTGGGGAGGAGCTGGGTGGGGAGGAGCTGGGTGAGGAAGAAGAGGAGGATGGGGAGGAGGTGGGTGGGGAGGAGGGGGATGTGGCTGTGGCAGCAGCTGAAGCGCTCCCAACGCCAGCATTGACAGAAAGGGGCAGATCCAGGCAGTGACCCCCACACTCCTGATAAAAACAGCAAGTGTGGAACTTTTCCCACTCCTCTTTGGCCACCCGGGGCCGTTTCCGGTAAGGACAGTCTTGAGCCAGGAACCACTCTTGGGTGGAGGTGCCACCAAGGGAGCAGGCAGGGAGGCACCAGCTGTTTTGCATGAGGATCTCCCCATGGATCCTCTTCATCAGGTTGTTGATAAGGACAGATCTCCGCAGGTACACTTCCGGGTCATCGATGAACCTCAGCTTCTCCAAAGACATGTACAGGATGTGTGCTCGCTCCTCAAAAATGGAGATGGTCTAAAAATCAGAGACAGGAGGAAGCTTAGGAAACGAAGCTGGTGCAAGTATCATCGCCCAGTTAGAGGCTGGCCGCACTGCTGTGGACGTCCCATCCCCACCTGTTTCCTGACTCCCGGGTGTGCCAGAGAAGATCCAGTCACCAGGTGGACCTCAGCAGGGCCCAGCCAGAAGGCTCGTCCAGGGAAGGAGATGCTGAGACAGTCGACCAGAGCTGTCAGAAGTCAGTCTGGCCGCTGCTGTGGGGTAAGGGGCAGATGACCCCAGGCAGCACAGGGAGGATCCAGGTTAGCCTGGCTGTTGGTGACAAGGAGTACTCTGGTCGAAGTCTATCAAGCTGTATTTCAAATGTCTGTGTGCAGAGGCACACTCATGCATCTCACAGCAGTATGTTTGCAAGTTATTACCTATTTTTTAAAAGACTTATATTACTATTATTTTATTTTTTTGAGACAGGACCTCTCTATTATATATCCTTGGCTGTCCTGGAACTCACTATGTAGACAAGCTTGCCTTGAACTCACAAGAGATCTGCCTGTCTCTGCCACCTGAGTGCTGGGATTAAGGCCCGTGCCATCCCTATTGGCTGAAAGATTATTTTTATGTGTTTTGAGTGTTTGCTAGCATGTCTGTCTGGTACTATGTGAGTACCTGGTTCCCACCCAAGAGAAGCCAGCAAAGGGCACTGGATGCTCTGGAACTGGAGTCATAGACAGTTTGAGCTGCCAAATGGATGCTAGGGAGAGAATTCAGGTCATCTGCCAGTGCTCTTAACTGCTGAGCCATTTCTCAGCCCCAGGACATGTTTTTAAAGATTCGAGACGCAGGTTCTAATGGGCACACGTCAGAGTTTGGACTGGGATACCAAGGAACACTTTCGGGGTTTCACACCTGCAGCACACCCTGTTTCCTAAGAGGGCAACTGCAATTAATGAGACTAAGTTAGGTAGGACCTGTTGGCTTGTGGAGCTGACAGGAACGATAGATCCAGACAGAAACTAGGGATGAGGATGCAGTCCTGGGCTGTGTGGGGCTGTTACTGGGTGAAGGATGGTCCTTTAGAAATTGTTGCTATTGTTAACTTAAAACATGGCCATGCTACATAGCCTAAGCTGCCCTGGAACTCACAATGTAGCCCAAGTAGGCTTTGAACTTTCTGAACTTGCTCTGCCTTTCAAGAGCTGGGATTACGGGATGTACCTTGCATCTGGCACATCCCAGTAGCAACTGGAAAGCTGATACAGACACAGCACAGAAACTAAACGTATCAACATGGGTGCCTCCTTACAAACAGCCAAAAGCAACTTCTAAAGGCTGAGGAGGGCTGGGGCCAGGGGCCTGGCAGAAGCTGAACTGAAGAGTTCAGCATCTGGCCACCAGGCTCTGGCTACTCCTCATTGATAAGGTCAATGGAGTTCTGGAGGGAGGGTATCACAAAGGAAAAAGAACCAATACTTAGATGCCCAGTTCTCATGCGTTTCCCCATTGTGTTATTTTCTTTCTTTGGTCCTTCCTTAGGAATTAATTCTGAACTTTAGCAAACTTGACCTGTTTCAGGACGCATCACAAACAGCATGCCTGTTCTAGGCACACATCCAGGCGATGAGACACTGACCCCCAGGAGGTCAGGAAAACCCTGGACAACCACTCTACCCAGCACACAGCAGTAGCCTTGTGGCAGAGCTCAGATGAGGGTCAGGAAAGCCAAGCTCATCTTCCAACACATGATACCACAGAGCAGCCCTAGTCCTCAATGCAGCCCAGGAATATTAAACCACGGGCAAAAAGGTGTGCGCTTCCTTACAGACTTTCTATTATTTCTGGGGAGAAAATCTCTTTCTGGTTATTTCTTGAAGTACTTATGAAAAGTAACATAGGCCCTGTCCTAGTTAGGGTTATTATTGCTGTGATGAAACACCATGACCAAAGCAAGTCGGGGAAGAAAGGGTTTATTCAGCTTACACTTCTACACTGTAGTCCATCACTAAAGGAAGTCAGACAGGAACTCAAGCAGGGCAGGAACCTGGAGGCAGGAGCTGATGCAGAGGCCATGGAGGGCTGCTGCTTACTGGCTTGCTCCTTATGGCTTGCTCAGCATGCTTTCTTATAGAACCCAGGGCCACAGCCCAAGGATGGCACCACCCATAATGGGCTGGGCCCTCCCCCATTGACCATTAATTAAGAAAATAGCCTACAGACTTGTGTACAGCCAGCTCTTACATGGAGGCATTTTGTTAATTGAGGCTCCTTCCTCTCAGATGACTGTGGCCTGTGACAAATTGGCATAAAAGTATCCAGTACAGGTCCCCCCAAAAGTGACAGTGATTCATGTGGCACCTCACAAAGAAGTTGCTCTCTTCTATTGCTTAGGTGGAACAATTTAATGTCTGAAAATGGTTCGAGGCATTGTAACTGTTAATAAAACAACTACTATTAAAAACGTACTTTATGGCTGCAGCTGCTGAGTGGTGGGTGAAGATCCTCCTCTTCGGCATACTTCCTCTTGAAGTATGTGACCTTGGATGTGCTTATAGGATTTGGAATTCCCCTGTAATGTGATCCTGCGGTAATAAATCAGATAGACAAATGACACCAGGCCTGCCAGAGGTGCGCCAAGCAAAATACTTTCATTTCCTTTCCCTCTAGTGGATAACTTGGCTACATCCCTGTCTGTACACGCAGTGATGAAAAACAAACATTTGTCTTCATAGTTGCTAGCGACTGACTCCTGTGCGCCTGGGAAGGTAAAGATTTCTAGCAGCCTTAGAGGGAAATGTCACCCACCTTTCGGCATTTACTAAATGCTTGGGATCTTAACTGTCTGTACAGGCAAACAGTAGACTCCAGGGATGGTAGGGGGGTGTGACCCACCTGAAGCGACACTAGCTTGACTCACACCTCACAGAGGTGGTGGAGCGTGTGTATGCATCACTTTCGGGGTTAATACACAAACTCACACACATACATGGAGTTATAATAGTTTTTCTTTTGAAACACAAAATTATAGATGAAAGCTTAAAATTTGTAGTCATTAAATTCTGTTTGACTCTGAAAATGTTAACACACCAACCATGAACAGATCAGGGCCTCCTCTGAGGACTTTAAAACCTTTTCAGAAACTAGACTTTCATGAGGCTTTTTCTTCAGTTTCTTTTTAAAAGAAAAAAAGAAAGACCTATCACTTCATAAAAACTCAAAGGAACTTATTTGAGACCATTAGAATTAAAGCCCAGAAGAACATATTTCTATTTTCTTGTCAACTGTGTGGTTCATGAAGAGGAGCAGCTTGAAGCTGTGTCAGGGGTGCAGACTCCTTTATGCCTTGTGGGAGAGAGCTCTGCACATGGGGCCTGTGAGCTGTACATCCCCGAGGACCACTCTCTTCCACGGGACAGACCCCGAACCCAAACTTTTGGTAGCTGGTTCAATCCCTTTAAGAAAAAAAGAGTTTCAGGACCTCCGCAGGACTGCAGAGCAAGTAAGGAGGATTTCCAAAGGAGCCCAGCCCCCGGGAATGACTAGACACCACCTCCTAAGAAGAAGGCCAAAGGCAATACCTGCCAGTTGTGGGCTGGCTCCTGCGTCTCCCTGCAAAGGAACCTGTGCTGGCCCCGGGGGGCTGGCTCCTCTGTAGCTGTCAGCCTCCCATAGCGTTTGGTACCCGGCAATTTCAGCAGCTCCTTCTGAGACAATGGGCTCACAGAATCTATTCATGGACAGAACCAGCGTCATCTCTGACAGCCTCAGATCTGAAAAAAAGGGGGGGGGGTGAGGTGGGACAAACAGCCCTGGTTAGGAGTCAGCCTGAGGATGATCTCTGCATCATCCTGTGCTTGGGGAGGCTTTCACTTTCCATCCCTCCCCTTCATCCCAAACTAGCAGATTGTTTTTCCAAGGACACTTCAGCAAACTCTTGCTGCTATCGGCAGCCTGCATCTCAGGGAGGACCTCTAGAGCCCACTTCTTATTGTTCTCAGCTCCCCTCAGCCCCTCAGCCAGTTGCTCTGCCTCCCAAACGCATTTTCCTCCTGACCTTACAAATGTACCTCTAAGAGGAAGGGCCAGGCCCCTGTGCCTCCTTTCTATTAATAAGGTGAAATCAATTTTCTATTCAAGCCCCTAGGAGTCCCCTTTGATGAAATCTGCTGATCAGTGGGGGGCGAGGGCAGGGATGAAGTCCCTAGGGTCCTCCCCGCACTCTGCTCTCTTCCCAGTTCCTCGGCCACACTCTCTCCTCCCGGGTGAAGCAGACAGACACTCGGTAGTTGTTTCCACAGCCCCGATCGGCCTGAACTGGATCTGCCTCCAGTCAAAACACTGCGAGATGAAGACAGAAAATTGGCTCCAGTTTCCAGCCGTGAGTTGCAGTCCCACGGGAGCCAAGCACAACATCAACCAGGCAGCAGAATATTAAACAGGAGCCAGGGCTCCGGGCAGAGGCAGCCAGATGCAAGGCAGGAACTTTCCAAGAGTCAACACATCGCCGCCCTCCTCTCTGGTTCCCACCCTGACCTCAGGACTGCAGGGAGCCAGCCTAAGCCTCCGATGCTCTGCGGTGCTCCCAGACGGTGACCTGTGTGATCCAGGCCACAGGGCCACTTCCATGGGACTCAGTGTTGACCCTCAAGACAGGGTCAAGAGTATGTTTCAGGGAGAAAAAGTCTGGGGCCACAGGCCGGAGAGCAGACCCAGCACCTGATTCCTTCAGGGCAGTGGTTCTCAACCTTCCTCACTCTGTGTCCGTTAACACAGTTCCTTATGGTGTGGTGACCCCCAACCATAAAATTATCTCATTGCTACTTCCTAACTGCAATTTTGCTACTGTTATGAATTGTGACGTAAATATCTATGTTTTCTGATGGTCTTAGGTGACCCCCGTGAAAGACTTTTTGACTACCACTTAAGGGGTCGAGACCCACAGGTTGAGAACCACTGCTACAGGCCCTCTAGACCTGCATGGCTCACTTGTGTTATGCGGATCTGTCACTGACGTGATGTCAGGCCTGCTTGCTGAAGATGATTTTCTTTTATAGCAAGAGCCCAGTTCATTCCTCTGCCTTCAGGCTAGGGCAAAGGTGAACTTGTCCTTGTCTTACGGTCAAGTCCTCTGGCTACCAGTGACTATTGGCAGCAGACTCTTTCACCAGGCACCCGTGTTTTCGAATTCAGCCTCAGCCCTGCATCATGAGACAGGGCTGGGTCTCTACTCAATGGGCAGAATTGGGGTATAGCTGACTTGGGCTTTGGAGTTTACCCTTCAATTTTTCTTTCCAAAGAGATACCAGAAACACCTTAGGGAAAGAGGACGTGTGTTGTGTTGTGAGTGTACTTATAAAACAACTCTCTATCAAGAAACGCTGGGCGACACCATTTATTTCAATCTTTTAGTCATCAACAAAGAAATCTGCCTTCATCAGTTCAACCAATTCAGGCCTTTGCTTTCTGCCCCCTCAAACTCTTCAGCCAAGCAAAGAATCACTGACACACTCCAGTTTCTTAACCTAGTCTAAAAGACATCTCTACCCAGAGAAGCCACACCTGGGACAGACAACTTGGAATTCACACTCACTCCTGGGGTGGGTTCAGGGAAGAGGATCCAAGCCTTTCCCTGGTGGAACTTTTACTACATATAAACAAAAGCAGGTTGACAAACCCATGCCCCTAAAGAAGAAGCCCTGCCAGGCTCCTGGCAGCAATTACCTTTGCTTAATAGGACATTAATGGGCCCTGGGCTGCTTTACCGTAGTCAGAGTTTGTTTATATTCTAATGACTTGGGGAGCAGCTTTTCCGTTAAGACTCTCAGGGCTTCTATCTGTTAGCATTGTTCACAACATATGAAATCCATCGTTATGCATTTGAACTTGAAATGTGGCATAATAGTTTTTGGCATGGCTGTTTCTTTTGTTTATAACATCTAATTTCAGCAAGTTTTTCTTTTTCAAATTGGAAACTGTTATACACAAGATCCTAAATGGGAGAGGCTGGGTTCTGCAAGTGATTTATTTAAGCTGGAATAAAACATGAATGAGCTGGGACTACTTGGGAGGGGGGAGGAGAGTCTGCAATTGAGGCTTCCTGGTCTATTTAGAACTCACACTGATGTTAACCAATTAGGGAGGCAAGAGTAGTGTGCATGAGACACTGGGCTGTACAGTGCTGGTTAAGCATGGGTCTTGTGCTATGGAACCCAGAAGTCCCAGTTCACAAGTTCATGCTGTTACTATGAAATACAGACACAATGGTGTATATGATAGAGATTGTGTTTTAAGATCAGAAATGAGAGGATTAAAATTGAAAGTGTTAATGCGCTAATTTGTAGCCCTCAGGCTGCTGTGCCCGTTTGGTCACTGGGGTGATGCTGTGGAATGACACCCCCCCAGCACCCTCACAAGGCTGGAGGCCAGGAGTCGGTGTTTCTATCCAGTGTTCCTCATACAGGCATTTCTATACCGGTTGGTTTTTCCGGGTGAACCATTATGGTGTTAAAAGGAGTGGCTCCCGTGGTTCTGAGGTGCCAGGAACCCCACAAGCTACTGGAAACAAAACGGCACAGAAGGATCGTCCCTCCTCTTCCTGACGCTGGGAATTACAGACCGTTTTAGAAAGGAGCATCTAGACAGCTGGAAGACAGAGTCCAACCCTGGACAGCATGGAGGGACCGCAGCTATCCAAGGCGGTCCAGAGAACGCAGAGCTCTGTCTTGGGGAGCCAAGAGATTTCCTCACCCACTGACTCCAAATAGTCCCAGACAGGATCTCAACAGTTTGTCCGATTCACCCAATGGTGGAGGTGGGAGCTGGATGGTTAGAACAAAACCCTTCAATGCTCCAAACCCGACAGGTGCCGCTTTTCTCAGGTCCCTGTGGGGATACGGGAAGTGCACTGGCCAGCGGCAGTCCCAGGAGGCTAAGAGCGCTAGGTCCGGTGTTGGGGTTGGGAATGCAGGTGTGGGGAACTAAGGAGGTCAGAGGTTCCCCGCTGGGAGCTTTAGGGTCAGCTCTCTCATTCCAGGCCCAAGGTGGGTGCTAGGGTGTGACGGTCCCCTTACCCAGGGTCTTACTCAGACGCACCCTGGAGACTGGTGCCATGCCCTTAAGCCCCTTTCCGGGACAGAGGGCACCGTCCGGCCAGCCTCAGGCCGCAGGGAAAAGTAAACAGTCCAAGTGTCTGGGAACAAAGGCAAGTAGTCTTCCAAGGTACCGGAGCCCAGTGCCTCTCCTGAAGAATAAGGGCTATGATTATTCGCTCTCCTTCTAAAAACCAAGTTTCCTTCTATGGGAAACACTCGCCAAGGTGGGATTCCAAGGCTATGACTCACGGCGGCTGGCGGGGCCGCACTCCAGCCCGCAGCTGCCAGGGTCCTTCGCCGAGCCGCGGCCGCCTGCGCCGTGCGCGCCGCTGGGGCCAGGGTGGACCTTGGTGCCCCGTTCCTGCGGCCAGGCGCTCGGGAAAGTTGCGGGGCCAAGGAGGCTGGCAGAGGCGGGGGCGGGGGCCTCGTAGCCCGCGGGAAGGTGAGCCGAGGACAGCGCCGCCCGCAGCCCGAAGCAGGGGCGGGCGCAGAGGTGGCGGGGGACACAAGGTGTCAGCTTCGGCAGCGGCGCCTTGTTCCGCGGAGCGCGCGCCCCTGAGACCCGCAGGCCCTCCTCCCTACCCTCCCGGCCCCGGGCCGACCCTCTTGCCACCCGGGGACACCCGACTCGCCGCTATGGGGGTCTCCGCCGACCGCCCGGGTCGCCTCGTGCACGCCGCTTCTCCGGGGAAGGGCGCGCGGCCCTGAAGAGCGCGCGCCGCCCCCGCGCCCCTCTGTGTCCAGCAGCTCCCCGGCTCCACGCGCGACCCTCCCCGCCCTCGCGCGCCCTGGGGTCGCGGCTCTTACCGCGCGCCCCGCGCTCCAGCCGCCGCCGTCCTCCGCGCGGCCGCCGCTGCCCACGCGCCTCCCGGGCCCTGTCGGCGTGGCCCGGTGCGCGGCGGCCGAGGTCCCCGCAGGTCCCGCCGCCGCCGCCGCCGCAGACGGTTATGGAAATGAGCCGCTGTGTCTGGCGAGGAGCGCGAGAAACCCGTCAATCCTGTTTGCCATTTCCCCGCGGATTTCCGAGCCTGGCTCTGCTGGATGCCCCCGGGCGAGAGGGAACCTGACAAGCGCGCTCCCCGCCTCCCTCCGCTCTGCCAGCTCGCAGGGCGCCGCGCCCCCGCCCGCCCTGCCTCCGCCCCCGCTCCGCCTCCGCCCTCGGGCCGCGCGGGCTGCTCCCGCCAGCAGCCCGGACCCCACGCGCGCAGCCCGCCCGGGGCAGGGCTGCAGTGCGCGAAGCATTCACCGCAACCTGCCCAGACGTCTTGTCTGTTTTTTAAATTTCGGTTTAGTTTTCTTATTGTATGTGCGTGTGATTTAAAAAAAAAATCTGTGCCTTTCCCACCCTTTGCTAAAGACTTTCTTCCCCTCTGTACAGCACTTGGAGATGAGAAACAGATGTCGGAGCTGGACTGAGCCTTTGCGCTCCCCCGCCCTCCCGGTCCTTTCCCCTGCATCTCGGGTGTAACAAGGCAGCACTCGTCCTGCCTCCACGTGAACTGGCAGCTCCCGGGTGAGGATCCCCGCGGGGAAAACCTCCAAGAAAAACAAAAACAACTAGTAAAGAAGCTTGCCTTTGGTGGAGAAGCTGGGGCAGAAGCCGGAGTCACTTTATTTTGCAAATAGTGATTCCCCCACCCCCTTCTTGTGGTGGATTCAATTAGAGCTGGCTTTTGTGGGGGGTTTTGTTGTTTTGTTTTTGAAACAGGGTCTCACTGTGTAAACCAGGCTGGCCTTGAACTTACAGAGATCTGCTTGCCTCTGCCTCCCAAGTGCTAAGATGAAAGACATGCGCGACCATGCGTGGCTCCCTTTTTTCTTCAAAACAAAACAACAATACAAAACAAATTTAATTCATAAATCCTGTCCGGGGACCCTCCATGATGGAGAGGTCACTTGAGGTGCGAGGAATGTAGAGGCTTAACAAAGCCGGGAAGGGCACCTGCGGAAGTGTTAGGAAGACTGGAGACTGCTGCTAGGGCCAGATGCGCCTCTTTAAAACCGTGATCCTCCTGCCTGCAAGAGCCAGGCCTCTGACTGCCTGGTCCCTGCAATCCAGGAGGTGCACCCACTGCAGGCCCGGGGAAGAAAGGCAGGAACCGGGATGAGGATCAGCGCCTGCAGATTGCACTCCTGTCTGATTTGCATGTTTATTTCCTAGAATTGTAATTAAATTTGTGTAATAAATGTTTTCCATTTCATTTGTACACTCAAAATTTGGTTGACTGACATGCAGCTAAGTAAATTTTCTTTTCTTTTTTTCTTTTTTTTTAAAGCAAATGTGCTTTATTTAATAAAGCAGCAAATATCAACCATCATTAGGACTGATCTATTTAGAAGGTGTTTCTATTGAACTTTGTGCATCAAAGACACAAAGATTCTTAGGGTATTGAGACTCCAAGAACAGTTCTGAAAACCGGAAGCCACAGCCAGCTTATTCCAGTTTTTCTGAAACAGTCCAGGGTTGCACACCTGAAACTGGGCATTGAGCATCCGTCTTGGCTTCATTCCAAACCATGTTAAATTGCCCTGGCTCATGCCAATACAGACAGTTAGATGATGACTTCAGAATTTTAAAGACGACTTTTTCTTCAATCAGTGAGAGTCCCATCTGAGTGAAGGGAGGCAAGGCATAACTGCATTTAAAGCAGAGCAACATTTGGGAATCTAAATACGAACCTAAAACTGCTTATCCTGTTGCTCAAATAAAGAACTAAATGTGGGGCTTGGAGGCATGGATTATTATTGTTTTTATCTCCCCATATTAAAGTTTTATAGCATTTAAAGGTCTATGGGGATTCCACTTACACACTTAGCTGTGTCAAAATACATAAAACCAAAAGGAGCAAATTAAGCATAAAATTGAGAAATAACATGAGACTGGGAACCAACATGAGCTGCCCTTCCTTCTTTGGAGCTTTGGCTCTGAAAAACAAGCCTTCCAGGGAAACTCCACAGCACCCTGGGGTGCAGAGACTCTTGGTTTTACTGGTCTAAAAATCAAACTCCTGCATTTAAACCCTGCACCCTTGTGGATCTGCACATGAAGTTGACCCTGTCCCGTCCAAATGCCTGGGTTAGCATGTCTGACTGCCAGCTTTCTTGACTCACTTTTAATGCCAAGTTTAGTGTCTCTCAGTGTCCAACTGCTGTCAGCATGAACATGCATACCACTGCAAAAGACAGTCAAGTGTCTATGGAATGTGAAACATTATTCTAAAATGTAAGTTGTGGCTATGGCCTAAGACCCACAAATCAATAGTGAAGTGTTTGGAATGAGTGAATGTGATATATAAACAACAGTCAACTGAGCACTATGATGTCATCATTTGGGGATATGTGTGCACATACATATGTCTGTGAACTTGCAAGAAAAATGTTTGAGTATAAAACTTAAAATACTTTGAGCTGCAAAGTCACTCACTGAGAGCTGTAGTTGTTTTTCAGTGAAAAGGTGTCAGTCTGGGAGTGTCCTGCCTTCTACAACACCCAACAGATAGATGCTGGTGCTGGGACCACATTCCCCTTCCAGCACAGATTCCCAGTGCTCAGAGGCTGGTCCAAAGTTTCCACCTCAGAAGTGTGTTAAGTGGCTTCGAAGAACTCTGTCATTTCTTGGCAAAGCTGCCCTTGAAGCAGCCAGAGATGTGGAAGCAATGAGCAGGACAGCATCCCAGACTTATGGAGTTGCCAGTATGGTCAGCAGTAAAGAGGAGTATATAATGGTGGACTATTTAGTCCTCCAGGCATAGTAGATGCATGGGAGTTCAGTGATGGGACTTGCAAGTGCTCAGGTTTTACTAGAGGGTGCGTAAGAGCGGGCAGCAGATGAAACCAGATCACACTGTGCACTGGAAGATGGAATGGGTGTTAGTTCAAGAGGCAGGGAGTGCCTTAAAGGGTTATGTCCAGGGTTATGACAGTGATGTTGGAACACTCACCTGCTCTCAACAGTATAGCAAGGAAGACTGGGCATGCACTAGAGCTGTGGCCCCGGAAGGAGAAGAAGGGTATGAGACGTCCCAGAGTATGAACACCTAGGCTGTCACCACTGATTGTGAGGACAAGACGTACAGAGGATAGCTGAAGTTACTGGTCAAGTCACCACATGGCTAAAAGCAAAGCCACGAGGAAGAGCAAGAGACCGGATGGAAAGGATATGTGACATGAGCTGTCCAGGGAGCAGGCAGACAGAGGCACACAGGGACAGCTGGTGTTCGTCTAACTGAGATACTATGAGAGAAGGAGGTAAGAATGATGCGTGCCGGGCAGGGTGGTGGTGGCACACACCTTTAATCCCAGCACTCAGGAGGCAGAGGCAGGCAGATCTCTGTGAGTTCAAAGCCAGCCTGGTCTACAGAGTGTGCTCCAGGACAGCCAGGACTGTTACACAGAGAAACCCTGTCTCAAAAAACAAAACAAAAACAAACAAACAAAAAGGATGATAAGCACTTTTCTGTCTCTTGGACATAATGAGTCAACTAAAGGTATTTTCCGAGAATTAGAGAAAGGCTTAGGTCAGCTTTTTAAAGAATCTGGCAAATGTATTTATTCAGAGTTGAAAGTGACAATTCAGATTTAATGAGTAAACGCTCTTAAGGGATGTGTATCTCAAAGTATACAAAGACCCCTTTGGCTTAGGCTAGGTGGTAGAATTTGGCAGCAGGCAGCTTCTCCTCCATGTCCTGTTAGCACAATACAGAAGTCATTCTGCACTGTCTTGTTCAGAAGCCATCTTTACTCATGTACCTTCACAAGCAGAAAGTGATTCATTTCATCAGATAATCCTGAGATAATCCCCGCAAAGATGGAAACTGCAGATAATGAGCTTTGCATGTTATCTCCCTCAGGGATATTTGTATTTTAATGGGAGTGTCATAACATTACAAAAACTTTAATCAAAGCAACTGATAATTAATTAATGGCATGATTTCAGATGTAAGCTGGTGAGGTGTTTTTCTGAATGCTAATCTTGTAACATAGATGGTCCCTTGCTCAGGATGTTGCTTTAGGAGACCTACATTAGTGATTACTCAGGAATGGTTTACAGTAAATACACTGATTAGCTGCAGAGAGCTGTTCTTCTAACATACTCAGTAACTTTTTTAGTGAAAAATATTCTATGGCACTTTTTTTTTTCTTTCTGTGATGCTATCAACACTATATTAGTTAAAGTGTGGTAACTGGGAACACAACACCAACGTTCACCCCAAGACTTAAGGGGAACGGTGAGTCATCAGCCATGCCAGTCATTTAGGTGGGAGCTGGATGGCCAAGGAGATGGGAAGGAACCTTGCTCCCCTTTAATCTCAGCACCTATGTATGAGACAGAAACCAGTCTGGTCTGCAAAAGAAGTTCCCAGCCAGCCAGGGCTACACAATGAGACTTTAGTTTTAGAACAAACAAGATTAGCTCAGTGGAGGGCTAGGAATGCAGCAGTGTAGAGTGGGTGAGGCCCTGGGTTCAATCCTTAATCTTGTCCCAAAGGCAGGGATAAAGATTGTGTGTACATGAGCTTGTGTGTGTGCACTATGTGTTCTTCTATATGTGTGCACCTGTGTGCTCCAGTGTCCATTGTTTATGTATGTTTATATGACACTGCACCAACAATCCTTTCAGGAGCTAGAGGATCTGTACATACCAACACTATTTTCTTGAACTCATAACTTTAAACATAGGTGATTGTTGAAGTCTTTATATTTGTTTCTTTCTTTTTTTTTATTTTTTGAGATAAAATCCCAGAAAAGAGTTTTGGTAGTTTAAAAAATATATGTTCGAATGAAATAATAATTTCAGCTATGTGAAAATGTTTAGAAAACAAGTGTGGGCCTAATTATATTTATTAAATATTAAGTTATTGAATTTAAGTAGTGTGTCCTTTATTTACTAAAATAATTACTACCAGGTTTATTGAAATACATCTAACTTTTCACAAGCATGTACAAGGAAATTATTTTAATAAAAACATATGGGAATTTGCGAATTCATGCTCCTTCCTCTTCAATGCAGATATTAGCCTGGACTTGGAGCTCTTGATACAATGTGTGTGTGTGTGTGTGTGTGTGTGTGTGTGTGTGTGTATAACACACATGTGCTGAACTGTGCCAACAACTAGTACTGGAGAGAAAGTGGGGGGAGGTGAGAGTGTACCTGGAGACAGCTTCATCTCGGAGTTTCTTTGTACTCCTAGCTTATGAGTAGCAGAAAATGTGCAGGCAAAGTTCAAAACAAAACCTGCTTATGCCACTGGGAAGATATATTTATTTCCACCATGTAAAAGGAAAAAAGCATAAAATCAGGGTAGAAAGATGGAGAGGGAGGAAGGCGGGGGTGGGGAGAGAGAACCTGGCGCAGACATCACCTGAGTGGGAAATCACACATCCCGCACACACACAGGCGCTCTGCACACATATGCACAGATTCATCTCTGACAATTTAATTGTTTAATGGTAGGACTAACAAGGAATCCTTTCTGAAGTAATGGCATATAAAGGCTTCCCAGAGAAGTTAATATCCTGCTGCATTTGATGGGTGTTTCCCATTTGTGCGGTTCTGCCTTAACAGACTCTCCGTGCTTGTGGAGGGGGTGGGCAGGAGGGGCGGCGGTGTCTGCATTCAGTAGCAGAATCTGGAGACCGACTTAGCCTGTCAACTTAGCCATTAAGGCAATAAATCCTAGGCCCCAGCTGACCCCAGATCATTGCTCACATCGGTTGTAAGGTCCTGGCTTGTAGGCCTCAGATCTGACTCCCAGCTAGGGCTGGGTGCTCCCTATACCAGCTATTATCGCCTGCTTGCATAGTTGTCTCTTGAGTCCTTGGTTTCCAGACTCAGGGTTTGGCAGCTGTCTGTACTGAGGTGGCAGGGCTTCATTGTGGTTAGTCAGGATGCCTCAGATGCTGTGGCTTGTGTTTGTATCTTCCCTTGGGTTTGGCCTTGCTCAGTGGGTGCCTGAGGAGAAAAACAGGCACCAGTTGGAAGAGTATGCACCCAAGGAAAGGTTCTCACTCCAGACTCTGTATCGACCATGCTGCAGTTTCCATTCTTAACTAATACTCTTTATTAATTACATTTTGACTCTGGTTACTTGGCATGGGATTAGGTTGTTCTCCATCAGAAAAACACCAGTAGAGGAGCTTAAGTGTGGTGGCTTGGTGACCTGACCCTCCAGCCCTGTGCTGGCTCCTCTCGCTGAAGCCCGGTCTGTGTCTCTCAGTCAAGGAGAAGGCTTAGTAGGCAGAGTTGGAAGCGGCAGACTATTTATAACATGAGCTTTCTATCCGGCAGTTCTGGCTTTTACTTCTATTATCATTACTTATTCATAGACTTTTATTCCCAAATATCATTACCCTTTACAGTAATAGGATCAGGAAAGCAACCACTTAAAACAAAACAAACAAATGTGGGCATCTAGTCTGCATGTAACGGGCACATTTTCTCTGCTCCCTCAGCTCCCTCTCTCCCTGCCACCTGGGGAGTAGTTCTCACCAGCCACCAGCACCTCCCTCACTGACTGACAAGGGGGCTGGTGTAGGGAAGGCATGGCAACGGTGACAGGCTAAGAGAGCAGGAGGGAGCAATGAAATCTAGGAGGAAAATGGGGAAAAGGGAGTGGAGGAAGGTGAGAAAGATAGGAAATTCACATTCTGAAACTGTCAGCAGAGGAAGACCCTTCCAGTCAGACCCATTCAGTAACTGGAAGGTGCAACCACATAGCCATTCCCTATCTGTTAATGTTAGCCGAAGATCTGCTATGTGCCATTGACAGTTACTATGTACCCAAGATCTACTGCATATCACCAATAGCTACCATGAACCTAAGGCCCACTATGTGCTATCAGTATCTGCAATGTGCTGAAGACCTACTGTATGCAAACTGATCGCTATCATGTACCAAAGACCTACTGTGCCATGGGTAACTATCATGTACCAAAGACCTATGGTATAAAGTCATAGTTACCAGGTGCAAAGACCTATTATGTACTAGTGATAGCTATCATGTACTGAAGACCTCCTGTGTACCATTGCTTTTGTTTTTTGACACAGGGGCTCATGTAGATCAGGCTGGCTTTATACTTGCTATATAACTCAAGATGACCTTAAACTTCTTTTTTTTTTTTTTTTTTTTTTTTTGATTTTTCGAGACAGGGTTTCTCTGTGTAGCTTTGCACCTTTCCTGGGACTCACTTGGTAGCCCAGGCTGGCCTCGAACTCACAGAGATCCGCCTGGCTCTGCCTCCCGAGTGCTGGGGTTAAAGGCGTGCGCCACCACCGCCCGGCCAACCTTAAACTTCTTATCCTCCTGTTTCCCCTCCCTGAGTGCTAAGCTTACAGGCATGTGCCACCACCCCACTTTATGCAGTGCTGGGGATCAAATCCAGAGCTTTGTGCATACTAGGTAAGCACTCAACAACTGAGCTACACCCCTATAGTCTCCTATAGTTATTTGATTTGCATAACTTTTAACAGTAGGTATAGCTGTTTCCACTTTACAGTTCAGGAAACTGAAGTTTAGGAAGGCTAAGTGGCTTATCCAAAGTTGTATGTTTTAATTCAAGGGACCTGGAATGTTAACTTAGATCATACATTGCCTTGCATTTCACTGCACCTCATGGATTACTTATGTGTGTGTCATCATCAGAAATGATTCAAGTGTGACAGTGCCATGGAGCTATACACCTGTGCCTGTGGTTAGTGTGTGTTCTGCCTTGCTTCGCTTAGCTGACTGAGTACAAAGCCTTGGCTGTCAAGAGTTCAGAGTATTTTCATGGTGCAAACCACTTGCTTTTTTCACTTTTTAAACCTTTAAAGGGACAGCTAGAAACTCATCTGTGGGTTGGCTACTGGGACAAGAGACTGGAATAAACACTCTCTCTAAATCTCTGGTAGACCTGTGACTCTGTAAAGGAGCAGGTTCTCATGCATAATGAGAAGATGTGTAAGAAGTGAACTGTCAGGGGAAAGCATGAATTTACCAAAGAGAAACATGACTACTGCACACAGATGACCGTGGGTAAAGTCAGCAGTGGTGACCCCAGTTGTGGCACGGATGCTTCATGCTTTTATCCCTACGGCCTTCTCCCCTAAACTCATGACTTCATTCTAATCCTGAGAAGGACATTAGACAAGTCCCAGCTGGGGACTTTCCACAAAGTACCTGGAGGTCCTCCTTAAAACAGGTGAGTTGGAGGCCTGCCAGTCAAGAGCAGTCCAAGGAGACAGGATGAGTAAATGTCAGCCAGTGTCCCTGGAACAGGGAACATATGTCATGCTAATGTAAGATGTGAATAACAATAGAAACTGCCTGTACTCTCTTCTTGGTATTTCTGTAAATCTCAAACTGTTAAAGATTTTTAAAATATAATGCCACAAAAACATGCAAAAATGCATGATCACATGCATACACATACATACATATGTTGCATGACTAGACAGAACATATGAAAAGCCCATTCAATCAAAATCAGTAGCTTTTCTTCAATCAACAGCATTTTGTTTCTGTTTATCTCTGCGATTTTATGACTGCTTTTCAAGTCTGGAGGCAGGACCAAGGGGAAAGCATCAAGTAATTCCCAGCAGACAATTCTTGTTGAATAAATGGATGTCATGGCACACTCAGCACTTTCTTGGCCCTAGGATGCACAAAGGATCCTCCAGTTTCAGACCTTCACCCTTACCAGAGTCCAAACTCAGGCCACTCCAAGGACTGAGTCATATTCTTCAGAACCCAACAAGAGGTGCTGAATCGCTCCAGAAACTGATCAAATGGTTAGCTCATGGCCACGTTCTGTCTGGACTGGGATTCGTGGAAAACTCCTAACCTTTTACATGCAGCAATACTAGTGGCTTTGTCACCAGCAGAAATCTCATGTGGGTGCGTGTTCTTGTAGACACTGCAGTTTGAATATGAAAGGTCTTCCACAGGCTCATGGGCTTGACTGAATGGCTGGTCCTCAGCTGGTGTGCTATGTGGAAGATAAAGCCTCACTGGAGGACATAAAGCATCTGGGGCAGGCATTGAAACTGAAGCTCCATCTACAGCAGGGCTTTGGTCCTGATTCCCTGGGCTGTCTCTTCTTGCTCTTGCCACCACCCCTCCCCTACCTCCCCTGACACGACAGATTGCACCCTCAAACTGTAACCCAAAATAAATTCTTGTCAGGTATTCTGTCTCAGAAATAAGAAAAGTAACTAACTCTATTATCTTGAAATTTGTTTACACGCATCACTACTCTGAGATTATAGCAGTTGTAGTAATTTTCTCTGTGTTGAGACAAAAGACAACAAAAACAATTATATAAGTAAGGGTTTGGTTGGAACAAAGTTAAGGGGACAGTCAATTGTTGCAGAATATTTGTTTAACTATGTAAAGATGTGTTGCATTTATTTAATTATGTTAAGATGTATTGCTCTTTACCTTGCCTGCCTAAGGCACTTGATTGGTCTAATAAAAAGCTGAACAACCAATAGTGAGGGAGGAGGTATAGGTGGGACTCCCAGGCAGGGAGAGAAGGTAGGAGGAGGAATTTAGGCTGGGGTGGGGAGAAAGAAAAAGAGAAGCCAGGGAGACACCAGGGGCCAGCCAGACACAGAGAAAGCAGGAAAGAAGGACATACAGAAGGAAAATAAGGTAAAAAGCCCTGAGGCAAAACATAGATGAATAGAAACTGGTTAAATTAAGTTAAAAGAGCTAGTGGGACAAGCCTAAGCTAAAGCTGAGCATTCATAATTAATAGTAAGTCTCCTTATCTTTATTTGGGAGCTGGTTGGCAGCCAAAGGAAATTGTGATTCCAGTCCGATGGTGGCAGAAGCTTGATATCTGGTTGCATTGCATCCTCAGTCAGGAAGATGGGCACCATTGCACAAGGACACCGCACGCTCTTCTTGCAGTCTCTTTCTTTCCTTCCTTCCTTCCTTCCTGCCTGCCTTCTTTCCTTCCTTCCTTCCTTCCCTTCCTCCCTCCCTCCCTTCCTTATGCTCTTTTTGCAGTCTCTTCTTCTTTTTCCTTTTTTTTTTGGTTTTCCGAGACAGGGTTTCTCTGTGTAGCTTTGCGCCTTTCCTGGAACTCACTTGGTAGTACAGGCTGGCCTCGAACTCACAGAGATCCGCCTGGCTCTGCCTCCCGAGTGCTGGGGTTAAAGGCGTGCGCCACCACCGCCCGGCATTGTTTTTTTGTTTTTTTGAGACAGGGTTTCTCTGTTTAGAAAAGGCTATCCTGGAACTTGCTCTATAGACCAGGCTGGCCTTGAACTCACAGAGATCTTCCTGGCTCCACGTCCTGGGGGCTAGGATTAAAAGTTTGAGCCACCATCGCCTGACCTCTTTGCTCAGTCTCTTTTTCTAATGCAGTTTGGGACCCCAACCCATCGAACAGTACTGCCTATCCAGACATTTCAGGCTGGCAGGACTTCACACCTCAACCTAATCTAGAAAGTCCCTCACAAACATGCCCAGAGGCTTGTTTCCATGGTGATTCTAAATCCTGTCAAGTTGACGAGACATAACATCACAGTGATTAAAGTATTCGCCTATGCATATTGATATTTAATATGTCAATAGTGAGATACACATGCTATGGGATCACAAATTTAAAATATTTCAGTAATTGCATTTTAATCTGATTGGCTTCCTTCCTTTAGCCTTCTATACTTTTTAACACATTTGAAAACTTTTCAAATAAAGACTTCATAGTTTCTCTGGATTCCTGAGGAGGCTCACAACACAGGACAGGCTGAAAGCCTCTGGGGTTGAGGAAAGAACTGAGCCTACTCCTAACCTATGTGCTGTCCACCACATGGCTTCTCCCAACAGTGCCAATTCCATATGTAGTCACCGTTGTGATATTATGCATGGCCATTAGATAAAAGTGACCTTTTAACAAAAGTTTTAAATGCAGCTTATTGCAAGGGGTATTTTTTATCTAATGGATATGAGCAAAGTAAAATGGAAAATTGAGTCAATTTTATGGGTAATAATTTATGCTCATAGATTCCTGTTTTGCCTCCATCACCAAGATTATCAAAGAAAAGTTGTCTTTCATCTTGAATTATCAGTATAGATGCATCACAATGCCCAACTTTGTTTTGAACACTGGGAAGAAGAAGGTCTTTCAGGTCTTCAGGGTAGGCATTTCAATTGTGCACGGAAATGGTCCCTAGATCCTAGAGATGTATAACTTATGGTAAGACATACCTCACTATTGATTGACACCTGTTGTTTAGTGCAAGACACGGTCACTATTGATTGACATCTGTGGTTTAATGTGCACAACACGTGCACAACACATACACACCATCAACTGATATCTGTAGTTTACTGTGCATGAGACACACTCATTGTTGATTGACATCTGGTTTACTGTGCATGAGGACACACCAGTGATTGACATGTGTGGTTTACTGTGTGTATGACACACTCATCATGGAGTGACATCTAGTTTCTGTGCACGATATACAAACTGTTTAAAATTTCTTCTGTGTTACATAGACATTCTCAATTCTGTTTGTATCCACTGAGCCCTAAACCAATTGGACTTCTGCACAATCCTCAGGTCTTAGGACAGTGTTGCCTAGCTCAGAACCCTGGCACTCTAGCAGCAGGGACTATTTATATGATCAACGGCAGGCTTACTTTTGCCTGGATGCAGAGAGCCTAGGGAATCCATATGTGTGCCTTTCATGGACTTTTAAGAAAACTTACAAACTGCTATGGCTTGGTTATTTGTTCTCTTTCCAGGGTCCATATAGCAGTGTCTTGGTTCCAGTATAGCAACATTAAGAAGAGGGCGGAGGAGCAAGGGAGATACCTCAGTTGGTAGGGTGTTTGCTGACAGCATAACGACCTGAGTTCAATCCCCTATAACTCATGTAAATCCAGGTTTGGTGCTGCATGGTTGGAATTCCAGAACTGGGGTGGCAGAGACCAGGAGGCTCTCTAGAGTTCACTGGTCAGTCTAGCTGAATGAGCAAGCCTCAGTCCCAGTAGGAGACCTTATCTCATAAAAGAAGGTAGTTGTCTCCTGAGGAATAACATTTGAGTTTGACTATGTTCTGCACATATACACACTTGCATGCATTCTGTCTGTCTGTCCAAGAAGGGATTAATGATAGTCTTGTGCAGGGAGTTAGTTCCCATGAAAAACTGAATGAGTTATAAAGAAAGATTTATCTTATAGCTCTGTATATTAGAGCAAGATGCCTGTGTCTGCTCACTCTGGTGAGGGCCAGAGTAAATTTGACTCCCAAATGTTCAAACTCCTTGCCATATATCTGGTCTCTCCTTTGGATATACATTTGTTCCTCCATTAAGTCACCTGCCCTCCCCCACCACAGGAGGCCTTCACCAGAGTGAGCAGATCTGAGATAAATCTTTTTTTTTTTTTTTATAAGTTTCCCATCTTTGGTATTTTGTTGTAGTGGTAGATCACGGATGAACACACAAACTAAATTTGAAGAGGAAAGTCTGGAGCTTGTTAGAAACCAAGCAAGGAATGCAACTGGGCAATCTAAACGAGTCTTATCCTTTTCACCCCTAGTAGATAAGCAAATGTATTCAGTCCAAATAAACCAGTAAACACATTTTCTTCATATCATCTTCCCACATAACTTTTCATAATAACTACATGCACATGCATGATGCTATAAAGAAGAATCTCATTCCGTAGAGGTGCACTATAACTATCTTGATTCTGGATAATATGTGCAACGAGGAAAGCTCTGTGGGGAGTGGATTGTCACTTAAAACAACCATGCATTGCCAGGACCACTGTCATCTCACAGCTCTGGAGGCAGGTTGGGTCCTTTCGAGGACTGTCAGGAAGAAAAGCTACTCCACACCCTTCCTTGTGGTGGCTTGCTGCCAACTGTTAGTGCTCTTGGGGTTATAGGGGCAACATCAACCTCTGCCTCCATCTTCACAGGGTCGTAGTGTCTGTCTGTCCCGCCGTCCTCACTTTGAGGAACCCTCCTGGAGTCCTCTGTGTTCTTGCCTAAGCAGAGTCCTACTTGCTCCCGGTTTTGCTGGATCTTCCTTTATCATCATTCTGGAATTTACCTCACCTTATTCCTGCCATTAGTCTCTGTTCTCTCCTACCTTTCCTTCTCTGACTCTTTCTCCTGTCTTAGTTAGGGCTTGTATTGCTGTGATAAAGCACCATGACCAACATCAATTGGGGAGGAAAGGAAGTCAGGGCAAGAACTGAAGTAGGGACCATGGAGGAGTGTTGCTTCTTGGCTTTCTCAGTCGGCTTTCTCTCTTCTTTTCCTTCTTTCTTTCTTTTTTTTTTTTTTTTTTGGTTTTTCGAGACAGGGTTTCTCTGTGTAGCTTTGGAGCCTGTCCTGGATCTCACTCTGTAGCCCAGACTGGCCTCGAACTCACAGAGATCTTCCTCGCTTTCCTTCTCTCTCCCTCCCTCCTTTGCTCTTCTCCAGAGAAAGCAGTTTCTCCCTACAGCTAACATTCCCATACTCCTTAGGGTTCCCTTATACATCTTAGTAATGAATGTCTGCTAACAGGGGCAGTGTTTTCTGTGTCAGTCAGCATACTCATTCTGGCTGCTACACTTTGTCTATCTGAAAATATCATTGTTCCATCTTTTCCCTGTTTGAATGCTTGGCTAGGTAGACATTTTTTGGGAAAAAATAATTTCCCCCCAAATTTGAATAATGTTGCATTTTTCTAGTTTCATTGTGTTACTGAGAAATTTGATATTGTTTTGATTTCTGATTCATTGTGCATTCCTTTTTTTTTTTTAATTCCTGCAAGCCTTTTGGATCCCTTCTTCAAAGGGTGCTGACATTTCACCACAGACCCAAAGGACTTTGATTCTGAGCCTAGAAACATCTGGAAATGCGTGCCACTCTTGAAGGTGGGGAATGCTCTTGAACCATTTCTTTAATAACTCTCTCCTTATTCTTTCTGGAATCCTAGTACATGGATATTAGACTGCCAGTACTGGTTGTCTGATTTTCTAAATTTCCTCTCTTTCTTTTTTTTTTTTCCTCCTAAGAGATTAACTTAATATTATTACACAATACTCTGCTATTGTGTATTTAAGAGTGAGGCACAAGCCAGGCAGGGGGTCTACACAGCTAGTTCTAGGACAGCCAAGGCTACACACACACACCCTGCCTCGAAAAACCAGAGAGGGGGTGAGAGAGGGGGTGGCACTGAGAAGGTGGTTGGAATCTATGGTGGATTGAAAGAAAATGGCCCCCAAAGGGAGTGGCACTATTAGGGGGTATGGTTTTTGTTGGAGGAAGTGTGTGTTGAAGTGGGTATGGCCTTGTTGGAATAAGTGTGTCACTGTGGAAGATTTTGAGATCTCATATATGCTCAAGCCACATTCAGTGTCTCAGTCCACTTCCTGTTGCCTTCTGATCGAGATGTAGCTAGCATCATGTCTGCCTGCATGCCACCATGTCCCACCATGATGATAATGGACTAAATCTCTGAAAATGTAAGCCATCCCAGTTAAATGTTTTCCTTTATAAGAGTTGCTGTGGTCATGGTATTTCTTCACAGCAACAGAAATCCTAACAAAGACAGACTTTGAATGATGGTGGAGCTTTGGAGAGGGTAGCCTTCATCCCAGAGTAGTCTGGGCAGGACAGGCCTAGTGCCTTCCACAGTAGGTATCTGTTTCTTTTCTCCTACACTGGTCAGTTTCCTCAAGATGAACCTTCCACTCTGCTGTAAGGTTTCAGACTGCACATTGTAGTTGATATATTGTGCACCCCAATATACTTATCTGGGGGCCAGAGAACAGAACAGCCACTATATTAAACATAGGTTTAGGCAGTGGTAACACACACCTTTAACCCTAGCATTCAGGAGGCAGAGATCCGTGAGTTCAAGGCCACACTGAGAACAAAGTCAGATGTGGTGGCACATGCCTTTAATGCCAGCACTTGAGATCTTATGTCTTGCTTGGGAAAGATACTCACATCCTACATCCTAGTGATGGCAGGAAGCAAAAAGATATATAAAGCCTGAGACTAGGAACTAGAGGCTTTTAAACTTTTAGGCTTTTTAGCAGCAGTTCAGCTGAGATCCATTTGGGTGGGGACACAGAAGCTTCCAGTTTAAGGAAACAAGATTAGTTGAGGAATTGGCAAGGTGAGGCTGGATGTGGCTTGTTCTGTTTCTCTGATCTTTCAGCATTCACCTCAATACCTGGCTCCGGTTTTTTTTTTTTTTTTAATTAATAAGACCTTTTAAGATTTGTGCTACAGAACATCATCCCTCACAGGAGCCAGATAGACAAGGATTGTGAGGCCCTCACCTTTGTTATTTGACTCTCATGTGCTGGTTGCATATTCTGGAAGCTATGAAACATTTAGCAATTGGGCATTAGCTGGTGGATTGATGTTGAGATCAAGGTATTTCCAACTTTACTTATTCCATATTGTATAAAACAATGATTTGGGGTTGGAGGGATGACTCAGCAGTTAAGAGCACTTGTTGCTCTTGCAGAGTACCTTGGTTTGGTTCTCAGCACACATGTAGTGTTTCACAACCATCCTTAATTCCAGTTCCAGGTTATCCAACACCTTCTTCTGACCTCCATGGGTACCAGCCATGAATGTTGCACTATAGTTGGACTTTTCTTTGTGCCACCAGCTCACAAATAATGAAACAAAGACTTATTATTAATTATGAAAGCTCAGCCTTAGCTTAGGCTTGTTCTCAACTAGCTCTGATATTATAACTTAAATTAACCCATTTATATTAATCTACGTTCTGCCACATGGTGTTACCTCATCTCTGTACTGCCATTCTGCTCCCTCCAAGTCTACCTGGTGACTCTGCACAACTAGATTTCTTCTCCTCTTCCTCTCTCTCCCCAGAAACCCTACCTAGCCTCTCCTGCCTAGCTATTGGCCATTCAGCTCTTTATTACATCAATCACAACAATATATCTTCACAGTGTACAAATATCCCACAACATTGTACACATGTGGTCATGCACACAAAACATTCATACTTTAATAAGCAGAAAACAGTGGCTTTTTGGGCTATCTTTCCCTAGGAGATTCCATTTTAAATGCAACTTTTGGCTCCATTTTGAGAGAGAAAGATGATTGCATTCCCTGGGTAGACCCAGAAACTGCACCATCTGTCAGACACCACAATTCACTAGAGAGTGATACATGACTTATTCATGGGAATAGAAAGGCATCTACCCTTGTAAGTTTACTGGGATGAATTAGAACTGTATGGGCACATGGGTATATTAAAGCTGTATCATGGAAACCAGGCCCAAGAACTTTTCAGACCTTCTGATACCTGGTGTATGCATCAAGGATTGACAAGCAGTGGATTCCCTGACTGTCTCTGGAGTTCTGGCTTGGCTCAGTCCTCTGCTGCTGATGCATCCTATTCAACTACCCATGTACTCCCAGTTTCCTGCTCTGAATCTTGTTCTTTCACCTCACAACTGAACTCTGTGGTTTCCCTCTCATAGCCTGCCCCCAGCTTCAGCAGCAACTCCCTCTTGACACCAGTCTTGTTTGTTATCAATATAGACTTACTTCTCAAACCCTTTTAACTCTTCAATAGCTTCTCTAACTTGTATACATTCTGTAAACCAAATGTACATGCATATATATATATACATATATATATTTACTGTGTGTTCTGTGATAAGAGTTAATATTATTAATTAAAATTGAGATAAAAGAACCTGCATTCACCTTGCCCAGGTTCATTACCCAAGGTAAGCAGGATATATAACAAATTGCTTTCATTAAAACTGCTAAATACGGTGAATTTGTTATTCAATAAATGTGGAAACTGTAGAAAGACACAAACGTCTTTGTATTTCAAGCATAGCATATTTATGAGAGGGGATACTACAGGCAGGACCTTGAAGGTTATACTCAGCCACTGATTACTGCTACTTTCAGCTTCTTGGTCTATGGTAACACAGTGTCCTCCACATGCTCTGCCCTGCCTTCCCCACTGTGGCAGATGGAAGCCCTCTGAAACCATGGTCCCAAATCTTTTCTCCTTTGTCTCCTTCAGGTACTTTGTCCCAGGAACATGAAAAGGACTAAAATCTTTCAGACCCAGACCTTCATTTTCATCATGGCCTCTCTATCCTTGGCTTCCTGGTGTTGACCTCAGTTGCTGGAACATAGTAAGAGATTCTGCTAATTGCAGAAAGGTTCTCTTTATTGGCGGAGAAGAAGGGAGTCTGGGGTCCTAACTGCTCCTATACAGACTAATCCCATCCTTCCATCTGGACCACACTCAGATATGATGCCAGTCATCTCTGAGCTTCTGTCCCTTTGCCTCACTGCTGGGTTGTCTTGGCTTTTTATTACCTCTCCTTATGTATCTACATCCTAAATTCTATTACACTGCTCCCCTCCTTCTCGTTGCTCTTACAGGGTTATGTCTTTTTTTTTTTTTTTTTTTTTTTTCTTTTTTCTTTCTTCAAGACAGGGTTTCTCTTGTGTAGCTTTGCGCCTTTCCTGGAACTCACTTGGTAGCCCAGGCTGGCCTCGAACTCACAGAGATCTGCCTGCCTCTGCCTCCCTAGTGCTGGGATTAAAGACGTGCACCACCACCGCCCGGCCTCAGGGTTATGTCTTTTAGGCAATCTCTACTTTTGCATGAGCAAAAAAGTGAAAGCAAACACATGAGTTCAGTCTGGCATGCTTGATCAGAAGTTTCTTTTGTTCCTTAAAGTTTCCTCCTATGAGTCATATAAAAAAAAATCTCCCACTTGGCCTGTGGGGTGGATCTAGATGGAAATGAAATGTTTTCTACATGCAAAACTTACTCTTGTGTTTTTGTTTGTCTTGATTCAAATCTTCTGTTCTCCCAAGATTCCCAAAGGTAAAAGATGTACATATTTTATAACATCTTTTTGGGGGTTTGGCAAGGTGGCTTAGGGATTAAGAGAGCATGCAGATGAATTATCCTGAAAGGTAACAGTTGGAAAGAAAAAGTTGTGTATGCCCTTGATGACTCTCAGGACATCGACCTTATACTAGTATGCACTGTTATTTATGAAGGAGAAAGTCATTCATTAATGTTTTCCCTGTTTAGAGAATCCCCACCAGCTGTCATTTCTGTAGTGTTCAGAGAGAAAGAGAAAGGCCTGGAAAGAGGTGTGGAGAGAGACAGACTACGGTCGTAACAGACATCAATTTGAACTGTTAGGTTTGGCTGTTCAGTTAGTTTCTGAATCATCTATAGTATGTGAATTTCTTATTCACCAGAGTCTAAAATAACTTTAAATCTCTCAATTATTTTTATTTACAATGTTTTTTTTCCTTGGCACATATTCTCATTTTCATGTGTGCATGTGTGTGTATACATGTTTATGCATGGGGCACATTGATGTCAGAAATCATCCATGGTCACTCTTCTGTTTTATTCATTGAGAAAGCCTCTCACAATCAAACCAAGCTAGCTTGCTCTCAGGATCTCATGTCCACTTTTTAAGGCTGGAATTACAGGAAGGTCACTTCACCTACCCAACATTTACATAAATTCTGGGGTTTCTAAGTCAGGTTTTCAGGTTTGTGAGCAAGCACATTAACCACTGAGCCACCTTCCCACCTTTTTTTTGTGTACTTACAACAAATATAACAATTTTGAAAACTAAAACCAACATTAAAGTGTGCTGCTCTGCTACCTGAATCAGTATTTTATTGCTTCGAAGAGATGCAGATACCAGGTGACACAACACTTACTACTCAGTTCTGCCAAATGGTTTTTCTTTTTTTCACCCTGAATAAAAGTGGGCTTCAAAGTCCAGAGAGAGCATGTCACCTTTCTACTGTTCCCTTCCCCCAATACCCAAGTGTGGTGTTTTGACTAACAACTGTCTCCTGTAGGCTCCAATACTGAGTCCTTGGCCTCCAGTTGACAGCACTGTCTGGGAATCTTCTGGAGGTGCAGCCTCCTCGAGGAAGTTGTCACTGGGGTTAGGATTTGAGTGTTTACAGTCTCACCTTACTTCTGGTTTGCTTTCTGCTTGTAGTTGAGATGTGAGTGATCATCTTTCTCCTCCTGCCACCGTGCCTGTCACTTTCTTCCTGCCATAATGGACTCTTACCTCTTCCAGATCCCAAGGCCAAAATAAATTCTTTCTTTCATAAGTTGTTTGTGGTCATGTTGGAGACCTGAACGCAGAACTCTGGACCGGAGGCCTTAATACACAACAAAACTATACCCCTTGCCTGGAGAGGAAGTATATAGTGCTTCTGACTTAGAATGGAGCAGGTATCAGGAGATTCCAGTGAGGAGCAAGACTTGACCCCCCCCCCAAAAGGGACCCCTCTGTCAGTCCAGGAGCTGAAGAAGACTGTTAGCATCCAGGCTTGCACTGAGGTTAGGAAGGATAAAGATGAACCCTTCCCAGCTGACAGTAAATCAGAAGTCCCATTTGCAAATTTTGCAAATTAGCAGCACCTTGCAGTTTTGTCTTCTATGTAAAAATTGCTGTTTTAAATAATAATAGGTTATTTAAAAACTCTCTATGGCCTGGCAGTATGCTAAGTACTTGCCTAGATTATCTTTTTGTTCTGTTTCCACATTAGTGTTATGCAAAGACACTATTTCAGAGAGGTAATGGAGATTTGAGGAAGATAAATGCCTTGCTCCTGATGACCTGTTCAGAGTGTAGGAGGACAGGAGAAGATCAGCTAAGATCTCAGCCTCTGCAAGGCTGTCTCGCCCTTGAGGTGTTGTCTCTGTTCTGTTCTCCCATCTTTCTGTTATCCTCACCTGCTCCCTAAGCAGAAGAGAATAAACTATGTACAAACCATTTACCCTAGTTCAGAGATTTGCAATGTACTTCAAACTCATTCACTTTAAACTACTTCCAAAGCAAGAGAATGAAATGAGAGAGACAGAGGTCTGAGAAGGCTTCACACAAAGGCTGCAGAATTAGTTTATGCCAAAAACCTGTTGCAAAAAGGAATACTGGAAATCCCCTGGACAGACCAGCTGAAGCCATCTGTACAAGTACAGAGGCATTCCAGTGTGTCTGAAGGTGACCTGTGGCTCATTCTGATACTAAAATACACACCTTTGGGTGGAGACTTAAGATGCTAAAAAGACAGGTGATACATGAAGTTGTATGCTGAACTACATTTAACAGAACATGTATGGAAAAGCACAGGTTATGTGAATGAGCCAAAGGCCTCAAGCCTTTGTATAGCACCTGCTGTTTGAACTGCCAAACTACTCCAGCCCATCCTCTCCCTGCATGTGTCTTCCTAACAAACAGTCTCTGCTAGTTCTAGGTGTCATCTAGTTGTCTGTCTCTATGACACAAGAGCCTGGGGAACCTCTGGAGATGTTCATAAGCCCCAACATCTGCTGATAGCATCATGGCTACCAGAGTGCTGAGTAAAACCCTGGGTCCCTGCACCCAACAGGCTGGGCTCAGCTACCATGACCAATAGCCCAATAATAACAAAAAGCAGAGTAAGATTTACCGAATGTGACCATATTAGTAAGAGGAACAAATATAGGGATGTAGTGATGTCAACTCAATTTTCAGGGGACTGATATGAAGTTTGGTTTTAAATAGAAGAATCAGGGCAGGGGCAGAGGTCTACAGAATCAAGCAGTCCTGGTCAAGTTGGGTGGGCTGACTGTTCTTTAGCTCTGGTTCTGCAAGATAGTCTAAAAAATGCTGCCATTCCTCAGCGATCAGTCTGGTTCCTGCACAATGATTACCTCTACTTAGGAACTCAGCCTCACAATCATGGATAATTGACCTCAGGTGTGCGTGTGTGCATGTATCTGTCTGTCTGTTTGTCCTGGGAGGGTCTGGTATTCTGGAAATGCCAGGTGACTCAGGAATGAAAATGACTTACCTCTTTGCCTTCAGCCAGGGTAAAGGAGGCAGACACAAAATGAAGGCAGATGCCAGGCTTTCTTCCTGCTTTGGATCCTGTAGGCCCAAGTGAGGATTCAGTGTTTTTCAGCATAAGCAGCTTCTCAGTGCCCATTTCCCTACCTCAATTAGGCATCTGAACTTTAAAAATGTTATTAAAATATAATTTATATAAGAGACAACCCATGGAAGCATATGGTTTGATGATGACTTTTAGTAAACATACTGAGTTCTGTATTCACCCCTGTATACACTTGTGGAAGGGTCCCCCCACCCCTAGCATCTTCCCACATGCTCTGTGAGTGTGGCCATGTTCTTGCTCTCAGCCCTAGACAATCCTTACAGCTTATGTGAAAGCATTTACCTGTTTAAGATGTTGCATGCCAACAAACTCAGGAAGGCTGTGGCATTACTTTACACCTGGCTTCTTTCCTGTTACTCCCCATTGGTCAACAAGGCTAAAGGCTGCCTCTGTAATTTCAAGGCTTACTACCACGGAAGTGTAGTATCTGGCAGGCTTGCAGCTCAGCTGGGAAAAATAGAGTCCAGTAATCCACCTTCTCTTATGTAGTCATTCAATTTTTGATACAGGCAGAGACAACTTAATGGGAGTCTTTTCAAGAAATGGTTTTAGAAGAATTGGACACTTGTATTCACCAGCGCACCCACCCCGCCCTGCCCTCCCCCGCCCCCAAGAGCTGAAGCTCTCTAAACCACTATAAACCCCTGCTCCAAACAAGAGCTTTAAACCACTGTTGGGAAAACAAAGGAGCCACAGACTGGAAGAAGGTATTTGCAAGCCACACATTCCCCAAAGGACTAGCAACCACATTACATACATAAAGACTGTCTTAAAACCACAATTATAAGAAAACAAATAACCCAGAAAAAAAATGGGCAGAAGGTCTGAACATACAGAACACCAAACATCAACATGCTCAACACTGTTAGTCATCAGAGAAATGCAAATCAAATCCATAATGTGTTGCTGATGTGCTAGGCTGGCTAACATTAAAAACCATCAGAGAACAACCTTCAAGATCAAGTGCTTGCAGGAAGGCAAAGGATTTGACACCCCTACACTGTATGGCAATGCAGTGTTATAGCTTGTGATGGCTAATCTTGACTGTCAACTTGATGGGACTTAGAATCACCATGGAAACAAATTTCTAGGCATGTCTGTAAAGGATTTCCTAGACTGGGTTAATTGAGGTGGGAACACCTACCCTAAATGTGGGCAGCACCCTTTCCATTGGCAGGGTCTAGGACTAAAGGAACAGAAGGCAAGCTCATCACCAGCATCCATCTCTGCTTCCTGTGGAGGCAGTGTGACCAGCTACACCATGCTCCTTCTGCCATGATACTTAGAGCTGTGAGCCAAGACACAGTCTTCCTTTCTTACCATGCTTTTGTCAGCATTTGTCACAGCAGAAGAGAAATTACTAATACATAAAGAAATAACTAATACTCTTTGGAAGTCTGGCCTTTTGTGATAAAGTTAAAACATATACTTAGCACATGACCCAACAATTCTACTCCTATTTCTCTAAGAAAAATGAAAACTTACATCCCCTCAGAATTGTAGGTGATTGTTTATAGATCTTTTATCTATAATTCTCTCAAGCTGGAAACAAGTGTCCATCAAATGGTAGTGGCTGCACACTCTGGTACACGTATTACAGTGAATACTACTCAACAACAAAAAGGAACAAACTTTTCTGTATGACCCAGATGAATTTCAAATGCCCAATGTGAAGAAAAAAGAAACCAGACTTAGAAGGTCATATGTTGTTTAATTCCATTTATATGGCATTCTTCAGAATAGGTTTTAAGATAGATTTATTTATGTATTTATTTATTATGTGTACAGTGCTTTGTCTGCATGCCCAGCATTCTTCAGAATAGGTTGTTTTTTTTTTTTTAAGATTTATTTATGTATATATGTATTTATTTATTTATAATGTGTATAGTGCTTTGTCTGCATGGCCAGAAGAGGGCACCAGATCTCATTACAGATGGTTGTGAGGTGCCATGTGGGTGCTAGAAATTGAACTCAGAACCTCTGGAAGAACAGCCAGTATTCTTAACTGCTAAGCCATCTCTCCAGCCCTATATGACATTCTTAAGAAGGGAAATCACAGAAAAAAGACCAGTGGGCTAGGGAGATAGCTTATGTAAACAGGAGGACAAAAATTTACAAGTTCGATACCCAGAATCCATGTAAAAGAGTCGAGTACGGTGGAGTGCTGGAGAGGCAGAGCCCTGGGGCTTGCAGGCCAGCCAGTCCAGCCTTCTTGGAGTGCTCCAGGCCAGTGCCTAAGGAATGACACCTGAGGTCAACCTTTGGCCTTCACGTGTCTATGTACTTACATGCATAGGCACCTGCACACAAATGTATGCACACACACACAAGACTGGAGGTCACCGAGGGTTGAAACTGGGAAAAGAGGTTGAAAAAAGCACAAAGGAAACTGAGAGAAGCTGTCCTGTATCTTGATTGCAGAGGACAATTGCTGGAGTCGGGGCATTGGCTGACCTCAAAGAACTGGACACTGCCTTTAAGTGTGATAGCCTGAAAGGATAACCTCAGGACTCTGCTCAACAGGAGCATTTACCAGTTTGCAACCCCACATTCAGGTAACCTTGACATATGGAGAAAGTATCTCTCTTTAGCTAATTATTAAGTATTCAATATAAGAAAAGGCAGCTTACCAAATTTAGCTTGCTTAGAAGACACATACAATTGTATTCCTCCAGCACAAATCTAAATACAGCTTTTCTGGCCATGTTTCTGGGCATGCTCACTTTTCTTTCCCTCTCTAATATAGCTGTTAAGCATATGAGGTCCTTAGTCTTTGCTTCAGCTATGAGCACTTTTCACTCAAGCTTTCTGGTGTGCATACAGTATAATTCTGTTGCCTCACTTTACACCTTTTGTTGTGCCTGAGTGCAGCGTTTTGCAAATCATGTTAAATTTTGTTTGCCCAGAATAACAATAGAATGCTGAATATACATGTATATTCTATTCACATACTCCCCCTAACTCTTATAGTAACAGAAGAGTCTAATGCACTCTGTCCTCCAAGGAAGCTTCTGGTAAAACAGGAGAAGCATTATGAATAATTAAAAATGTGATATTTACTCCAGGAGAAGGATAAATCTTTGAAAAGTCTCTGCCAGTGGAAAGCTTCACAGTCAGATCTCATAACCTTCCAAATACATCAGCAGTCGTCTCTGTGTCAGGGGATTCCAGTCAACTGTTAATGAGATAAAGATGCTCAACCTGATCATTAGGGTGAGATGGGCTGAAGATTTCCTGTTGTATCTCATCATTCACTGTTGTGAGCAGCAAGTAGGTACCAGATGCCTAGCTAGTGCCCAAGCCAGAGATATAAAAACAAAACAAAACAAAAGCAAAAAAAACCCCAAAAAACAAAAAAGCAAATTCAGGCTAAGGAACATATTATGAGATTTGACTTAAAAATTAGACCTTAGGCAATTAACAGTTTTTTTATTAGACACAGATTTGTGATGCGATTGGTTATCTAACCTACCATTAGTTTACAATTGTGTATGTGTTTGTGTGAGTGGAGGCCAAAGGCTGATACTGAATATCTTTCATCTATTGTTTCTGCCTTTGGTTTTGGAGACAAGATCTCTCACTGAATCTGAAGCTCGTTGATTTGGCTGGTCCACCAGTGAACTTCAAGGATCTGACTGGCTCTCCTGGGGACTCCTCAAGTTCTAGGTTTTCAGGCACAAGCTGTGTACTGGGAGGGTGGTGAAGCAGGATTTATCAGAAAGCTTAAACATGTATGTACGGATACTGTGATCACCCAGCATGACAGGGCCCTGAATTCCACCCCCAGCATAGCAGGAAAACAAACAAACAACAAACAAATGCTACACATTTGGATCCAACCAATTTATCCTGATAAAGCATCTGAGTATGAGGCAGATTCAGCTCCTAGTGCATACACCTTAGGTTGTCAGGATTACTGTGGCCTTTTGGTTTGGTGAGATGACTCTTTTGTCTTTATGCAAAATCCTGCTTTCTCCCTAACAGTGAGGGTGAACTACCATCTGACAGCTGGAAGACAAATACATAAACTACCTGCTCTAAGAAGTGGCAAACTGGAAAACTATTCATTAACACGCTATTGAAAAGTTGCTTGGCTTCTCTATGAGGCTGAGCAGGTACGTGGTACATGTGAGTGATCAGACATGTAGCTGAAGAAAGAGCTTTCTGTTATTAATAGTCTGAGATGCATGACTCCAATTAGACCTGAAACAAACACACAAACCTTTCCCATTATTCATAATCGCATTAGCAGTTTATTGCCATATAAATAGTTTGTGTAAACTTCATGATTTGCTATGATCCCACTGGACAAATTTTATAGCTTTCCTATGGTTTTGCACTTTGTCTTAATATCATTTTTGAGTACCCCTTTGAGCTTCTATTACAGCATTTAAAAATCCTCAGCACTTCTGAGCAGGCAGAATTCCTAACACAACAGAGACCTGCCGCTATTCTGCTCTTTCTGCTCTTCCCCATTGGTTTTCTGGAGAGTTAATTAAGCTAGGAGCTGTGCTGACTGACACCTTGTCTTTAAGTGCATGGAGAGACTTTTGGATTGGACAGATCTCCATCTATCTCTAGCACGTATCTGTATCACAGGACTCTACACTGACCTCCAATATGTATTTATATCCCTCAAGTCCAATGTGCATCCATATCAAGTTCACCATTCTGTGGAGTTGAGCTTTTTCTAGTTGTCTTCAGTTTCCCATTACACTCTTCAGTGGCTCTCACCCTTTTGCTACATGGAAACATGTCCGTGTTTCAAGTCCTATGATCATACTGCATAGATCTTCCTAAAACAAAAGGAGTTAAAATGCTTCACTTTTTTCTGTTTATCTTTAACTCATTAAATATTTAGAAACTGAGACTAGGAACCACACCTTTTACTAGAATTCTGTGTAAGATTTAGCAATTCGAAGGTAGTTTTGTGTGTGTAAGTGGGGTGTATGTGAGTACATGCATCTGTGAGGAGGATGCTGGTGCCCCACACTTATATTCTGTAGACAAATTTCTAAACAGTCTTATTAAATAAGAAACACAGAGCCAAATACAGAGGTAATAGCCAAAGAGATCAGAGAACTAGCGAAGAGCCATCACTACCTTATCACCTCGCCGCTGTCGCTTCCCCAGAGAGAGCTTCTTCCTGTCTAACTTGTGTTTTTGTTGCCTTCCTGTTCTGCCTTCTCATTGGCTCTAAGCCCAGCCACATCACTTCCTTATCACTGCTTGTCTATACAGACCTCCAGGTCTCTATGGTTGGTACTGGGATTAAAAGCTCATGTCACCACACTTGGCTATGTCCTTGACCACACAGAGACTCTGCCTGACATGTTATTGGATTAAGGGCATGTGCTACCACCGCCTGATTCCTGTTTATGGCTATGTGACCTCATTATGTGACCTCTGATCTCCAGGCAAACTTTATTTATTAACATACAAATAAAATCACATTTCAGCACACCCGACCAGTCGGAGATTTTTGACACTACCCTGTCTTTGACAAATGTTCCTGCATAGGTTGCTTCTCTTACTGTGATAAAATAACAGAGGCAAGTTTCCTTGTGAAAAAAAAAAACAGGTTAATTTAGCCCAGAGTTCTGGAGGTTCAAGGACACTAGCAATAGCTGAGCTTTAGTAAAGGCCTCAGGAAGGAAACACTGTCATGGCAAGAGTATATGTAGGAGGGTGAGGCCACAGTAAAGCTGTGCTTCCCAAACCCTCCCTCCCACGAGGATGCCCTCCACTGACTGCAGGACCTCCAGCTCCTTTTCTATTTATTAGTGTGTGTGTGCGCGCGCGCGCGCGTGCACATGCCACAGCATGTCATATGCCACACATGCCACAATACATGTGGAGAACAACTTTCAGGAGTTAGTTTTCTCTTCCCACTGTGGATTCTGGAGATTGAACTCAAGTTGCCAGGCAAGTGCCTTTAACTGCTGAGCTATCTTACCAGCCCAGAACCTCCAACTCTTAAAGGTTCCACCCACCTTCCCACATTGCCTCACTAAGGACCACATGTCCAATATACGAACTTTTGAGGGGAAATACTCAAATTGTATGTGACGCAGAAGAGTTCTGCTTTCTAGATATTTTTGAGGACACTTAAGAATGTATACATTGCCAGGCAGTGGTGGTGCACAACTTTAATCCCAGCACTTAGGAAGCAGAGGCAGGCAGATCTCTGAGTTTGAGGCCAGCCTCATCTACAGAGTAAGTTCTAGGACAGTCAGTGCTACACAGAGAAACCCTGTCTTAAAAACAAAAAATAAAATAAAACAAAACAGAATATATGCATAAATACATACACATGCACATACACTTACACACACACATGTACATATACATACATATACAATCTTCTATTTGCTTTTAGGTTTCACTGATCTGTGTGTAGAGGCAGAATGCCAGTCTTTCTCTTTTTGGACCCTCTATCTTTGCATCTATGACCCATTTGATGCCACTTCTAAGGCCACTGGTTATGCAGAATTTAGTACAGTTCTGTCAATGTCCACTATCTCTGGGACATCGGTAGTCCAATGAGGTAAGTGGCAGATGTTCTGTTTTGTTATGTTACAGCTGTTTCTTGTACCTAAGATGCCTCATCTCTGAAGGATGTTTTTATGCATATTCATAAATACATAGTTTCCACAGAATGGTTCAAGTTCAAAGGCAATTGGGTTGGGATGAATTATTCCTTTATAGCTGTTGAAGCCAACCACCTTTCTCTTGGACTTATAGTTCTTGGTGGACAGCGTGGCTTGCAGATTCATAAAATATTAAAATTGGGGCTTAGGAGATGATCAGTCAGGAAAGTGCCTGCTATTGAAAGTATGAGGACTTATGTTTGATCTCAGCATATGTAAAACACCAGGTATAGTGATACACACCTGTCATCCCAGTGCTGAGGAGGTAGAGACAGGAGGTCCTATGGAGCTTGCAGGCCAGTCTAGCTCCAGGTTCAGAATGAAGGAGGCCTTTCTGGAAAAAAAAAAAAAAAGAAAAACAAAAAGGTAGGATCAATAGAGGAGACACCTGACACTGACCTCTGGCTTCCACACTACATTTGCATATGTACACACACACACACACACACACACACACACACACACACACACACACACACGTCAAATGCTGAGGGCAGAACTTACTCTTGCTTTTGGAACCTGTGGTGGTTTGAATAGTTATGGCTCCTATGGACTCATGTGTTTGAATGTTTGGCCCATAGGGAGTGGCACCTATAGGAGGTATTACCTTGTTGGAGGAAGTGTGTCACTGTGGGGTGGGCTTTGAGGTCTCATATATGCTCAAGCTACACCCAGTGTGGTAGACAGTTTACTTCCTGTTGACTACAGATCAAGATGTAAAACTCTTATCTCCTCCAGTACCATGTCTGCCTCAATGTCCCACCACAATGATAAAGGACTAAACTGTAAGCCATCCCAGTTAAGTGTTTTCCTTTATAAGAGTTGCCATGGTCACAGTGTTTTCTTCCCAGCATAGAAACCCTAACTAAGATAGAATCCTTGGGAAAAAAGAAGAGACTCTATCTCAGCTGCACCAGGCTTTTTCTTTTGGGGCTACCAACCAGCTCCCAAATCATGACATAAAGTCTTATTATTAGTTTTGAATACTTGGCCTAACTTAGGCATGTTTCTGGCTAGATCTTTACACTTAAATTAACTTGTTTCTCTTTATTTACCTTTTGCCTTGGGGCTTTTTACTTTTCCTTTCTTTATATCTTACTTTCACTGCTTCTGTGTCTGACTGGCTGGAGGCTACCAGGCTTCTTGCCTGGGCATGTCTCTCATTCTCTCCTCCTTCTGTTGTTCCTCTCTTCTCTTCTCTTTTTGAACCTAGATTTCTCTTCCTATATATTCTTTCTGCCTGCTAACCATACCTATCCCTCTCCTGTCTAGCTATTGAACATTCAGCTCTTTATTAGACCAATCAGGTGCCTGAGGGCAGGCAAGGCGAAACAGATGCAACATATCTTTACATAGCTACATACATATCCTTACATGGTTAAACAAATGCAGCATAAACAAAAATAATACACCTTTACACAGTTTAAGTAATATTCTACAGCATAAACAAATGTAATACATCTTCACCCAGTTAAAATAATATTGCACAACATTCTGCTTCAGAAATTACCATGAAACTCATGGCTAGCCTGAGTCATGACCAAAATGAAGAACTAGGAACTTCTTGTTGCACTCTCTGGCTCAAGATTTAGTGTGCAATGTCACAAACCACACTGCTACCTGTAGCTGAAAGTTTTCCTGTGTCCCGCCTGGCCTACAGTCAAGCCAAATCTCTCTCACCAGCTAGTCCTGCAGCTGCTTGGACCCAAATAAACACATACAGGCTAATATATTATATTAGTATATAATATATTAATAATAATTTTAAACTATGGCCATGGCAGGCTTCTTGTTATCTAGTTCTTATATCTTAAATTAACCCATTTCTATAAATCTATACTTTGCCATATGCCTCATGGCTTACTGGTACCTTTACATCTTGCTTCTTCTTCTGGCGGCTAGCAGCGTCTCCCCTGCTCTGTCTTGTTCCTTTCTTTTTAGAATGTCCCGCCTAACCTTATTCTGCCTCACCATTGGCCAAACAGCTTTATTTATCAACCAATCAGAGCAACACATTTTCACAGCATATAGAATGATATCACCCATCAGCTACTTAGATTAACTTTCTGCTGCCTCATACTATGCTAGGGACCTAGCCCTGACAGACATCTCTGGTGACATCATCTTGGGCTCCTCAATATCTAGAATGTGATACACTTCTTTCTTTCTTTCTTTCTTTCTTTCTTTCTTTCTTTCTTTCTTTCTTTCTTTCTTTCTTTCTTTCTTTCTTTTTCTTTCTCTTTCTCTCTCTCTCTCTCTCTCTCTCTCTCTCTCTCTCTCTCTCTCTCTCTCTTCCTTTCTTTTAGTTTTTCGAGACAAGGTTTGTCTGTGTAGTTTTGGTGCCTGTCCTGGAACTCACTTTGTAGACCAGGTTGGCCTGGAACTCACGGAGATCTGCCTGCCTCTGCCTCCCAAGTGCTGGGATTAAAGGTGTGCACCACCACCACCACCACCACCACCACCACCACCACCACCACCCTACACTTGTTTCTTTTGTTTATAAGTTCCTTAGTCAAATGTATTTTGTTACAGCTCCTTGTTAGATGAGATATTATGTGACAAAATACCAGAAACTTTGTGGCTTAAAATAATGCCCACTTGCTTTCCTGGAGTTGTATGGATCTGTAGCCAGTTTATGGGTAGAACAGTTAACTACACTGTTTTCAGGATACTATGGGAAGGAGAGTGAGCCTCTGACTCTGACCCCACCTTTGGAATAGCAGTCCAATACTCATCCTATTCCTGGGCCTCCACACTGGATGTTGGGAGCTATTCTCTGCACAGCAGAGTCTTCAGATAAACTGTCTTCAATGAACTACATCAAGGAGCCTCCCTTTGCCCTACATGATGAACTGCTAGACTTCATACCACTGATGAAATGGGCTGAGACTTTGGGAGCTCTGAGAGGAGGCAAATGTATTTTGCATGTGGAATATATGTAGATAATTTGTGGGCAGAAGACATGCTGTAGAAAATTGAAGATGGTTGTACATTTCTTGCTACTTTCGCATCAATATAGTTAGAATCTGTTTTCTTTCTGTTTGAGCTGAGCTGGTCTAACTTACCTGACCGCTGCAGTGCTGCAGAAGTGAAGTTCTGGACTTATGAGTTTAGGTCATGACAATGTTGCAGCTTTCACCAAATGTATCAGACACTTGCTCCTGGAGCCCCATCTGTTGCCTTGTTAACAACAGCAAAACTGCCATGTTCTAAGGTAGCTCAAGACACCTGTGAAGAGCAGCTTTGTGTGGAGAGTGGGATGGGGTATCTGAGAAGGCTCAGGTGTTATGGTTGAAGTAGTGGGATCATTTCATCATGGAGCACAAGTAACATATTATTTCTCATCCTGCCCCAACTTCTGACTTACAGATACATAAGCAAAACAAATGGTTGTTTTTCTTTTAAGCCAATACACCTTGGGGTTTATTAATCAATAGATAATTAAGATTCAGCCCCCTTTCCTGTTGAGATCTCACTGCTGTTTTCTGGGATCAAGACAAGTTCATCAGAAATGCTACTTCATTCTTAAGCCTCACTGGATTGTAGAAGTGTATTCTCTCTTCTTCCCCCACTGAGGGGCTCCTCTGCCCACGTGTAGAGCGGTAGGCACAAAGGGTCAGAACAGAAGCTTAGCTGCCCAACTCCATGCTTTCATACCTCTGAACTGCAGTTCAGCTGAAGAAGATACTAGCAGTAACAGTGATAAAGAGAAGCTTCTGCCCAAATGAAACATTCCATTATAAACAACTATGATCAGTGAATACATAAAAACATTGAATTTAAATGTTCATGTGTACATATGCTACAAGGGATGTAAGTATGTTAAGTTGTGTAGAGGCCAGAGGCCAGTGTTGGATGTCTTCTTTAACTGCTGTCAGCCTTATTTTTTGGGAATGTCCCTCACTGAATTTGGAGCTTACCAATTTAGCTAGGCTGGCTGGGCAGCAAGTCCCTGGGATGCACCTGTTTCTGCCTCCTCAGCGCTAGAATTACAGCCTGTGTTTGTATCTGGTTTCTGTTTGAGTGCTGGGGATCTAACTCAGGCCATTATGGGTATGTAGCAAGCATTTACTGACTAAGGCATCTCTCCAAACTTTCACTGAAATGATTTTAGAGAATATTTAATGTATTGATAAACATTTCACTCTTCAGTAAATAGGAAAGATAGGCAATGTTTTTTAGGCCTGTGGAGGTCACATAGTCCTTCAGTGCCTGAGGACACTAGACTGGATTTGGTACCATGTGTTTCTTGGTGACATCCATCTCTGGCCTTCAGTTCATGGTACTTTAGCAGGAGTTCTTCCTCTGAAAGAGACCAGGAAAGGATATACTAGGTTTGTATCACCGTGACAGTCACCTGGAAGAAGCCACTTAAGAAGGGACAGTTCCAGAGGCTTTGGGTCATCATCAGTCAGGGCCATTACTTTGGGTGCATGGAAGCAAAACATCATGGTGGTAGCCCGGTAGTAAGGATAGAGGGAGGGGCTAAGGATCCCAATTTCCCATATCAAACTCAGCCTCTAACGACCTATTTTCTTTGTGCTAGGTCCCACTTCTTAAAAGCTTCAAAAACTCCCAGCAGCACTAGCAACCAAGCTTTTAATGGGTCTTTAGAGGACATTAAAACCTAAACAAGGGGATCTGATGAAGTGAAAGATGAGCCCTGCACAGATCCAATCAGAACTGCCATTTGGAATGTTTTGGGATACATCTGTGAGGCCGAGGCCTGAAAAGTCTGTGCACATACATTTTGAAGTGATTTTTGAGGGAAAACATTTTAAGACAAACTCGCAGTCTAATCTTCCATGGCCCACACACTCACACTCAGTTGGAAGGGGATGGGTCCTTTCCACACTGTACATTGCTGCTGCTCTCTCTGTGTGCAGACAGTAGTTTTCAATATGTTCTTTCCCATGCAATTGCCAGGCACACAAAAGTCTGAGATCACCCACAGAACCAAGAAGCTGCAGTCTTCTTGGGTCCTCAGCATCTGACCTCCCAGATGCTTAAGACACTGCACTCTGCTGCTGCCAGGGGCAAAACCCAAATCAAGAAGAGATCAGAAAAACTTCACTGGGAACACAGTGTGCTCGAAGTGGCAATGATAGTGGTCTGCTGTGGATATTGTTCTATATAAATAAAACACTGATGGCCAGTGACCAGGCAGGAAGTAGGTGGGACAAGGAGAGAGGAGAATTCTGGGAAGCGGAAGGCTGAGGGGAGAGACTGCAGCCACCGCCAGGAGAAGCAGCATGTGAAGATGCCGGTAAGCCACCAGTCACGTGGCAAGGTATAGATTTATAGAAATGGGTTAATTTAAGATAAAAGAACAATTAGCAAGAAGCCTGCTACGGCTATACAGTTTATAAGTGATATAAGCGTCTGAGTGATTATTTTATAAGTGAATTGTGGGACTGCGGGGCTTGGGGAACCTGGAGAGAAGCCCTCCAGCAACAGTGGTCCACCAATTGACTTTGAGAAATGAAGACCAAGAACCACTGGCTTGCCCACAAGATTTTTCTTCTAAGCCCTAGACATAGCTCCACTTCTTAGGGTGCTTTTCTTGAGGCAGGGTCTCAGGTACCCTGGGCTGGCCTTTACCTCACGGGCAGCAGAACTCTTGGTCTTCCTGCTGCCATCTCCCCAATGCTGGGTTTCGGGTGTGCACCAACTCCTGGGTTACTTTCATTTTGGTTAGCATTTCATTTTCCTATCATGATCCCCCACCTGACATCCTGAAATACAGACTATGAGTCATGTATGATTTCAAAGGTTTTTGGAATATAATCCTTCACTTAATATCAACACTGCTGCATTCAGAGCTCCAATCAATCCAGTCTGGCAGGCATTGTATTTCAAAACTATCACACAAAGACATTTCCCTTTCAAGACATTTCACTCTGTTGCTGTCAAAGAGAAACCCATTTAGAGCAAAATCAAAATCAAGGGAGCAGAAATAACTCTATTGGGAAGAAAATGAGTGTGTTTGTAGTGAGAATGAGAAGACAATGAAAGCATCCATTTGGAGTCAAGTGAAGACCAGAACACTCTGGGTAAAGCAGAACCAAATCCACTTTTACCTATTAAGGCTTCCTGCAGACTACTGACAACAAGGATAAGTTAAAGGATTTTTGTCTTGGCAATATTCTCAGTAACAGAACAGTCAATCAAAGACTCACAAAATCCCTTAAGAATTTGAAAAATGGGTTAATGCCTAAAGCAAGGAGAGGAGGTTTAGGAGCTGAGGGATTGCACATAGCGTAAGAGAAGGGACTCCTGCCTGTTCTCTAAAAATGGACCCATGAACTGTGTCTTGTGCTTCTACTTGCAAGTTGGACACTCAAATGACTGATTCCTTTCTTCTGTCATGAGTGGAGAAAACACTTGGTGACAGGGAGGACAGGAAGCCCTGGTCATAACCCCTGGGCCCATCTGGAGGCAGCCATTCTAGGCATATTTCTTTGCCATGTAAGTATGTGAAATTTTCCTTTAATATTAAAAGTTAAGTTTTTAAAGTAAAACCTGTAACTGTGACTGGCAATTTACCTACATAGCAACTATGTAAGGAGAAACATTCTAGCAAAGCATGCTGATTTTTCAGTAACGTGGGTAATTGCTTATTAATCAACTTTGTTGTACCTCATTCTTCTTTTACCTAGAAGTGAAGTGCCCAATTTGGAGTGAGTACAATGCCCCGGGTGTCTGAAGCTGTCTGACCACTTACCTCTGGTGCTCATGTGGTTTTTACTCCCTTAGCAAGTAAGACTGCTCTTCTGTGTGCTTTCAACCATAACACTGGTTACAGCTGACATTTCTATCTATTGTTTCATGTCCTTTATACTGTGAGGTAGGGAGCTGACAAGAAGGGAAAAAACTCAGTAAGTAGAGATGATGATGATAATAATAATAATAATAATAATAATAATATAGAATTGTATATTAAGCACTTCTCAGTTTCTTAAAAGTCTATATTTGAAGCTGGGCATGGTAGTACACACCTGTAATTCCAGTTCCTAGGAGGCTGAGGCTGAAGGACTGCAAGTGTTAGGCCAATCTAGGCTACACAGAGAGATTCTGTTAAAAAAAATCAAAAGACTGGAGAGATGGCTCAAGTGGTTAAGAGCACTTGCAAGAGATCTGGGGTCAGTTTCCAGCACACATTCCAGGTGTCTCTCACCTGAATGTTAACTCAAGCACCAGAGGATCTGACTCCCTCTTCTGGCCTCTACAGGCACCTGTACACACATGGTTCACATGCAGACAAGCAGATATATGTGTGCTCATGCACATGCCCACACATATATAGATACAATTAAGTAAAGTTAGAAAGACAGTCTTTGAAAAAATCAAGTCTGTACCTTTGGGATACAGAGCTTGGCAAAAGAGATCCTTACTAGAGTAGTTCTTATAAGAATTATGTGTATAATTAATGTCATACTCTGGTTAATTCATGAGAAGTGTATGAGTTGATTTTCTTCACAGTGATGTTCAATCAAGCATACTAGCATTAATAATTAACAGCACCAAGGTCTTATAAGATTGCTGGCAGGTGCTAGGGCGCTGGAGAAACACTAATTCCTACCCTTGCCAGCAAATTTTAATTTTCTTCTTGATTGTGGTAATCTAAGCATTGTAACTGATAGTTAAAGTAGACAATGCATTCAATTACATATATAATAATGTTTAAGGGGCTGGTGATTAGAATTACATACAGATTCAAACAATATTTCAAGAGCTGATTTGTTCAAAATATTGTTAAAGAACTCTTTAGGGGGCTGGAGAGATGGCTCAGCAGTTAAGAGTACTCTCTGCTCTTGCAGATGACCTGGGTTCGGTTCCCAGCATCCACATCAGGTGACTTAGGACTGCTTATAACTCCAGTTGCCCTAGGGAACCAATGCCCTCTTATGGCCACTGTAGGCACAGACATATATATTTAAAATAAATGACACTGAAGAACTCTTTAAGGACTTGCAAGTTTCTATTGCTTCTTTCCCAATATTTCAATCACAGTCCCTTGAAATGGTTTAAGATCATTGGCAATACAAAAATCTCTTGTGAACAAGACATGCATTAGGCCAGGCAGTGGTGGTGCACACCTTTAATCCCAGCACTCGGGAGGCAGAGGCAGGTGGATCTCTATGAATTCAAGGCCAGCCTGGTCTACAGAGCGAGATCCAGGACAGTCAGGGCTACACAGAGAAACTCTGTCTCGAAAAAACAAAAACAAAACTATAGGTTAAAACTAAATAACTCAATGTGTGAGACTTCACTTTCCCTTTAATAGCACCATTTTGAACACCTACATTCCCTTAACTTGTACTTGTAAAAAACTTTGTGACTATGTCAATGTGCAGAGAATATGCAGACTTACGACTCTGGGCTGAGGAATGTCCCATACTTCTGCGGTTCTTCTGAGAACTTCTCTTGGAAATGCAGGCACAAAGATTTTACACATAGAAGTACTACCATTGACTGCCTGCAGAATGAGGAATGCTGAACTTCTAAGCCTCTGCACTGGGGAGTATGTATTCGGCAGTATGGAGCTGGAGAAGTTTGATATATGGAGATAGGGTGCTGCTGAAAGAAACCCTAAAACCCACAGCTCTGACTTTGGGACTGGGCATGGGAGAAGATGTAGGGCCCTGAGCAGGCAATGCCTTAGTGGGACCCCCAAGGATCTTTTAGAGTCCAGGAGTGAGAACTGGAAAGAAGGTAAGGAACATGTTACTGGAGACAGCAAATCTTCATCATGTTAGTGGTGCAGATTTGTCCCTAAAGTCAACGTTACATTGTTCTAAGCAGTCAACAACCCAGGCCAGGAGATCTGCAGGCAGAATGCTGAATGGCTATACATAAGATGAGGAATAAGGGAGAGACTGGTTAAACATGAGGGTTAGGACTCACTGGACACAAACATTACACTTCTTTTCATTCATAGTCTCTCCAGATGGTCAACAAAGTTGAAATGGAGCTGTGAGGCTGCAGCAGCCACACTAAAGGCCAATAATATGACTGCAGATCTGTTAAGAGCTCATACAGTCTTACCATGGTACACTCTAAACCTTTTCAGACATAACAAATCAAAGGAAGACCCTTTCTATTAAATAGAAGGACACCTGGACCTGCAGATGGCCATGTCTCATAGGTGTCTTGAAAGTCCCAGGCAGAAAGCTGCTGAGTGATTTGTGAATGTGGTTTTTGCCTGATAAAGTAGGATGGAATTGAGCACACACATTCCCTATGGCTTTAAATGGTTTGTAGCTTGGACCAAGAAGAACGCAGAACAACATGGAAAGAGGTCACTGCCTCCCTCCACCCTCAACTTGTACATTCAGGAAGCTGACTTGATGTCGTTGTGCAACTACAAAGGTGGACAGCACGATATGGGAAGCAGGGACTTGCTGGGAGCCAGTCTTTTTGAGGAGGGCTTACCCAGGTCACTCTCTACTTGCCCTACTTTTGCATACGAGGTGTACATCAACAAACATGCAATTTGTCTCTCCAGATTACAGCTCCTCAGAACACCTCTCACGGAGCCTCATCCATAGTGATAGGAAATGCCACTGTGGTCAAAGACCAGTAGTCCTGAAAATGGGCTTAGGTGCATTTTGTGAGGACAAATGAACTGTTGTGGCCGGAAGGGAGACAGGTAGAGCACATTAAACATGGTGACTTGTGCAGTCTCTGCACTATTCCTCTGGACCTAGATGGGACTCTGTAGTGGCTGACAGTATGAAAAAAACACTGCACTGAAACAAGGTGTAGGAATGCCACACACCCCTGCTTTGTTCTCTTGGGATGCTTATTTCTGGAGCTCCACTTCTGGAAGTGAGTAGACCAAGCCGCCATATGCTCAGCTACAGTCATCACCAACCACTGGACATGTGGGATACTCTCAAGATGAGGCCAGTCTAGTCATCAAGGTACCTCTAGCCTTTGAGCAGCCCCAGGTGATGCCATGTGAACTGAGAAACTGTTCCCGTTATACCATGCACAAAATGGAAGGCTGGTTAGTCTCCTAGAGCCACTTAGCTTCTGGCAACTAGATATGCAGCAACAGAAAACCAGAAAAGAGAATGGAAAAGATTACAGTATGATAGCCACAAGGGAATACTGCTTAGCCACAAAAATGAATGAGGCAGAAAAAAAAATGCAACAAAACAGATGAATCTTCAAGGTCTTAGCTTAGTGGAAGTAGCTAGAGACAGAGCACAGACTACATGTTTCCACTAGAACAAGTAAGAACAGTCCAAGGTGAGCATGTACAGCAAGGCTGCTTCCTGGTAACCCAGGGACACAGGAACTGTCTTGTAGGTGGAACGGTGTGATTGTGCATTACCAAGGGTCTTATTTGTCAAATGAGCACAGGTGACACTGGTACCTGCCAATGCATGTGACATTTAGTTACTGTCCAGCCACTCAACACCAGAGAAATACCAAACAGCACAAATTACAGCGATAAAACAAGAGTAAGAACAACAACAAATAGCAAGCAGTTACTTATAATCATCCCGTTGGCAGTGGGGAGGGGCAGCTTGCATAAGCACAGTATTTATCATGGAAGATCTTTATACTCAAAGAGAATTCTTAGGGTGTCAGTTTAGTTGATTTTTTTCTTTGGTACTGGAGACTGAATTCAGGGGCTCACATATTCCAGGCAAGTGCTCCACAATGAGGCACACTCTTGGTGTCTTCTAATTATTTTTATAGGAGTTGGATATGTACTATGACATTTTCCCACTGAGCTTCATCCCTAAAATGTGTTTTTCAAAGCTACCTTTGTAACTTGTATCAGTTAAGCTTTATGCTTCAGGTATGTAACAAATCCCATTCAGACTCCAGAAAATGTGAAATTTGGTGAAATCTAAATCCTATCACTGGCCCATCCTTTTCTTGTGGGCTCTGGACCTACGTCTGCCATCATGCCTGAGATGTCAAAGTCTCCCAAAGCTGGTGACATGGTCTCAAAGAGGCTCACTGTCTCAAGAGAAACTGACACTCTGAACCTAACTGCCCAAGCCTGGAACAGTTTTTGCTCAGATATTGCCCTCCTTGTACCCCAAATGCTACCAGCTACCCATACCAGGTTGGTTTTCTGATTCTTTCTCCTTCTCCCTTAGTTCCAGCCCTCAACAGTTTGCATGCTGTGACTCAAAGGTCTTCCTTCCTGTGTTTCCTTTCTTCCAGTGTTTCCCTGACCCATCCTCCAAACTACAGGGGTGGGCTACCACAGCAACAAGTCTCCTCACACTGCTATCTAAACTATTGAGGAATTTTCCTTTCCCCACTGCTCATGTGAAACAAAGCCCTGCACACACTGTTCTTGGCAATCTCTACAGCAGTTTCTCACCCTACCATTTTCAGTGGTTGATAAATGACTTCTGGTGCCCATCAGTCAGTCTATCTCATATCTGTATGTCTGTGTTCAAACACTGTCTCATCCAAATTCCCTAGAAATTACACAGCTCTCTCTGTAGGTAATGTTCTTGCTATAGACCCTTGCTTAAACAACTCATATGTGCCCCTCCCAAAGAACAACCCCACATCTGTGAGGATGGAGTGCCAATCACAGAACTGTTGATATTTTCCCTTGTTTGGTTTTCAAGACAATGAAACCACACACTTCATTTGGAAGGAAATGTATCTCATTTTTGTTTAAATACCCAAGCCAAAACATAGTTCCTAACACACAGGATATGCTTAATAGTTATTTGTAGGACAGATTGAAACTCAAAAATGGTTTTAAACAGTAGTATTTCATTGAAAATGGAAGTGATAAAAAGCTAGGGCTAGGGACCTAGGCACATAGCTCAGTGGTAGAGTACTTGTCTAGCACATGCAAGGCCCTGGGTTAGATCCTAGTAATAAACAAACCAAACAACAAGCAATCAAACAAAAACAAACACAAACCAACCAAACTAAATTGACAGCATAGATTGACTTTTTTTAAAAAAAGATTATTTATTTATTTATTTATTTATTTATTTATTATGTATACAGTATTCTGCCTGCACATATGGCTATAGGCCAGAAGAGGGCACAAGATCTCATTACAGATGGCTGTGAGCCACCATGTGGTTGCTGGGAATTGAACTCAGGACCTCTGGAAGAAGAGCCAGTGCTCTTAACCGCTGAGCCATCTCTCCAGCCTGACATTTTAAATGATTAAAGTCTTCCAAAGGTTTGAACCAAAAGGTTTTAACCTGTCAGTGAAAAACCAAAAGAAAAAATATTCATAATGAGGCACCTAAAGGATGGGAAACTTGGGCAGTAGGATTTGTGGAAGGCACCAGTGTTGTACAGCGCAGATATACAAAGAGGATACACTGAAAATGAGCATCCTTTCCTCAAGCAGGAAAAGACAGAACTAAAACTACACAGATGCATATTAGAGAAGTGCTAGGTAATGTGCCCAGCCCACCCATCTAGTGTCATAATTTCATGCTCTGTCAGTTGCATTCTCAGGGGAAAACAGGCCTCAAAGCTTAAAACCTTACCGAGCACGCTGGCTTCTGTTTCAACATGGCCAGAACTTGGATATTCTTACATGCTTAAAAAGGAAAAACAAGCCAGGCATGGAGACTTAGGTGGAGATGTGCTGATTCTTGGGGCCTGCTGGCCAGCCACCTAACCTGCTTGGTTAGCTCCAGGCATGAGACCATCAAAGGACAGGAAAGAGAGTGGATAGCACCAAAGGAGCAATTTCCAGGGTTGTCATTTGGTCTCCAAAGACACATGCACACACGTGCACATAGGTATATGTGTACCTGTACACACACGCATGCACAAAAATACACACAAAAGAACAACAACAATAACAAAAGCTTAACAAAATGGAAATAAAACCATTACTTGATTTGGTTAAGTTAAACAACACATTTATAAATAATACATGTGCCACACAAGCCTCAGGAAAAAAAAATCTGAACTAAATGAAAACTAAAACAGACATCAAAATCAGCAGGTTTGTGGGATGCAGTGAAGTAGTGCTTGCAGGCAGAGTTTCAGCTGCACATGCATCAGGAGAGAGGGAAGAGCCAACACTAGTCACAAATTCCCATCTTAGGAAGGGAGAGAAAGAACAACAATTTAAGTCTACAGCAAACCAAAGAAAGAAAAGTTAAAGCTGAAATAAATTACATTAAAATAAAGACATCAGTAGTAAAAATCAACAAAATGAAAAAAATTATTGTATGAAAAATATGTAGCTAGGCAAGGGAGGAGGGAGAGGAGGGAATGGGAGAAAAGCAGCAGGCACTGATGTTAGAACAATGAGGTAATGTTAACAGTTACAGTTTCAAGAGTTTGATACTTGGAGGAAATGGATCAATTCCTTTCAGACACACATGATTAAAATTGGCACAAAAGGGGTAGGTAATGGGAACAGGGCTGTATGTACTAAAAACTGAGTAACAGCCTCCAAGAAGAAAAAACATCAGGCAAAAATGGTTTCACAGGTAATTTTATCAAACATTAAAATGACAAATTGTTGTCTTATCAGTGAGCTCTCTGCACATTCTTCCAGACTCAGAAGTGGAGGAATCTGTCTCCACCCAGTCTCTGAGGCCCAGCACTGAAGCCAGACAAAGACATTACAAAGGACCAGGCATATCTCCAGAACACAGATGTGAAACCCTCAGCAATGTTAGCGTACTGACTCAGGTAATGTATAACAAGAACAGTTGACACAACAAAATGAGATTTACTCTAGGCCTGCAAAGCCAGGTCAACACTGCATATCTATCAATAGAATCTACTACTTCTGTGGGCTAAAGAAGGAAACCCCATGTGACCATTAGCATCAGATATAGAAACAGCCTTTGTCAAAACCCAACAGCCATTCGTGATGAAATTCATCAGCAAGCCAGATTCCACATATGTGCCACTGTGCAACTAGTGAATTTTGTAAATACTTAAATAAATGGAAAGATACATTATGTTCTACATATGTATAACCTTGTAACTAATGAAATTCCTGTAAACAAATAAATGGGAATATATTTTATGTTCCTAGTCTCAAAGACTTGGTACTAGAAGTTACTAATTTTCTTTCATGTTCAATAAACTCCAATGGAAACTGTAAGAAACCACTTCATAGAGATAAGCAAACCGTTTCTAGATTTTATACAGAAGAGGCAAAACAAAAACAAAACAAAAAAACCCACCTATAACAGAGAAGACAATACTGAAGGACAAAGAGTTCTGAAAGGACAGAAAAGCAAGATTTACTGAGAGCCCACTGTGAAGACGGCATGGTAAGGTACTAGGGAGGACAGGCACCCAGACACAGAAACAGCGGAGAGCACAAAAAGACAGTGGAATGAAAGCAGTTCTTTGGAGGAGGGACACTGTCTCCAACAGATGGCTCCAGAAAAAAAACTGCACACCTATCTGAAAAAAAGAAAATCAGGCAGACTCAGTCAAACCTTTTATCTTCCCAAGTGGATGATAGACATAAACATAAAAAGTGGAAATATAAAAAGTAAACATAGGAGACAATTTATGTGACTGTGATTTGGTTGTGAATTTTAAAATACAGCATAAAAGGACAACTCATGAAAGAAAAACGGGGATATAGTGAACTTGATTAAAGTTAGCACTTCTGCTCAGTGAAGACACTGCTGAGAATATGAGCTACACCATCACCCAAGCAACGGCACTCTCTGGGAACTGTGCCTAGTGAAGGTCCTGAGTCCAAAGTACACAGAGAACTGTTACAATTCAGCACCACAGCACTCGGCGCGCGCGCGCACACACACACACACACACACACACACACACATACACACACACACACACACACACATCTGTGTCTCCCTGTCAGGGAACTGCAGATAACAGTGAGGTCTACTACTCAACTATTAGAATGGCTAAAATCTAAAAAACTGGCAAAATCAACGGCTTTCAGGGGTGTACAGCTACAGAGTCTTAGGACTTTGGAGATTTCTCCACACAATGACAAAATCACTCAACAGTGCCTTTCTCAGACACCCAACCTGTTAAAGCAATTCATGGCTGTTATCTGTCCCACGTTGTGTGGTTTTAATTACTTCTCATTTAAGTGATTTATACTTTTTTATAATTCATTCTCATGTACCAGCCAAACAAATATTTCACATTTTTACTAAGGTCTCATAATTTAAATTTAGCAATGACTTTATTTTCAAATAAGAAACATTATGGAATATTTGGATAATCTTGGGAATGAAGAGTTGATTTAAATATTGTGTAGCATGCTAGAGGTCAAAGAAGTTACAAGCAACTTGCAATTAAAATGTAACCTTCAGAATAACATGTTATGATGACAAATATATCTTTTAATAGCAGAAAATGATAACTTACCGACTTTCTAGCAAGATCGCAGAAGTGCCAATTTTTTGCTGGAATTTCACCTTTTATCTATTGTAATACTCTGAAAACAAGAAGTCATGACCCATATGCATAATTTTTCAAGCACCAAATAACTAATAAATCATCCCTAATTGAGGCATTGTTAGAATTCAGAAACTTAAAACATTGATAAGCAAATCTTTGGGGTGGGAGAATTAATCAGTGGATACTAGGAAAGGATACAGAGTACTTTGCTGTGGCTGAAGAGTATGTTATGAATACATTTGTTTTGTGTAGATATGGTTTTCCATTATGTTTAATAGAGACGACTCCTTACCCCCCCCCCAAAAAAAAAGGAAAAGAAAAAAAAAAAAACCCAGACCTAGTAGGTATTGGTGCTCCACTATCTCAAAATGCCAAAGAAAAAGGAAAGGCTGGGGCTGGAGAGATGGCTCAGAGGTTAAGAGCACTGACTGCTCTTCCAGAGTCCTGAGTTCAATTCCGAGCAACCACATGGTGGCTCACAACCATCTGTAATGAGATCTGGTGCCCTCTTCTGGCCTGTAGTCTTACATGCTGTATACATAATTAATAAATCTTAAAAAAAAAAGAAAGAAAAGAAAAAACGAAAGGCTGGTCAATTGATGGAACTCAGGATTCAAAGACAATCAAACAGAAATGAGGTGATGTAGCAACTTGAATTTCTGTCAGACTGAAGCACCAAATGCTTGAGTGTTTGTTAAACAGGTTGTTATCGTCCTGGAAACAAAACAGACTCGGTAATGTAGCATGTAAAGAACCTAAACACAAGGTCTGTGGTAGACAATATACTTTATACTGCTGCCTTTACAAAAAGGACTTGCTAACAGGAATCCAATGACAGGCTCACATCCAAGGAAAGACAAAGCTAGGTTATGGGATCCATGCCACATTCCAGCTGAGGAGTCCAGCCTGTTAAAGCACTTATTCCACTCTTGATTTATAACAACTTTCAAGGAATCATTTTAAAATGTTTGCTTGGCGTCTTCTTTTCTTTGGAGGTCAGATTTGACTCACAGTGAAAAAAAATATGATCCAAATATTTTGACAACAGTATTTGATAGCATATGTGATTCTTTTCAAACCTGATCTTGGGGACATGCAGATCCACTTGTGTATGTAACTGACATTAGCCCATTTTGCCTAATAGTCATGTTAACACTTGGATGGGAGTGCGAATTTGGGATGAGTTTTATGTATCATCATGGGAGAAGTGGGATGTTTATCCTTCCACGAGAGTGCTAAAACGTTTACATAAATGTGAAGAAAAGTAACTTTTAATGCACACAAAAATTTATTCTCTGGAAAATTGAACTGCCATTAAAATCTCCTTGGACTGGTGTAATTTTAACATTTTTACACACAAGTCAGCAATTTCTTTATGTAATACAATTATACAAAAGGAAAAAGGCACCGCGATAGTCGGTGTAGAGAGTACAAAAGAAGGTATGAGAGTTAAAGGCAACGGACGCACAGCGCAACTCCAGCGACACGAAGGTGGTTCAGCCGTTCACTCTACAAAATGATGGCTCACACAGTTGTCAGCTTCTATTTTTGATCAAGTGCATATAAATATGTGACAACAACACAGCACTGCTGATGACCGACCACATGGACGTACTATGTACATGAGCGAAGTTCACTCATGGGTGAGAGTCACTAGCAAACGTGTTAGAGACAGCTGAGACCAAAGGAAACACCAATAGGCAGCACACTTCTTCAGGTTGGTTGAGACAATTCTGCTCACAGAGCAGTTAAATGTCATCATTCGGTTACACCTATTATTAGAAAAATAAGTAAGAAAGCTCCGTAGAAACTAGACTATTAAGGAAGCTTCTTGCCTCAAAAACTGAAAGAAAGGGGAGGAAGAAAGAGAGGGGATACTGAGTAAAAAGATCCATCGATTGAGTTTTTTTCTATAAAAATTACATTATTTTGAGAAGCAAAGTCTCAGGGCAGAAGTACCAAGCAGTGATGAACCTCTTGAGTTTTAGAAAAAGACTAGGTCCCAACACTTACCAGACTCTTAAAACTCATGACTCAAGCACTGGGAACAGTTCTGATACACTATCTTATTTTGGAAGTCAGGTACAAGTCCAGCCCACTTGCTGGGACATGGCAGTCACTGCCAGCTAAGGCAAAAGCTGTCCCCTCTGTATCAGCTTTAAAGTGCCTCAGAATTGCTATACTGTTTTCACCAGAAAGTTATTGTAATAAAACTATGTAGAAACAGAATAAATAAAGTTTTAAACTACGTTACTATTATAGTTTTTCTCTTGATAAACTCAAATTATTTGGGACACATTTCTCTCTCTGCCTGAAATAACATTTCAATACCATGTCAGCATACTTGTCGAAGATGCCAGTGCATTACAGGACATATCAGTGTCCTCAGTTATTTATCCAACAAAACTGCCAAAATGTCATCCTCACTTTTAAAAAGGCCTTCCTCTAACTTTATGGTATTAGCTTCAGTTTTGTATTTTTGGAAATCATTTTCTTAAAGCAACTTCAGAGAGATCAGAAAGAGAGACTATGATACAATGGCCTAAGATTCTTCATTCCCAAGAAGCTGGGAATGAAGCTTGCAATTACCTGGAAACTACAAATCTTACCACTTCCACACTAAGACTTAATCTCTGGGTACTGAAACTGCTGCCAACAATTACAGATAAGAAACAAAGTATTATATCCCAGTACTGCCCAGGTAGGATTTCCTGGGAAGCTCATTCAGACCTAGACTCTCAGGCTTTCCTCTACACCAAATGGAACAGAATCTCCAGATAGAACCTAGAGAGAAATCTTAGGTACATTACAAATTAGGAGCCACTGTCTGTGGATTTTTGGGAGTTTGTTGCGAGTCCAACCCATGTTTTCTCATCTTCTAGTAGTACTGCTGAATTCACAGTTTACTTTCCTACTCAACCCCAGTGCCCTGCACACACCTTTCTCTACACCTTGTATCTTATGAAAAGACATCATCCAATGCCAGTCTCAAGAGAACACAAGATCATGAAGGAAGACTTGTGCATCCAACTTGTAGCCCCTACAACAGCACATGGCACACAGCTGGGATTCTTACACATATATATTAAACAGAGAAAAGGAAACCCAGTCAGTGAACAAGGCTCACAACAGAAGACTTTCACAACAGTAGTGCTGATTCTATCAGAGATTTCATTCACCAGCATTTGTTCTGTGCCTCCTATTAGCAAATGGGCTCCTAAAGTCTCTAGAACATAGCAATTACTAACAACGAAGGAGAGGGAAGCTAGGTGTGAGTTTTGTCTAATATTAATGAACTTTAACAAAAGAACATGAACATGCACAGGAAGGCAGCAGTCTCTCCTCTACTCTGATATGACAGGTTAGCAGATAGTCTGTCATTTCACAGGGTAGAAAGGTGTATACAGATAATGAAAATACCTTGGTCAAGAAGAACAACTGAATTGATATATTTTCAGAATCAAGTACAATGTAGACACTGTACAAATCTCAAGTCCTTAAAAACAAAAATCACCCCAATTATGATACCAAAGTACTATTTGTGTCCTGAGAGGGCAAGCCTCCTTGACTGTCTTTTTGCTTTCTAAGCTCTACTCTTATCTCTGCCATTCAGATAAGCTGGGCAGGACCTGCCCAGTACAATGCTGCTCTTTTCACCCATGATAAAGAGGGTGAAGATGCAATGTGCATGAGTGGGCTTGGAGTGATCCCAGTTCTACTGTGGTTTACTTAAAAGAGCGGCACCCTTAGGGGGACAGCTCAGCTTCTCCAGACAACAGCTTCTTCACAGATTAAAAACACTGGTGATGTTACTTGCCTCTTATATGTTGTGAGAGTCAAATAAAACAATAAATTATTGTCTCAGTTCCTTACTAAGTTGTAGCCGTAACCATCATCAGTATTGCAGCTTTGGAGGGCACAAGTGATGTTTTAAGTGCTATACTGCAAGCCTCACCTTCTTTCAGTATCAGACTGGCTGGTGACAATGACACAGATGGCCACTTTCAACTGACAGATGAAGAGGAAGAAATGGATTATAAAGAAGGTAAGACAAAGAAACTTATAACAACTAGCAATGCGAATTTTTTCTATGAATTCTCCAGTCTATGGAGCTAAATGGCAGCTTTCTGCAAATGAACTTTGTGTCCTGTCTATTGATACTTGAACAAGAATTTTGAGAAACTGGTTGGTGACCACTGGCCTTCTACCACTTATACTTCAAAAGCTCACCTATTTCTTAGTTTCCTTAAAAAGCTGTGATATCATTTTTATTCCTCATTGTCAAGAACAGCCTGGACTCTGTTTCTGCTTGCCTATTGATGCAAGTTAGACTCCCAAGCACTGGTCATGCTCCCAGCTTAGGGAAGAAGCTGTAATATAATACACAGAGCTGTGTTGTACACAGATCAGATCAGACCCCCTACCAACACCCAACTTCACAGCAGCAGCATAATCATTCAGACAGTTTAAGTATTTTTCTTTTTCTTAAAACATGGTCTAATGAATTACTTTTGTTAGTGAACACAACACTACTGAGAATTCATTAATGTGCATTAAGATAATATGCAATCGTATTTCAAATCAAAGGCAGCTTGTACTTAGGCTCCAAAATTACAGAAGCTTCTGAGAGGTCAGACAATACTGTACTCCTGGACAGCAATCAACAGCCACATTGGGGAGGCTGAAAATACCCCATATTCCAGTCAACTGTTGAGTCTGGACATTTCATTTGATTTTAGCACAACAGTAAGAGTGTAGACTGTCGTTTTCAAGTTCCCAAGACAACATCTGTGGCCCAGATAATTCGGGGGAAGTATTTGTGTTAAGTCACAGGAGAGAAAAGGATGCATATTTGTGTATATGTGGCAGAATGGCAGCATCTAGCTCCAAACCTAATATCACATTTAGAAATTTTACAGAGGAGAAAAAAGCAGTCCATGACCTGGAGAAATGCCTCTCTATTCAGTTACGTGAAAAGGCAAGGCACCTTCACCTTTGCATGTGCACAGCTTGTTGTGTGGTGTGTGCAGTTATGTGCACACATACAATTTATAATCATTGAGGACTTGGAAAATGGGATGGAGGGAGGGCTGTTCCTGATGTTAAAAAAAGACTGAGATCATTTCCAGGCCATACATGGAATGACACACCAGACACCCTTGAGGATCTTTGGGGGTACACACAGTTCTGGGCAGTCTCCAGAAAGGAGATTTAACAAATAACAGGTTTTCCTCTCCACACAGTGAAAGCACCAAGCTGGTCTTATAGTGTCCAACTGAACTTTGTTACAAAGAAGACCAGTGACTTTATTAAGAAGACAGCAGTTGTTAGCCATGCAGGTGATTGTTTCAAAGCCAGCAAAAGCTACCTGTAGCATGGAATGCCTGTACCCAATCTTCAGTGTAACCTATAGCCTTCTTCACATTTTGCCTTACTATGTTATTCATTCAATAACTTAAAAAAAGAACTATTTTGCTTCTTGTTCATGGTTTAATTTCTAACCTGACTCACTTTATTTAAAACAACAACAACAACAACTAAACCAAAAACCAATCCTGGGAAGCTCCCTAATAGAATGATAGAAGGACTTTTTTTTTTTTTGGTTGTGAACCTAGCCTTTAAGTGGTTGAGCCCACTCCCTGGCCCTGACACTTATGAATGCAACTTTTTTTTTTTTTCACTCTGTAGTCCAGGATGGTCTGGAACTACATAGCCCAGGCTAGCCTCAAACTCACAGCAATCCTTCTGCCTCAGCCTCCCAAGTGCTAGGATTACAGAGATGAGCCACCATGCTAGGCTCTGAAATTTCTGCTTTTAAACTAACTCCACACTTCCTATTTGTATTTTTTTTTCCTCTTAAAATGCTGTGTTTGAAAGCATAGAGATGCCTTCTTTTAAGCTAAAAATGTAGAAGTTCATGGTCTTGTGTGTGTGTGTTTAAGGCCTTTCATACTGCCACATTTTAATAAATCAGTGTGTGGCTCTGCTAGTATGGTACTGATGAGTTCTAGTTCACAGTAACAGTCCAGAGTGCTCAGCTGGGATTGGAACCGTGATACAGCTTTTCACTAATTGGTAAATAATACATTTTTGTCTAGTTTAACTAGAAATGAGAGAGAGCAAAAAGAAAATAATTTTATGTACACAAACATACTCTAGTACAGTATATGCATAAAATTTTATGTTATGTAAGAAGAAAAATTAGAATAGCTTATATTATATCCAATTGGCCTATGGTTTCTAAATGTGAAAACAAGACAGGAAAGTGCTCAGTCACAAGTAGGCCAGCACAGTGCACAGTCTCACACACTGCAGAGCAGGGCAACGACGTGGCATTTCCCAGGACCTTCACATCTATGAGTGCTGAAGTCCAAATTTGCAAATACGGCTTCCCAGCTGTGTAAGCAAGGTCAACTTGCATGAAAAGGCACAGAGTGACATCATGCTGAAGACGTCACAAAACACAGCACAAATCACTAGAGCACAAGGGATTCCAGAATGATCTTAACTGGATTAAAGCTGAAAACCACAAAGAAATGGTAGTGAGTGAGGACTCCAGGAGTTTCTGTTTTGGTGCTACCTGCTTTACTCCTGTTGAAGACTGGACAATGAACAGATAGTCAAAATTCCTTTTAACTAGAATGTCTTCCATTTTCAACAGCTATCTACAGTGTCTGCCACTTCACACAGCTGTAAAAACTGACCACTGAAAGAATTCCAAATGAGAGCTTTGCTCTACCATTTTCTACACTAGAACACATAGTGTACAAAGGGCTTGAACATAAAGTTTCTGCAGTACAGTCAGAAAATTTCATAAGGGACTAATGGGACATGGTCTCTTTGGATCAGAAAAAAGAAAGAAATAAAGAAATAAACTTCAAAGAAACCAGCCTTACACTTCCCTTCAGGGAATTTTGCACTTGGGTTTAGAACTATAAAGAAAGGCTGAGGCACAGAGAACATATCTGCAATGAAACTGTCATCAGTGTGAATAACCTTGAGATATGACTGTGATCACTGAGATCTGCCCAAGGACTGGCCATCATAATGCTTTGTGGATAGCATGTGGGTGATGATACATACTGCTGCAATGGAAATTCTGGTTTTAAAATCACAATCTCCATGAGATTCCTAGCTCTTTCACTAAATAAACTTTGAATCAAAAGCTGTTGTTCAGTCTCTGGAGGACTGCTGAGCACTACTGACATCTCCCCCCCTCAGCTCAGCACTGGACAGTCCTTCCTTTTGCAAGGGTGAAGCACTGTGGCAGGGTGCTGACAGGACTCTCCAGGGATGGCTCCTCTGATGGCGACCAGGAAACAATGGCAGTGCCGGCTTACAGCTGCCTTCCTCAGGACTCCAGCAGGGCATGCCACCTGCACACTTGTTGTCCCTTGGACTCCTTCATTGCAGTCCAGTGTCTGAGCTCCTCCTCCCCAGAGCTGTTCAGACCTAAGGAAATCCAGCCTATCATCTCCTTTCTTTTCATGCTGCGCTTGTTATACACAGACAGTATCAGAGTCACATCGGAAAGTTGAAACAAGGCCACTTGAAAAACAAAAGTTTCCTTGTACACCGGGTTTGGCTGCCCTCTGCGGGTGGATGTCTTGCATTTGGACATCTCTTGGCCCATGGAATTCAGCAGTGTTAACTTAACATATGTATCTGAAGGAAGAAAACCAACACACCACAAATATCATTTGAAATAAACTGACAATTTTCTTATGATAAATGCCACCATTAGGTAGCCACACTTTATAAGGATATGGTGTATACCATGTTTGATGGAAACTGAACTAACTCAATTTTGATGTTAATGCTTATTAAATACATAACAAGTATAGAGAATGCTAAGTTGGATGAAAATACTTTGATAGTAGTAACGGCTTAGCTTCACTGTTTCTAGGAATGGAATTTAAAGGTATACCTCATAATCCTTCCTTCACCCTCCCACCCCTCACTGGCCTCCCACAACCTCCCCTGCCCATCACCACCCTATTTCACTCCACTAAGCAGGACATCATAGCATTAATAGACACTTAGCAAGCTCAATTAGCCACAACACTACAGCATTCCACTGTTTTCAGAGAGTAGGAATAAACAAACAAATAGAAATGAAGGCAGATGGAGGAGAAAGGAGGAAGACAAGAATGCAAAGGTGACACTGAAACAGCTTAAGATGAAATGTCAAAAAAATCTCTGCATGGATGTGGTTTTTAAATATATATCGAAAACATTTAAGGGCCCAAATGAAGCCAAATGCTTTAAGGGGTCAACGTTTAGCAAACCAAATAAAACTTTCTTCCAGTTTCATGCAAGAGTACATTTAATGTGCTTTTTTGGGGGGTGTGAGGGGTAGTTAAATACTATTGGGTTTCTTTCAGGCATAATTTAATGTAAAATTTTAAGAATGATATTTAATTATTTTCATCAATTACAAAAACACTGGCATGATGTTTAGTGTACAAAGTGAAATGTAACATTTCAAGGCCTTTTTATATGGGAGATATAGTCTCTCTTTAAAAGACTTTTCAAGTCTGTTAGACTCATGCAAATGATCTCAGCATGTTGATCCATCATGTGTACTTCATATCAAAATTTCAAAGATAATTGCAAAGTTCTCATGAGATATCTATTTCTATCATAAATCAAAATACAAAGAAATAAAAAAAACTTTTATCTTAAAAAGTTTTGCTCATTTGTTGATATTCTGAATACCACCATCCATAATCAGAGATAAAGTCTAAGTTAGTTTTGTTTAAAATACCACAGATAAAAATGTGCATTGTTTTGGAAACCAACATGGTGGACAGTCTCACTGCTGGCAAGTTTTAGGGCATTTCGTTTTTGCATGAAAAGACAACATCCAATTAGCCTCTACAGGAACTCACCTCGGATTATATAAACCTGTCCACCTATCAAGTGTTTTAGACAACAGAACAGTCCATCTGACAACAGGGGGTGGAAAGCAGTAAAAGAAATAATGACCAGATGTCAATCGTTGGGTGAAAGAGGGTCAAAGGTCAGAATTAAAGAGGAAAACTGCACTTGAGTGGAAAAACACAAAACTTTAGCATTCTAATTCAAGTAGAGGGTTGAACAAAGGGCTGTTTTATAAATTTCATGGAATGAAAAAAATTTAACATCACTGTGTAATCTTAAACAAAAATTACACTGTTTTAAGAGGGGGACATATTTATAATGGTATCTTCTTGGTCTAAAGCACATTGAACATATAGAATCATGCAAATTATCAGGCTATAAAAGATCAAATACAATCATTATAGGATCACTATTATTGTGTTACATTTTAATTTTACTCATGCAATATTTAGTATTTCAAATAGTCTGATTACTTCCAATATAGTCAAGAACTGAATTGTGCAAAATGAAATTTGACTGTCAGAATATTTGCTCTTGTGGGTTGCTCCTGTTTCTTGTGGAGGGGGTGGGGCGGGGAATCTGAGATTACCTGGTTTACAGCAGTTCACAGCTTAGACCCTGAGTATCAATGATGTATGATCTTACAGTTTAGGACATAATGACACAATTGTCTTCAATTTTGCTTTGCAGATATCTTACACGTCTTTTATAAATGCTTTACCTTCATATCATTATTTTAAAAGTTGGCTTTATTTACTTACTAGTGACTTCCTAGCTAACATCACTAATCAACTTGAGGCTGAAGATCTCATTCTAAAGTAATGCCAACTGCTGTCAGTCACCCTTTTGCCCCAAGGACAGACTCCATGTTGTAGGTGCCCAACATTCTTAATATGTTTACTATCTCACCTTGCCTTGTGCTCCTTTCGCTCTGACTCCCTGCTCTCTATTTCTATATCACACTATCATTTCATTCTGCTACTTTTTGACATGTCCAATTAAGTATTTGTCAAAATTTATTGAACTGCCAGCTTAAGCGTTAGGCACAGACTAATGCCTGTCTCCTGGTGCAATGTTACACTGTCTTTGGGTCTGTGTTTTGTAGTCAGGCAAGCACAGCTGTGGTTGTCATGGCCTCACAAGCTCACATGTCCAGCTGCAAACCTCATTCAGGTTCTCTCCAGTCCTTGGTGGGGAGATTCTTAGTGTGTCTGCATGAAGACAATCAAGTCAGACTCCCCAGCCTGCTTGTTCTTAGCATGTTCTTTTACACACTCAGTTTTCCTTTTGAAATGAGAAAGTGGATGGTACTAATTCTACTTTTATGTACCTCTGTCAGATCTGATTCTCACAATCACTCTGTTAAGAGACAGAAACTTAACTTTACCTATTAAGAAACAGACTTGTAGGGTCAGGCCATTTGTCTATGGAGATTATAATTTTTCTCCTTAGATTTTTCTTTTAAATTTTTTAATTACTATTTTATGTGTATGGACATTTAGCCTGCATGTATGTCTGTTCACCATGTGTGTATCTGGTACCTGCAAAGGCCATAAAAATGAACTGGATTCCCTGGAACTAGAGTTATAGATGGTTGTGAGCTACCTTTCAGGTACTGGGAATTGAACCTGAGTTCTCTGGAAGAATAACCAGGGCTCTTCACTGCTGAGCTATCTCCTTAGCCTTGCCCTCCAGACTTCTCAATTTAGGGACAGATGTATTCTATGATGTATGACGTAAGCTTTCCAACATTTCTTGGCACAAACAATTATTTTTTTATGATGTCTCACCTGCACTAAACAATGAATTTTTATGGCATTTAAAAAGTTCCCCTCTGCCTGGCACCCTGATTAGAGTATATTAAGGATGTCTGTGGGAAATCTGTAAACAAATTTAAGCTATTAATCATTCACAATTTCCTTTCAGAGTTTTAGTCCAGAGGAGTTGTTCTGTCCCCATTGAGATCTGGCTCACAGACATCAACAGTTCTGGAGTGGGGGAGGGACAGTTTCTCTGCATTCCCAAACCTACTCCTATGTCAGTAGACGGAGAGAGGGCAGAGGAGAGGACACAGTCAGAGCACACAGATGCCCTTCGCTCCCACTCAGTTCACCTAGGGCAAGCGCTGTCTTGACTTCATTTGTACAGGGAAGGAAAGGGCCTGCTGACTGTGTAAGGTGATGGTTTTTGTGTGTGTTTGTTTTTTGTTTTTGTGTGGTGCTGATGCTAAAACCTAGGCCTATACATGCTAAGTACATGCTGTATCACTCAACTATATATATCTTTAACACCTATAATTTCAAAGAAGGAGAAAATACTTTCTTCATGAGGTGTTAACAGTAAAAGAAGGGAAATACAGAAGTAGATACATTAGTTCAGAGTACTGCACACAGACAGAAAACACAACATTAATCTTTAGCTAACAAAAGCTACATTACTTTTCTTAAATACTGTGAATAGTAGTTACTTTTTAAGACCCTGTAACTTTTTCTGGCATTAAAAGATAATGGCTATAGCAGGGATAAATTATTCTTCAGACACTATGAAAACTTAAAATTCCTGTCACCATACAATTAATATTTTGAATTTCACATTTTCTACTTCCCAAATGACTGGAAACAGAAAACATAAAACAGATTGGCTGATGATTCAGTGTTTCATTTTGATTGGTTAAGACTAAAATGATGCTTGTCCCCTAAATGCAGAAAGCATTAGGATAAAAATCTTTCTTTCACTCACTGGGTGGTCTGTTTGCTGCCAGGTTTTTGAAGTGGCTGCCTTTGATGACTTCTGCGGACAGTCTTCCAGTGGTGGCGTTGTAAAGGAGCCCAATAAGGATCTCTGGAACGGAGCCGTGCTCCAGAGATTGACAGGAGGATGTGCTTTCACCACAGGAGACCTCTGACAAGCTCACCTGTGAGTCACAGCCCTGTAGAGCAAATGTGAAACTGTTACAGTACTTTACAAAACACAGATTACAAAACGTATTGTTGGCTGGGTGTGGTGGTGTGTGCCTTTATTTCCAGAACTCAGGATGCAGAGGCAGGTGGATCTCTCTGGTCTACACAACGAGTTGCAGGACAGTCAGAGCTACAGTGAGACCCTGTCTCAAACACCACCACCGACAACTACAACAAACAAGAGAAATAAAATGGCAATGCTGTACGTATTGAAATTACATCATGAAAAAGGGTGCAGGTGCACACCATACTCCCAAACACTCAATTAAAAAGTCTGCAGACATTTTAGTCAAGTAATAGATCAAGAAATTTTCATATTACTGCATATTTGTAGGCAAATCAGAGACACTTCTTTTAAAATTCTATTTATTGTGTGCCTGTGCACATGCACATACAAATGCACATGGCCAATATGTATTGAAAGTTACAGAGCAGCTACCAGGGCTGGTCTCTCTTTCCATCATGTGGTTCCAGGGATTGAATGAAAGTCATCAGAGTTGGCAGCAAGAGCCTTTACCCACTGAGCCATCTCAACAACAAGTTTCTTCAACTTATGCATGGTAATGAGGTATTTCCTGAAGCTAAAAGATTATTTTCTAAAGAGTTATCAACCTCAAAACATAGGCCATTCTTGGCTACACAGGTGGCTTACATGAGACCTGGCCTCAAAAAATCTTATAACTTATTTCCCTTTTGAAACTGTCACCACCATGGTGGAAATCACAGCCAGTGAAAGTCCTAGTCTTTTCTTTTTTTGTTTTTTTGTTTTTCGAGACAGGGTTTCCCTATGTAGCTTTGTGCCTTTCCTGGAACTCACTTGGTAGCCCAGGCTGGCCTTGAACTCACGGAGATCCGCCTGGCTCTGCCTCCTGAGTGCTGGGATTAAAGGCGTGCGCCACCACCACCTGGCAGAAAGTCCTAGTCTTAATAAACAACAATAAAATAATTAGTCATCATAATTTAGACGAGGAGTGGGTAAGATTGTCCACTAGATAATCAAATACAAAGGAAATTTGAACAAATTCACAGAAGAACTGCAGTTGCACAAAAGTAAAATTTGAAAATATTCACATTGTAAACATATCAGCAACACACCTGAAAATGAAATTTATAAAAAACAGCATTTGCCGGGAGGTGGTGGTGCATGCCTTTAATCCCAGCACTTGGGAGGCAGAGCCAGGCGGATCTCTGTGAATTCGAGGCCAGCCTGGGCTACCAAGTGAGTTCCAGGAAAGGCACAAAGCTACACAGAGAAACTCGAAGAAAAAAAAAAGTAGCATTTATAGACTTGGGTATGGTGGCTCATGCCTGCACCCCAGCACTGCCGAGGAGGCTGAAGAAGGCAGACTACAAACTTCAGACTAGCATGGTCTACACAGTGAGTTCTGTGGTAGGCAAGGCTATATTGTGAGATCTTGTCTCAAACAAACAAACAAACAAACAAACAAACTAGAAGCAAAAGCATTTGCTACAGCATAAAACATAAAATATCTAGAATAAATATAATAAATGACATGCTAGCCTGCAAGGATTCTGCAGAAAACATGAGCATTGCTGAGAAAATGAAAAGTACTCTACCAGATAAGCTCAGCAAATGTGTTAGAGGGCTGGTTTACAACATTCTCCCCTTATCATCTATAGATTAAATGTAATTCCAATAAAAATCTCAACAGATTTCTTTGTTTTTACTTGGCTTCATTAGCAATCAAGGGAATGGAAGTTTAAATCCAGGGATGACAATAAACAGATGAGCAAAAAGAATACCTAGTGTGGTGTGGACATAGAGAAGGGGGAACTGTCCCTTCCTTGATGGGAGTGTAAGCAGATGCTACTTTCAAAAATGCCAAAGATACATATCCCTGGCTTTGCAATCCTAATATATATATCCTATATATCTGAAATCTGGATGAAATGGATACATTCTTAGAAAATGACATTACACACACACACACACACACACACACACACACACACACTGAAGATGTATGCAGTATCACCAAGACAAGAAGGAATAATACCCAGAGAGACACTCCTCACCCCAGACCCAAATGGCAGAACAGACAGATTTTTAGTAAGCTCATACAGTGGTGTACCTCATAGCAGTAAAAACCATTATAATGTTACAAGTGTAATTGAAATGTTGGCCCTAGAAGGTCATCCATTAACGTAATTCCATGTGTGCATTAAAAACAAGCCCAAACCAAACAACCTAGAGGACAGCTAGCAAACTAAACCTAGTGCTTCATTAGTATGATGGGTGGTAAGACAAAAAAAAGCAAGAAAGTGATTAATATACATGCAAATTGTGGTTAATTCTAGAGGGGTGTGATAGACCATCCCAGGGCAATGGCTTTGTTTTTATTTTACCTGTATATATTTGTGATAAATCAGTGATATCATTTTTTTTAAACCCATTTTGAAGTGTACTGAGTTTTCATAAGAAAAAAGTTTTAGAAAGGATTGCTTGATATAAGGAAACACACACACACACACACACACACACACCACACACACACACACACACAAATGGTAAAATAAATACTCAGAATTTTATTTGAAGATTCCCAAAGAAATCCCATGAGTTAGAATAACAGAAATAGAGGAAGGAAATAATGGATGAAAAGATGAAAGAAAGGAAGACAGGAAGGGAGGGAGTAAAGAAGGAAGGGATGGAGGGAGGAGGATAAGAGGAAGGCTAGTCCATATAACAATGTCATTACAGAAATTTTAAATTTCAAGCCATCTCTCTCTAAGCCAGAGAGATGCCTCAGCTGGTAGAGACTTGTGTATGGGAGCTCAGTAACCTGACTTTGATTCATGAACCCTATATGGTGGCAGGAGAGAATGACTTGACAGTTGCCCACTGGTCACCAAACGTGCACTGCAGCAAACCCACACACAACTGTACACACACACACACACACACACACTAAATTTTTTAACCCTAAATTTTTTAATGTTTTGGATAAATCTTCAAATTTAAATCTACTCTTGGCTATGTAAGTGACAGAAAAGAATGAGCACATATCTGAACTAATTGGTCTAGCCTTCAGGAAGATAAAATACCATTTTTTAAATATACCTCAAAATTACAGAGTAGGAGGCAAAAGGAATATATACCTTATATTCCTAAATCATGGGTAAAGCCCCCATGGTTGGATGTGTTTTTCTGACAGTTGGAGAAGAAAATACAATTTTAGTTTCAATCAGGCTATATCATCACTTCTGAAAATGGTGTCAAAAAACATGCTTGAACACACTTGCTGAATTTGTTACACTAGGCTGCATCTGTTACACCCGCAGCATCTGTTAGAACAAAATGTGAACCTAATAGGAAATGTGAACCTATAGCTGCCTGTCAGCCTGACCACAATGTCACCAGAAATGCTTCTGAAGGAGACAAACACCTCTCTGGCCATGTTATTGCCTTGAAAATTCCTATTGCTGAGCCCAACAGGATGAGTGGTAAGATCCTCAATGATCGCATTTTATTTGAGTCAGCCTTAGTGTAACACAACAGCACTTACATCACAAAAAAAGCTGTACTCTATAAGAGTTCATTCTGCATTCCACCTTAGAGAAAGTGGTAAGTTGATGGCTTCTGTGTCAGTGCCTATCTGAGATGGGGAGTTTCCAAGGAGCCCAGTGAGACTGAAAAATGGAGAAGCAGCACATAAAGTGAGGGGCAAGAGCAGACTTCACACTGCTTCTCCTTCATTCTACCTTTGGTAATCTCTATAGACCCTGTCATGAATTTAGAACAGGGCTTTGCCTAGGTGCCAGTAACTGTAGGTGATTAACCCAGAGCCACTCAAATTTGAACCAATACTAAGCTGATGTAAATGAATGGTACCATAGGCTCCCAAAAGTCAAAAATTCCCCATCTTGCATAAGACTTTATTTTTAATATTTCCTCTTCTTCCTGGAGCTTTTTTTTTGCCAGAGGGTGAAGGATTATTATCAGTTCTGTGAGGAGAGAAAAAAAAATCTTAAAATTTCAGATAGATGAGCGAACTCTATAAAGTATTAACTTTATCCAGAATCAATGCCCATGGCTTTAATGGTGCTTATATAGGTTTAAATCAAGTAAACATTTAGAATAGTCATTTGATGAACAATACAATTCCTACATACTGGGCTTCTCATTGACACTAAGTAGATTCTAGCTTACTTGTAACTACTTACACTCAAAATTTTAAAGTTGAAACTGAACTGTATAATAATTAATGTAAATTTGAATAATCTCTGTTGAATTTATTCTCACTATGGCTGGAAGACAGCATTCAGATTCCAATTTTATTTATATATGAAAATTTTTCATTACACTGAAAATGGGTGATGGGGGCACCAAGGGCAATGCCAAGTAAGACAAGGGTGTCACCTGTGACAACCAGAGATGATTTCAGGAAAGAGTGAGCAGGCAGGCCTGCTAGGGAAATACCCAATGGAGCTCAAAGGAGAGCAGCAGAAGGTGGTCTAAGCCTGAGTGGGGCTGGAAGCCAGTATGCCTAAAACTGGGCTGTATTGGTGTAATTCAGGCTATAAGTGATCAAATGACTAGACTCAAGAAACTCAGATGGTCCAGGCTTCAACTTCCATCACAGGACCCAGTTTTCCCTCTTCTCTTCCTCAGGCTTGTCCCCTACACTTGGTTCCATTTTCAGGCACTCTCCTTATTGGTTGTCAGATGGTTTCTGGCAGTTCTGTGAGTTCTGTTCAAAAGTGAACAGCTTTTGGAGAGCTTGAGACTTGTAGGACTGGATAGTCAGGGACAGGAAGTCACTTCAAGAGTTTGGAAGAAAGTGTGTTATGGATTGAACATGGTCCCCACTCACAACTTATGCAGGAGTTTAAACTCCAATGTTATAAATTAATGGTTTAAGAGTGTGGTATTTAGGGGTGATTATAATAGGTCATTCAGGTAAAACCCTAAAGACTAAATTCTAGTGTCTTTGTAAGGAGAGGAAAAAGACACTCCTTCCCCACAAAACACACAAACTCGAACCATGATGTACTGCAGCCAAGAGGGACCCTCACGGAGCCAGGACCATGTTGATTGGTCTTTCCGTCTCCAAAATTATGAGCTAAACACATTGCTTTTCTATAAAATGCCGTGAGCATTTTATTATAGTAACAAAATTGGACCAATGCAGTTGCAGACCGGTACAAATTAAAATCTGGGTACTATGGCTATAAGAGAAAGATATGGATGCTTGACCATTAAAGCATGTTCAACTGAGTCATCTGCCCCTGCTTCCCTCTCACTTTATGGGGACCATTACCCATACTCTCAGGAGGGTGATGCTCCAGTTGGGATGACTTCCTTCAGGCTCCTTGCTGGGCTCAGTGTGTGTTATTAGCCAAGCAAGAGGAAAAGATGGAAAAGAGCCTAGTGGCTCAGGGCTGTCATTCCAGCTTCTCAGGAGGCTGAAGCAGGGGGATAGCAAGTTCAAGGTCTGCCTGAGTTAAAGTGGGGCCAAGGCTTACTTGGGCAGTTTAGACCCCATCTTAAATGGTGGCATACTCCTTTAATCCCCAGCACTCATTATCCTCTACCTTACCAGTGCTGAGATTAGAAGTGTGTACCACCATGTCTGGCTTTTCTAGTATTACTATAAATAAATTTAAGACCAGACATTTGGGTATAGTATTGTTAGAAGTATACTCCGCAAGATGAACAATGCTTTTACTTTTCATTGTAAATATTCTGAACTTCTGCCATGTCTTATTCTCTGACCCAGGGTTAACTCAAAATGCTTTTAATTTGTATGTGTTGGGAAACATAGGTCTGGGGGAGGGGGATGGCCTCTTTTTTTTTTTTTTTTTTTAAAAAAAAAAAAAAAAAACCTCATCTCTACCCTGCAATTGCAGTGTTTTAGCTTTCTGATCTGAAACTCAGCACACATGCTCCATGCCTGGGTAGGCTGCTCCTGCTGTATGCAATGTTCCTCCCCAGGCTATACATGGTAATCCCTCTACCTATTCCAGGACTTAATGCACAATCACACTCCGGACCCTTATCTTGAACTTCCATTTAAACAGTACCTTGTCCCACATGCCTTTCCTATTGCTTCTCCCCCTGCCCCAGTACTTTCCAATGCTTGCACACCACATACCCACTGCAATATCGTTACATGCCTTCTCTCTTTCTTGGAGATACATTTCATATAGGATAAAATTCCTTTCTCATTAATGTGTACCAAAATCCTAGAACATCTGGCAAATATACTTGGCACTTTAGAGGTTTTTGTTGAAAAATTTTTTAATTTCATTACAATGTTGTCAAAGAATGAAGTTTTTACGATAGTGGTTCATATTTATGGAGAATTCCCTGTGGAGTAGCATATGGTTGGCTTTTATGAATGTTCTGTGGCTATTTAAAGAAAACACATATTTTATATTATTGGCAGAGGTTGGACAAGTGTACATTAAGTTGAATCTATTATGTTGCTGAAATCATGTGTCCTTGCCAGTGCTTTCCTGCCTAACCCACCTCTGCTTATACAGACTTCTCTATACATTTAACAGTCTCTTGGCTCACCACTGTCTCTTATTTCATTCCTTCATTTGAACTTAATGTGTTCCTTACAAATGTATGCTATAATCATTATTTAAGCAATGAGCTATGAGTGGAAAATCTCTTGGTTGCCTGGAAATACCTGGACTTTCCTCTCCATGTTGAGTGATGATTTAGATGGCATGAGAATGGGAGTTTCTCTGCATCCCTGCATAGTCTTTGCCTTCCTCAGAGCTTTTGAGAAGCCCATGGTAGTAACTGCTGTTCCCTCATATGTTCCCTGTACTATTTCTCTTCTGCCTTTGGAGTTTCATTATTTGACTGCTGTTTTCCTGGACGTGGAACAATTTCAATATTCCTACTTGGGGCCATGTTATCTCCATCTAATGATCTGTTCATTTTCATATCTTGTTTCTCATTCTGAAGTTCTTCTCAGAAAATATGCTCTGCATTTTCATTCTACCCTTCAAATTCCTTAAGCCTTCAAATTCCTTAAAATGTACTCTTTTCATTTAACATGTGTTCCTGTGTGAGTGCATAGCCACAGTATATATGTGGAGGTTAGAGTACATACAACCCTGATGTCAGTCTGATCTTCCACTTTAAGTCAGGGTCTCTTGTTCATTGCTCTGTATGCCAGGCCATTTTCCCCTCTCTACTGCCCATGTCACTGTGAGGATCTGAACTCAAGTCCTCATGCTTGCATGGCAGCACTCTACCCACTGAGCCATCTGATTGGGTTTTAAGGACTTACTCATTCTTGAGGTTCCAGTTGCTCATTGGTTGAGTCTCTTCTCACGATACTGTCATCTTCTCTTTATTTCTTCTCTTATCTCTTTATTCCTTGATGGCCTGCTATTTTCTAGAACTGTCCCGAGTGTTAGGTGAACTACAGAGTGCCCAAACACTGTTCTTCTGGAGTCGCTGCTGTCATTCAGTAGGTCATTTTTTCAGGCTTAAACTTTTCAAAGGGTAAATTCACTTCCCATGGACTTAACTTCTATGGGAATTTTGTATATCATAAGTTTGGCTTCTTTAATGGCAATAAAAACAATTTTACTGAGAAATAAAAGCAGTGGGGACAGTACCCACCAGAAAAATCAATTCATCAATTACACTGCAGCAATTAATACACTATTTATATTCTCACTCTGTTCAGTAATTTTTTTTTGTTTTGCTTTGACTACATACCTCAGGTTGGCCTGGAACTCACTACTAAAGGTCAGGCTCCTCAAACTCAAAAGGACCAGCCTTTCTCTGCCTCCCCAGTTCTGGGATTAGATGTGTGCACCATTATGCCCAGCTGTTCAATAAAAACATCCCATAATCCCAATTTATTTGTGAATGAATTTTATTTGTGACTTGTAGTAGAATATTATTTGAAGGTATGTTACTTTCATTTGTTGCATTTGTTTAACTCTGTGAAGCTGTGTTACTGTGCCTGTGTAAAACACCTGATGGTCTAATAAAGAACTGGCCAATAGCAAGGCAGGAGAAAGAATAGGTGGGGCCAGCAGTCAGAGAGAATATATAGAGGGAGAAATCTGGGAGATCTAAGAGCCAGAGAAGGAGGCCAGCCACCCAGCAACACAGCAAGCCATGGAGTAAGAAACAAAGAATGGTATACAGGAATAGAAACAGAAAAGCCCAGAGGCAAAAGGTAGAGGGGATAAGTTAAGAAAACCTGGCTAGAAACTAAGCCAAGCTAAGGCTGGGCATTCACAATTAAGAATAAGCCTCCATGTGTGAACTTATTTGGGAGCTGGATGGAAGGCCCCCCAAAAGTAAAAACCAACAACAGTGACTGCATTCTCATAGTTGCTGAAACAATAATGTAACAAAATAGCTATTTGGAAATGCTCAGCCAGAAGCCTGTGGAGAGCCTGTTCTGTGCATGACACAATAATGCGGAGATGGGCTAGTTTCAAGGCAGAATAGGACCAAATGCTGTGGGGGGTTTTATGCAGGAAAAATCAACGTGTGAGATAAACTTCTGGCTTACAAAAGTATATCTCTGAGAATTTGAGGTTGGCTTTAGAGGGACATCAAAAGGCACAAGAAAGGCACGTCAAACAAGGACAGTTAAGCCTCAGAGTAGGTAGGTGAGCACTTCCGCCAGACACTGCACTGCAGCCTAACTGCTGTTCTCACTGCTTCTTCACACGCCAAGACTCTCAGGCAGATCCCATGTTACTTACAGCATCTGAACCTCACTAGGAACTTCTTAAGCTGAAGACTGGAGGGTGTGAATGCTGATGGACAGAGCATGGTGGGAAAGCTGTACGCATGTGCAGGAGCAAGAGAAACATTCTGACTTGGCATGGAACACTGAAATCTGTCACGAGAAACAGAAGAGGTTCACACAGCAAGACTGAGTGTCCAGACAGGGATCCCAAGTCCTTAGCTATGTTATTAACAGATGCCTTCACTACAGAGGGTCCCCAAGGCCTACCTTCACATATATTTTACACCTCAAGGAAAAAAAAAAACCTGCAACTTTTATCTAGTAGTAAAACAAACTTAATCTGTGTTTTGCACTTGTGAGGCGGCAGTAAGAGAATCAGAAGCTCAAGGTCATCTTCAGCTATACACTGAGTTCAGGGATAAATGAGACCCATCTCAAAATAAAACAAAACAGAAAAAAATGTATTACAATTAGCCTTGAAGATCTGGACATGGTATAGCAGAAATAATCATACAGGATTCCCACCACTAGCAGTTTTAGCACATTCAGGAACTAAGAGTCTTGCTCTAAGGTTAGAGTATTGGACTTGACTTCCTGTCCTATATGGTCTATTATATTCCTAAATCAAAAAGCTTCCTTTCTGAGATTTGCAACACAGGCTGGCTACTAAGTTAGTATAGCTTTGTCCTCCAGACATGACTTCATGGACACAATGGAGAGTGAACTCATGTAAACTGGGCACTGGATTTATACAGTGGGCTACAATTGGTTATGCCTGTACAGGTTGGTATATTCTTTTAAAAATTTTATTTTTATTTTTAATTATGTGTGTTTGATATATGAATGTAAGTGCCTCAAGCTGGAGCTATAGGTGGTTATGAGCCACCTGACATGGTTGCTGGGAGCCAAACTTTGGTCCCCTGCAAGAGCAGTGTGTGCTGTTAGCTGCTAAGTCACATCTCCAGACTTTAGGTGGTGTATCTTCAACAGCACAGAGTATTTTTATTAATAAATGTTTTAAATGAGATTATTTGAATCCGTGTAATTGTTTTTAATATTATAAAGTGAATTCAAATGGCAATTAGACTATGATGTCTCTGGACTACTCCCAAACATTATTTATATTTTAAATGATACTGTTACCCGTAACTGTACTTTCTAGGACTCTACTGGATTTCATTTTTACAATATGACCTTAGTTATTTAAAATAAAAGATACAAGCAATATGGGACATGAGTGAATAATAGGAGAAGCAGCATAGTGTAAGGTAAGCAAATGTGGGACACAGGTTTCTAAGTCTGCACATTGCACACTGGGACTCTAGTGAGTAATTAGCATCTTCATGCTTCAGTTTACCTGAAAGGTGTGGAACAGCGGTATCTACTGCCTTTGTCATTATACTACTTGCCAACATATTAGAAAGTAGCAAAACATTTGTATCAGATTCAATATGCTGCCCTTTCTAACATGGAATAAACATTTTCCTGACATTTACTTAACTAACAAATATTTGGAGGCTGCAGAATAAGGAGTTGAAGTTATCATTTCTAATCCACCAGTGTAAATCAGCATTTCCTCTAAGTTGCACAATGAAAACCAAAGGAGTAGACAGGATTAAATATCAGTGGTGCAATGACACTAAAGTGCACTACTCTCAGTTGTGCAATGGCAGGCTCCCAGGCATGGACCCCAACGACTGAGCTCTTGTGCAAGCTCTAAAACTCTGTGCCTGTATGACCTTAGTATGTTGTAAGATTTCACTAAGGTTCAATTTTCTCATCATGGAAGGCAGCTATAGTACTTTCTGGGAAATTTTCTTCTAAAATTTTTTGTTTGTTTAAAGTAAGCCCATTATTTTCAGTGTTTAATATACATAAATACTATAAAGTACTATTTCTTTTAGTAAAATATCATTTTATTTGCTTTAAACAGTTGGGTTATAAATCATATCTCATTTGACATAAAAGGGATTTTATGCTTGAAAAAGCCCCTACCACAGGAAATTGATATCTTGTTTCTGAATGGTCAAGTGATCAAAATTTAAATATTCTAAGATTGTGCTGCTCCCTGTTGACCTAGTTTCTTTAAAATATGTAGAGTCTTCTGAGTATGAAGAACTTTTGTTCCTTAGTATTATAGGTAAGTAACCCCATAAATGATCATCATAATAAAATGTAGATGGTAAAATCCTGAATACAGCTCTAGACAGCATATGGTATAACTGCAATCAGTGGATGGTGAGAACAAAGGAGCAGTAGTCATAGCTGCCCCATCCATGGAAGCCCATGGTCGCTGTTTAAAGTAATGCTGACACCTGCTGGAAAACAGGTGGTAGGCTCAACTCTGCAAGGATCAATTCTCAATTCTTCCAGTAAATTGACAGCATATGGATCTTGAGCTCCCCACATTAGAAGAACATTTGTATTTTTGGTGTTGCAAAGTGTTTGTGGTGGTCTGAAAAAAAAAAAAAAGGCCCCCATAGGGAGTGGCACTATTGGGAGGTGTGGCTTTGTTGGAGGAAGTATGTCACTGTGGGTGTGAGCTTTAAGGTCTCTTATGCTCAAGCTACAAAGAGTATGAACAAAGTCCACTTCTGCTGCCTGTAGATCAAGATGTAGGATTCTCAGCTTTCTCCAGCACCGTTTCTGCCTGCACACCACCATGTCCCACCATGATGATAATGGACTGGACATCTGAAACTGTAAGCCAACCCCAATGAAATGTTTTCCTCTATAAGAGTTGCCATGGTCATGGTGTCTTTTCACAGCAATAAAATCCTGAGACAGTGTTAAAATTGTATTTTCTATGAATTAGCTCGCAAATCTTGGGTATCCTCTTTCAGTTGCACCCAATTGACCAGAGCTGGGGAAATTTTCCTCTAGGAATCATTTTTTGAAAAGCAAACACATTTTTATTTATTTACTTTTCATTAGTTAAACACATGAGGAGTACAGCATCACACGGATTCTGTGTCCACTGGTCTGTGTAGGAATGCTGTTTCAGAATTGGGCACAGAAAGTTACCTTTCCCCATATCACTTGGGCTTTTTCTGCTTTACCACCTTTGGTCACTGTGCTGTTTTTTTGTTTTGTTTTGTTTTTATCTACATCAGCACATCTTTGCCCATGCAGAATTGGGTTTCATCTCCAGTATAATCTTTAAATTTTAAGAAGAGTTGTGTGCTTTCTTTGGTTCCGCTGCCATGCACCACAACTTTCTAGGCATACCTACTTTCTAGAAGTTCTGTTTTCAGCAGGCCTACACATGCTCTAAGATGGTGGAAAGAGTCTAGAGAGTATTTTAAAGCCAGGTGTGATGACATATACCTGCAATCCCAGCATTTGGGAGGCTGAGGAAGCAAGACTGTGTAGTTGAGGTCACAGTGACACTGTCCCAAGAAGCAAACAAAGGAGGGAAAGCATCACAAAATTTTTGGCAAGCTTCACCTGCTAGTGAGAGACAAGAATAGATTCATAGAAGTTCTATCTGTTATGGAGTCCTACTGAGCATCTGCCTACTATGGAGCACTAGGGAGTCCTGAAAGCACTTGCCTACTGAGGGTCTAGCTGCCTGCCGTCCTGATTTCGAGTCCTTGTTCCTATCTTGCCCAGTTGTAAGAGTATATGAGGCAACATACAGTGACTTCAAAATACATAACTATATTATTTTATTTCCATAATATATTGGCATCATAGCTATCTTTGCCTCATTCTATGCTTCTTGTGTACCATACTATGCATCCTGCCATGGGTGTGTATGGAGGAAGTGGGGGCAGGTGTTTAGAAAGCAGACATGACAGAATTCTTCTATGCTCAGTCAGGCTTCCTCCATGGCCATGCCATCTGTTATTTCTGATTCTCTGATTTTTTTGCCTTGGTTGGCTCCTCTGATCATCTCAGGTCTTCCTTAACTGGATAACTGGGGGGATCAGATTATCACATCCTACTTGCCAATCCTCATGCCAAAGTGAAAAGACTAGACATGAGTAAACTATACTTCCACAAAACTGGCTTTGATAGTGACACATCTCTACTCAAAATACTTGATGCCAGAACAGTAAAGTAAGCACTTCTCAAAGTACTCTGTTCTACACAAGCATCTTAAGCATCAGCAAAAAACTGTGAAATAAACTTTTTCAGCAATCTGAGCTAACAAAAAACTAGCAGTCTGAGAAGTGTTTTCACAAGGAAAATAACTGATTACCATAAGAACAATCAGCTTCACAGCACTTAAAATTTAGTTCCCCAGTTTGCCATCTTAAAAAGTGGGAGCCTCCCAAGCTGGGAAGACACTGACCAGGAGAGATGGGTTGGAATGACCAGCAGCCTTCTCAGAGAACTGTCCTGACTCAACTTGTTTCAGTTCCCAGAAAGGTTCTATGCTCAAGGTTTGGTCTCCATCTTACTTGGCTTTGAGTTTGAGCTATATGATTCAAAAGCTGTATCCTTCAGGCAAAGGCTGGTTACAATTCCTGGGACTATTTGAAGCTGTAACTACCAAGGGGTTAGTTCCAGCTGAAGCTAATAGGAAGCACATGAAAATAAGAGGAAAATTTGTGGAATGAACTATTTTAACAAGCTCTAAAATCTTCAACACCTTCTTAGGGATCCAGAGGTCAATGTACACAGGTAAGGCTGTGCACATGCCAAGACCAAGGAAAGGTCCTAATCCTCACTTCCAGCTGACCTGAGGCTCTGTACATTTAGGAAGTGAAAGCTAAGGCAGTTATAAACTGGCTTTAGGAACATTAAAGGTATATTACAACACACATAGCTCCATAAAATGCTTGGAGAATTAATGATTCAAGGATTGTAGGAAATATCAGTCCAATCATTAGCTGACTACCAATGTAGCCAGAGTCCAGCAACTGCACATGATAAACAATAGACTTTACAGAATTTATCTGTCTTCAAGCAAAAAGTAGCAATAATGAGGGAAAAAAAGCAACAATTAACTGGGAGATGGGGCTCATTTATAGATGTAGTCTTTTATAACACTTAAATTTCCATTTTTTTAAACAAGAAAAGGGTTACAAGACATAAAAACGAAACAAAACACCAAAACCTCAGCAGAAACTGTGGAAGACCAGAAATAGGCTTCAGGAGAGGAGTATACATCAGAAAATTTATTTTTCTTTTGTAAATAAAAAATTAAATTATGTACATATTTGTAGGTTTGTGTACATGAGTGCAGTGCCCATGGAGGGTACAGGATCCCCTCAAGCTTTAGTAACAGGTGATTGTTAGCCACCCTGTGTAGGTGCTAGGAACTGAACTTGCATCCTCTACAAGCACAGCCCGCACTTTTAACTTCTGAGCCATCTCTCCAGCTCCTAAATCAGATCTTTTAATCATGTTAAAAAAACAAAAATAGCTAACAAAAACCACATAAATACAGAACATTTATAAAGAGATGTAAATGATTTAAAAAAAAAAAGCCAAATGAAAACTTTGGATTTGAAAAGTGTAACTGAGATGAGAAATTCTATAAAGAGATCAACAGCATTGAATTGGAAGGTTACGTTGAGAATTTCCAGCCTAAGACTGAGAAAAAACAAAAGACTACTGCTTTAAAGGCCTGTGAGAAACATCATCAAGCATAACATATCAGAATTCTGGGAGGAAGGAAGAGAAGGTACAGAAGACATCTCAAAAAATATGATTGAAAACATCCCAATTTGTTGAAACACATCTGTGATGGTTTGAATTATAATGGCCTCATAGGCTCCTCATATATCTGAGTACTTGGTTCCTAGTTAGTGGAACTGTTTGGGAAGGATTAGGAGTTATGGTCTTGTTGGAGGAGTTGTGTCACAGAGCAGGCTTGGAGGCTTCAAAAGATCCCTACCATTCTCAGTGTCTTTCTATGCTTATATATCAAGCTCTTAGCTCTAGCACCAGCCTGTTTGCCTGCTGCCATGCTCCCCATCATGATGGTCATGAACTCTAACCCTGAAATTATAAGCTTCAAATAAACTTCTTCTCTTATAATTTGCCTTGGTCATGGTGACTTATCACAGCAACAGAAAAGTAACTAAGACAGAAGTTGGTGCCAAGAGTTGGGACTATGATAGGCCTGATCATGGTGTTTTTGGAGGAATATGGACAATTTTGGGATTTTGACTAAAAAAGTGGTTGAATGCTGTTAGCAGGGGATTAATGGGACATCCTAGTAGGAGCTTGGAAGTCAATACTGTTAAGAGAAATGTAGACTCTGGAGGTCCAACTTAAGAGGTTTCAGAGGGAAATATTAGCAACTGGGCTAACATTCTTACAATATTTTGGCAAAGAATGTGGCTCCTTTTTTTGCCCTTGTCATGAGAATACATATGCTTGAGGCTAAAATGAAGCATTTTGGACTAATTTGTTGGCAGAGGTGATTTCAAGACAGTCTATATAGACTCTGCTGCATGGTCATTAGAAGTCACTTTTTAAAAAAAAAAAAAAAAAAAAAAAAAAAAGACAGGGTTTCTCTGTGTAGCTTTGCACCTTTTCTGGAACTCACTCTGTAGCCCAGGCTGGCCTCGAACTCACAGAGATCCACCTGCCTCTGCCTCCCGAGTGCTGGGATTAAAGGTGTGCGCCACCACCGCCCGGCCTAAAAGTCACTCTTATGCAGGTCTACAATGAAAAAGAGCAAGCAGGGCAAAAAGAACATACAAAATGTACAGTTTTAAGGTAAAGGAGCATCAAGAAATTTAATGATGGAATCAAGGCCTGTGCTTCAGAAAAGAAGAAAAGGCCTGATGTGAAATGGAATTAAGAGTGGCACCCTCAGGGCAAGACTCCACCAAGCTAAGCTTCCAATCTGTAAAAAGAAAATGCCTGAGGAATTTTCTGCAACCAAAAAACACCAACAATTGAAGTTTATATAAATGTGATTCAAGGAGGGGGCCAGCCTCTATTCCAAGCAGTCAGCCCAAATTGGCAGCACTGGCCATGTGGTTCTGGCTTTAGAATCAAGAAGGATAAAGGAAAGAGGTTATGGAATCTTCTTCTGTGTTTAGGAAAAGCAGCTAAGGCTGGGCACGTGGCAGAAGAGTCCCTGAATGGAGGTCCTGAAAGGTCACTGCCTGAAGCTGTGAAAGCAAAGTCTGGTTTGTGTTGGAGACTCCAAGATGTTAAAGGTGCCAGAATATTGAGATATCTGCCAAGTAGAGCTGCAGATATAGAGTAGAACTAGCCCACAAGAGAGAAGTGCATTGTATTCAGCAAATCTGAAAGGTTGGAGCCATCTAAGCCCTTCAATATCAGACATAGAACTACAGGACTTGGAGTTTGCCTTACTGGATTCTGGTCTTGTTTTAGTACAGTATTTCCTCATTATGCCTCCTTTCCTCCCTTTTGGGAATGGTAATGTATATTCTGTGTCATTGTATGTTGGAAGTGTGTAATTTGCTTTTACAGGGGGTTACAAATAAGAGATTACCTTAAGCCTCAGAAGAGGCTTTGGACTTTTAAAGTGTATTGAGACTGTGAAAAAATATGGGGACTTTAGAAGTTTGACTAAATGTTATTTTTGCATTATGATATGGCTGCAAATCTGTGGAGGCCAGGGAGTGGGATGAGTTGGTTTGAATGAGAATGGCCCTATAGGCTCACATATTTGAATACTTGCTCCCCAGTTGGCAGAACTGTTTGGGAAGGATTAGGAGCTGTGGCCTTGTTGGAGAAGTTGTGTCACAGGGGCAGGCTTGGAGGCTTCAAAAGCCTCAGAACCTATAAGTGTTACCTTATATGAAAAAACAACTTTATAAACCTGATGAGAAATCTTTAAAGGGAGAATGTTTTCACTATTAGAGTGGGACAGCATAGCACCTTTGTATGAGGCACACCACTTTGTAAGAGAGCGTCAGGAAACAAAGGCAATGAGAGAGCGAGGTCAAAATGCCATTGCTATTGGCTTGGAAGATGGAGAAAGGGAGCATGAGCCAAGGAACAGGTGGTTTTTAGAAGACAGAAAAGGAAACACAAAGCAAGGTCCTTTCTTGCCATTTCCAGAAGGAATCTATTCCTGGCTCACAATTTGGGACTAATGTTCTTCAAACTTACAAGGTAAGAAATTTTATGTTTTTCATAATTTGTTAAGGCAGGAATGGGAAAACAATATATAACTCTTTACTATCCAATTTAAAAGACATTGAATAAAGCAATAAATCTAGACATTTGTTAATAAACTTCTAATATATACAGATGTAATTTGTATGATAATAACAGCAAAAATGGAGAAGGAAAATTGATGGGGCACACACTAAGCACATTTTATATACTACTGAAATTAGGTTGGTGCTCACTTGAATTAGATTATTTTAAATTAAGATGTTAATTGTAATTCCCAGAAAATTCACTAAGAAAATAACTTGAAAAACAGAGTAGTAGAAAGGTAAATAAGACAGCATATTAGAAAATACCTAGTACAAAATAAATCCGTAATGGAGAAGCAGAGAGACAAGGAGCAAGACACAGAAAACAAATGGTAATATGGCACTTTGGTCAACAGTAACCACATTGAATGTAGATGAACTAAGCCCAAATCAAGGCTTGGCAGAATATATTTCAAACAATAGGTCACAATAACACTACATCTATAAGAGCTCTTTGTTAGATTTAAGGACACAAATGAAGTGACAGTAAAAAATGATTGAAAAAAAAAGATATATCTTGCAAGCATAAACAAAAAAGAGAACTAAAGTGGCTATGCCAGTATCAGCCCCAATATATACTAAGAAAATGTAATATGAAACATCTTATAATGATAAGAATGTCATTCAATGATGTAGCCCTCAAATAAAAGCAACCATTGAAAAACTGAAAAAACATTAGAGCCAATTCTATAGTAACAGTTGAAGCCAACAATGCTTCCTCTTTCTTACAAGAAAAGCATGAGGCATGAGAAGACCTGAGCATTGTGTACCAACTGTGGCTAACAGCTATCTGCAGAACACTGGAGAGACTTCTTTTCAAGTGCATATGGAATGTTTTCTGTGGGCAAATGAGGATAGACAATTGATTAGGCCAAAAAAACAAGTCTCAGTTAAATTTTAAGACAGTTAAATGAGAGATCATTAACAGAAGGAAACTTGAGAAATTCACAAACATGTAAATTAACTAGGAAATCTGTAAATAACTATAATGGTTCAAAGGTGAAATAAAAAATAAATTTGTATTTTGAGACAAATGAAAATGAAAACAAAACATGTCATATGAGATGCCGCAAAAACTAGTTCAGAGGTTTATAGACATGTGTGCCTTTATTAAGAAAGTCAGTTCTCAAATCATCAAAACTCTTTTACAACACAAAACACAACTTAGAAAATCAGTACACTAAGCCCAAAGCATAAGACAAGGATTTAAACAAAGATGGGAGTGAACAACTTTATAGGGACAACAGAGAAAAAAAATAACAAAATAAAAACTGATTCTTTGAAAAGGCCAAGAAAACTGACAAACATCTAGCTGGAGTGGCCAAGAAAATAAGAGACAAAATTCCAACTACTACAATCAACTATGAAAAAAGGGCCATTATTATGGACCTCTAGAAGTAAAAAGGTTAGTAAGAGACTACTACTTGAAATTCAATGAATTAGATGACTTAAATTACAAAAATTCCTATAAGTACATAATCTTCTGAAGTGGCTTAAAAGGGAAAGGAAAAATCTGAATACATGAGTAACAAAACTATGGTATGGAATTACTAAATCATACCAGAGGAAACCCAAATTTCCCAAGAAGTAAACCCCCATTCTAGATGACTTCACAGATATCTCTATCCATTGCAGAGTAAAGGCATTTCCCACAAAGAAACATTCAAATTGTAACACTGCTATAGCTGGTGTGAACTTATCTGAAAATAAGGTCTTTGCAGACTTATGAAGATGTGTTTCAAAAGGTCAACATTAAAGAAGTTAGGATCCTGATCCAATATGACTAGCACTCTTGTTGGAAGAGAAAACATACAAAGGCATACAGGGAGAGTGCCATCTGAAGACACAATAAAGACTGGGGTGACATATCTACAGGCTAGTGGTCGCCAGGGATGCAGCCATTGCCAGCTGACTTCCTATAGAACCAGCACATGCCAGCACCAATTTCAAACTTCTAGAAAGAAAAAGGTTGTTGCTGTAAGCTGATTGCATTTTGGTTTTTGTGACAGCTGCACTAATATATCAGCAAACACTTAAAAATATTAAAAAACAGAACACAAGAGGAGAAAACATTTTCTAGTTCATTCCTTAAGAGTAAAATACCAGAACATGGCAAAGGCATCAGAAGAAAAGCTTACTAAACACTTGTATCTTTTATGAGTACCACAAAAAATCCTTAAAATACTAGCAAGCTGTCACGACAAAATAGGATTTACGCAGGAATGTAAGGTGAAGCTAACAAATAGAAAACAGCAATAGGCTGGGAGACAGCTCAGTTGGTAAAGTACTTGCCTTACAAATGTTATGATCTCATTTTGATCACCAGAACCTACATAAAAAGCCAGTCATAGTAGTATGTGCCTATGATCCCAGTGATGGTAAGATGAGAGGTGGAGATAGGCAAATCTCTCATAGCTTGAAATCCAGCTAGCCTGGCCTATAGAGCAAACTTTCAAACAAACAGTGGGTAGCACTTCAGTACCAACACCAGTTGTCCACATGATCACCACACACACACATGCACCCACACTCACATGTGCACTCCCCCATACAAACACTCAGTAGATTTAATACACTATCACAACAGAACAAAGGACAAAATCTGTATCTCAATAGATACAGACAATGCGTATAACAAAATGCTTTAACAACGGCAATCAGGAACCAAAGGGACCTTCCTCAACTCGTAATGGGCACGTTTGAAAACCTCACAGCTAATATTCTTAGTCTTAAAAGAGCAAATGGTTCCCCTCTAAGATCAGGAACAAGACAGGGACATCTGCTCTTAGTACTTCTATTCAGCACTGTACTGTAAGACTAGTCAAGGCACTGAATATGAAAAGAAGACAAAAGTTTGCAAAAAAATATATAGAGATTCTGCCCGAAGCTGACCAGAGACCCAGCTGCCGATCCTGCAAAGCCCAACACCATTGGAGGTGTTGGTGAAATTGCCTTACTGATTAACCTGTTCAGCTGAGACACATTCAGGAGAGGTTTCAGAAATTGGCAGCCTTCAGTCTGAGGAAACAAGATCAGCTGAGAAGTTGGTGAGCAAGCAAAACTCGACCTGAGAAGGCAAGAGAAGGAGCCAGCCAGCCACCAAACCAGATCACCAGAATCATAAGTCCACCCTACACTGACTAGGGATAGGTAGGGCCCCATCTCCGGATGGCAGGCTAGATCTCTAGGCCCTAGGCCTCAGCCATTAGAGCCCCAGGGACCAGGCAGCTACCTTTCCCTGCGCCTTCACCAAAACAAAACACAAAACAACAAACAAAAAACAAACAAACAAACAAAAACAGTCCCTGCGAACCCAACAACCACTGGAGCCATAAGCCCACCCTGCACCCATTGGGAACAACTGCTCCCTGAGACAGAACCCACTATAACACTGATTGGACTAAGCTGCTACCAGAGAAACAGAATCCAACAGCACCGATTCGACCAAGAACTCCTAGTGGACCAAGACTATCAATTAAAACAAGAGAAGCACCTTCAGACACAGATACTGCCTGTACCGAGTAGAGGAAGAGATAAGTAGATGCCAGTGCAAAAATACAGGCAACAACATAAAGAGCTATATGACAACATCAGAACCTAGTGATTCTACATCTGAAAGACCTGAACATACCAATGCAGAAGAAGCAGAAGAAATCAATCCTAAAAATGACTTTAAAAAGATGACAGAGGCCCTTAAAGAGGAAATGAAAAACTCCCTTAAAGAGAAGATAAACATTCCCTTAAAGAAATGGAAGAAAAAAAAACTAACAAAAAAATTGGAAGAAATGAAAGAAAGCCAAGAAAAAGTAATTAAATGATGAAGCAGTTCAAGATTTGAAAATTGAAATCAAGACAGTAAAGAAGACACAAACTGAGGGAATGCTAGAAATAGAAATTCTGACTAAACGAACAGGAACTACAGATGCAAACAAAACCAACTGAATGCAAGAGATGGAACAGAGAATCTCTGACGTTGAAGACACAATAGAGAAAATAGATTCGTCAAAGAAAACACTAAAGCCAAAAGAGTGGTAACACAAAACGTCCAAGGAATTTGGGACACCATTAAAAAAAAAAAATAGAGTCTGGCAATTGTTAAAAGAGTATGGAAGACATTATTTTATTCAAGACTGTCTCAAAAGGGGAGTATAAGAAACATTATATTGATAAATTCAGATGCTGTTTAACCTTGTTCAAAGGAAACTCTGGGAGTGAAGAGCCTTTCCCTTGTCTCTTCCAAAACAAGCCAGGAGGAGCAAGTCAATAAACAGCATTCTTCCATGGCCTTCTCCTCTGTTTCTGCCTCCAGGTTCTTGTCTTGAGTTCCTGCCCTGGGTTCCCTTCATTATGGACTGTTACATGGAAATGTAAGATAAACCCTTTCCTCCCCAAGTTACTTTTAGTTATGGTATTTTATCACAGCAATAGAAACTTTAAGACAGCCACAAAACAGACTATTTGAAAATTAGTTCTGATTCAAATTTTGTTATATATGTTACTGACAAATAAAATGGCAAAATATGATTCATACATTTATTAAAACATGAATAAAGAAGGATATTTCTGAGAACCGTAATGAAGCTTCATAGGGAATCCTCCAGCTCCCTCAATTATTTCATAAGATGTAATTTAAACAAGTCTTCCTAGAGCACTAAAAGAAGTTGCAAGGAAATGAAAAGCAACTGCCCACAGAAGCTTTTTTAGTTCATGAAGTGCTGTTCTGGACAAATCTGTTAATATTTTCTTCTCACTTCATGTCATTTCACAGTGTAAGCTCCAGGAAAGCCAAGTGGGACTATGAGATAAACACATCCTTGAACACAGGTAATAGGCCATTTGGTATATTTCCCCAAATTTCTGTTCCTAAAGGACCAATGAAATTGGAGATATTATTTGTCAGTTTCTGAAAATTTAGTTCTCAAGTCTTTGGTGACACAGTCTGTTTAAATAAACCAAATCAAAGGAAAACCTAATCTACTGAACACTGGTTAAAATTTTTTTCATTGCCACAATGATATCAACCCCTCTTAACATGTTTTTATTTTTCTCTTCTCAAAATATTCTCAGCTTCTAACTAATGCCATAATTTTAATACTTAAAGTAAATCTAAAATTTAAAAATTTGAAAGTTGCCAAAGGTAATGAAACAGTTAACACTTTTTTTAAAGTACATATAACCACTTTCCATTCATACCCATCTCAAAATATTCAAGAGTGAATTTCACTACAAGTATTTTAGGTAAAATTATTTTTAGTAAAGGTGATTTTTAATAGTTTAATTGGTTGTAATTTCAGTAGGTAATTCTGGAAAGATACTTTACTCCGTTAGTGAATCTTTAAAGTTTTCTTAATGATGTCATTTGTTTCATACTAAATATTATGATCAGGGCTGGCGGGTTAGCTCAGCCATTAAAGGCAAGGCTCACAACCAAAAATATAAATATTATGATCAGATACAACCAATGTTTTAGGACTCACAATGACACATTGTAGTCCTGGATACCCAAGAAATAACAGTGAAAACCATGATATGAGAAAAGGCAGATCCTGTGGAACAAGAACAAACCATAGCTATCTAGCCTTTAGGCCTTTAGACTCACAGTGTTAAAAAGACAGGCACTCAGGTCCGGACATAACTGGTGTAAGGTCCTATCTTTATTTTCAACAGATTTAAATAAATACTACATCATGCCACTAGCTGGTGTCTTCTGGGCTCCCAGGTGTTATTTTTTCTAGTGCTGGTATCTTAAATTCACTTTTCCAATGCTTACCTGATATGACCTGGGAGGTGACCCCACCTCGCCCTCCAACCCCCAGCTCCTGAGCCTGAATTAATATCATTGTCTTTGTAGCTACAATGTCTGGTTCTGCACAGGGCCGGAAGCCTAGTGAGACAGGGATTTCAAGGCTGCAGGGTAGGATGAGCAGCAGAAGGAGAAAGCAGTACTGTGCTGACATTATCTTAATTATTTCTGAAGAAAAGCATGCTCTCTAGGTCTTTTATTACATTTAGGGTGTTCCTTGCTGAATATTCACTTGAAATTGGACTTTGAACAGATGTAAATGCCATTCCATACAACCTCTGGCTCTTCATGAGTAATGTTAACTGATGCTGAAGGATTTTCCTAAAAATGAAAGACATCTTCACATCTTTTCTATAATTTCATTCATGTGTTTATAAATTCTGCTCATGATCTTGATTTTATGGATTCTGGGAAATATTTTTAACTATGAGAAAAACATTACTTGAGAGAAAAAACAGGTTCATACACTAAAGTTGTTTCCATTAACATTTTTTGATAACTCAAATCTCCTTTAGGCCAAATTTAGTATTGTTAGATATAATGACAATACACAATATGCTGAAGACAGACTGTCAGGGCAGGTGCTACATGTATTACTCTGGGTAAACTGAGGCCATAGCATCCATCTCAAAGAATAAATAAGCTAATATATACATACTTAAAATTGTATCCAGCATATAGAACACTACTTGGGTTAAAGAAAATTAAAGAATTTGCCTTTCTTAGTCTTTTTCTACTACTATAATTTTCAGAAATGGTATTTAAGAAAAAAATCTACTACAACCAAACCCTAGTTTTGACTGACAATGTCTTAGTATAGCATGAACTTCCTAAGATGTCTCTACTTTGAACTGTGAACTGTGCTGAAAAGGTTTAGTGAGCGAAACAACCTGTTTGAGTATTTTAAAAAGATATATTTAACAGAGAAACCAGGAACTTACAGCATTATTGGAAAAGTCGAGGGATTAGCTCTAGATGGTCCTGCAGGAATGGCCCCAGAACATGGAGAAGCAGAGCCATGTTGCTCTGCTTCCCAAGTAGGTGCTACCATAAAGTGAACACACACTAGGGCAGTCATCACCCCTGATGCTACCATTGAAGCTCAAGACCAGCTACTAGTATGTAGATGGAAAGAAGACAACTTTCCTTGGACTTGCTGGAGGAGTGAGAAGAGGGCACCTGCCTTACTTTTCCTTTGCCAACCATGCACAGATACATGGTTTAGCTGCAGAATCTGATTAGCATCTAGAACTCTAGGGAATCTCAGATATGAGCCTCCTCCTAAGTTTAGGAAATAAACTAGAAAGAGCTAGGAAGATTTGCCCACTGCCAAGCAATCTAATGTGACTGTGACTTTGGGAGAATCACAGTTATACTTGTCTACTTTGCCATCTGCAAAATGGATATAAATGCTTTGAATATGCAATGTCCTTCATAGGCTTTGTATTAGGGGCAAGCAAGCAACTGGATCATGAGGACTCTGACCTAATAAATGGATCAATTCCTTGATGGATTTTTATGATGGCTTTGCTGGGAGGTGGTAAAAAGAAGGCAGGCTCTAGTTGGAGGAAGTAGGTCACTGGAAGTGGGCAAAGGAAAAATGTTCCCTGACCTTTTAACTCTGCATGCTGGCAGCCATGAGGTGAGCAACCTCTGCAACATGCTCTTGCCTCATACCTCAATGGAGTCAGATGACTCTGGGTTGAAATATCTGAAACCATTATTCAATGTAAGTTCTTCAGTTGTCTTCTCAGGCACTGTCACCACAAAAGACCTGGAATAGACCTAACAAAGTGTTGTGCTGAGGACATATGAAACACATAATAGAGAAATAAGTTTCTCTTGCAATTTTGAAGACTTGGTTTTAGTATGGGAAGTCTGATATCCTTCTGACCCTCATTTGTTTTGCTACCTGTGATCTTTTAGGATTTTTTTTTAACCCTAAGGCCCTGGTAGAAATCTCCCTTTCATGATATCTTTGATCTTATATGTATAAAAATGAAGAGAGTATGTGTGCACTTTGGTAAATCATGATACTATCATTTCAATGACAAGTAAAGAAATGTCACTATTTAGCTGTCATAGTAACAAACTATTACTTTCATTCTTGTTTTGGCCAACTTGCCTGATTTTTATCAAGACTTCTCATGTTGTTAACCATCTCAAGTTCACTGACATTCAGTGATACCAGGCTGGAGCTTGGTTATTTAGGAAAGGCTTTGGTTATAAAACATAGTATTTAAATGAGATTTAAAAGAGAATGTCCCAAGAGAGTAAATTTTCATGTTATAAAAGCCTAAATCTACTGAAGAACTCCTAATGAGCAAGTGACATGGAACATTAACCTATAGGTAACATTGATCCTTTAAAGTGAAGTAAACGAATATAGAAATATGAAGATAGAGCTTTCCTAAACAAATTATATATTTGATTATATGATATCAGGTAATTTTATAATAGAATAAAACCCAAATTCCGAGCCTAAGAAAGAAAATAAAATAATCATTATATTTGCAATGGTTAGCAACACCAGAAAATATTAGGTATGATAAATCTGCATAAAAATGTTAGAATTATTCAAACTAAGTAGGGATACTGTTTAATCACAGGATAGCAACTCCTATTTACAGTAACTACAAAGGTTCCACACTCACTGTTTGTCACACTCAGCATCATCACAACCTTGCAAAGTGCCCAAAATGGGTAGCACGCCCACCCGGACTGCTAACAAGGAGGTAAGGGTGACTAGCCTTTCCACTGGAGGAACATTGCACACCTAACACCTGTGAATGTGCATTTTCCTTCAACAGGTCCAAGAATGGAATAAAGACAAGGGAGGACTTGCAGGAACATGTGCACGTCCAGTGATAGAAATTTAAATCTTCTTGAAACAAATAAGAAATGTAAAGACTAATTTATTATCTACAATATTCTTATAACATGATTATTCTTTACCTGGAATAGGCAACAGCCGTTTTCCCGGATTATTACAAGTCCTATGGAGTCTATAGCATGAAGAACACAAAGACTGAACATCTACTAAATTTTTTTCTTTACTTCTAACCTTTAAAATGAGATTCCCTTTGTACTTTTCTGGCTCATATTTTATTACAAAACAAACATCAAAAGTAAATCTAGACCTCAATGCCTTGCTCTAACACATATAAGCCTGGGAAAGTGAGTATTACAGAGTGTCTAAAGGAGGTGGACTCCCTCACGCTTTAGAAAGTTGAAAAAGTATGGAAAAGCTAGAAAACAGTACATGTCCACTGCAAAAAATGATAGTGTAAACACTTACAATTTATTCCATTTCTGGCTCAATGGATAAAGGCACTTGTCACCAAGGCTGATGACCTGAGTTTGATCCTCTGGACCCATATGGTGAAGGAGAGAATCAAGTCCTGAAAACCGTCCTCTTGACTACCACACAAGTGTTGTGGCACATATGCATCCACCTCACCTACCCACTCACATAAAAATACACACCATTAAATAAACAAATGTGATAAAGTTTATCCCATTTCTGTTCTTTACTAACTTCTTTCATAATGTTAGTAGAATCAGAATACCAGAGACAAACACAGCCTAAACGTCACTGGTCTAAATCCTTTCATTTTAGTCATCAGAAATCTGATGTTCAAAATACTTTAGAAAGCTTATGTAGCTGGTTAAAAAGGAAGTCACATCTTTCAACTTTCAACATATTTTCTATGTGCACTGGTCAAGGAGGCAGACTCAAGCTATAGCCACATTTCAATGTTGTTTTAATCTTTCCAGTAGCAAAAACTATCACAGAGTTATTAAAAAGTCATTTTTGTGTGTCCTGACTCAAGTTCTGAAAAACTATTTATGAAACTAAATACTATGTATTATATTAATATCTATGAAATAAATTGTAAACTTTAAGCACATTTTAAAAGTAATTTGTAAGTTCAGGTGCTGGATTAAAACTTCCTTGGTGAAAGGTTAATATTCTTACAATAATAACAATAAACAATCACTACAAAGCTACCAGAATGAATGACTAAATATGGAAGTAATCTTTTTTCCCCCACAAGTGTACCTCATAAACATGTCTTACAGAATCAAAGACCTCTCTCAAGTAAATTACAATAACAAGAGTTCTCCATTTAGCTTATATTTAAAAAAAAAAAAAAGCAAAGAGAACATTAGTACTATGGCACACACAGAAAATACATGAGTTCTATTGATACTATATTTTTACATTCAGTATAATAGTGTTATAAGTTGGCCTAAAAACTTAAATGTGCCCAGTTCTAAGATTCTGAAAGGGTGGGAAGGGCAAAGCAAAGCTAAAGAGCAATGAGATTCAGCTACTAAATATGACAGGCACACTGGTACCTAGGGGAAATTTCTAAGAGCAGAAGATAGACACCTTTCTACAGATGCACATTGTATGTTTTAGAAGCTACTTACCTAGCACTTTCTTCTAAGCAGCCCTTAGGAACTTACTGTACTGCCTGGCCAAAAATATTATAGAATCCACGACTACAGAGTAAATACATGCAATGAAGGAGACATTTAGTTTGAGCAGAGATAAAACTGTACTATTGTTTATGGCAAAGAATACAATTCATATAGAACTGGGAACAGATGAAGTCATCAAAGCAATATGAACACAGTTTTTGATGCCAGTCTTTCTCTTCTAATTTAACTCAGTTATTATTATGTAAGAGCCTGTTCTCCATAGAAAACTACTACTTATCCATACTAGATAGTAAAAAATTTTAAAAACTGGATTAATAATAGCAGAATATTTCATGTTTATAAAAATGTATACCCCTAAAATATTGTCTGCATGGTCCTCCTTTGTTTCTTCTTATAAAGCACTCTGATTTAAAAAGGCATTTACACAGTGAAGTACAACTCAACTGTAAAGAAAAATGAAATTATTAAATATGCAGGCCACTGGTAGAAGTCCTATGCTCCAGTGATGGCCCCACATCTATATGCACATGTGAGCAGCACTAACTGGAATTAGTGGGTTATTTAAAAGAAGACATGCAGTTGGGATGGGGACATGTTGAAGGAGACATGGGAGGAAATTGGGGAAATATGGTCATATTTTATTGTATAAATGTATGGAATTCTCAAGAACAAAAAATGTTTTAAAAGGCAATTCCCCAAAATTGCTTATTCTAAAATTTTTAAATGATGTGTTAATTCTGTCAATAAAACTGAAATATTAAACCTACCATCATCTTTTCCTTATAAAGATCCTGCAAGGATCTGGTTGAAGTAGCTTGGCTGCATGGTGAATGGAAGCTGGCAGGTTCAGATATTGCCTGGTATGATGCAATGGGCCGGAGCCCAGGCTTCTGGCTCACATGGTCAAAGCTTAGAAACAACCGTGAAATATCAGACCTCTAATTTAAAATTTAAATCTATTCTAAAGTCTGCATATTTACATTATAAAATGTTTCTTTTCCAATATAACACAGAAAGGAATAAATATAAGTCATAATTTACACTTACCCAAGTCACAGATTTTCTCATACTGAAATAACTATGTGACATAATGCATCTCCCTGGTTTAAATAAACAATGCAGTCATTACTCTCCTGTAATCTGCAATGCCTTGTGGGAATTTTGTTAAAATATATAGAGAGAAATATATAGTGTATGAATATAATCTGCAAAAAATTAAAAAGCTTGAGGTCATAGTTTTTCACTGAAAAATACTCCAGTCTTTTCTCAAAAAGGATGAAAAGTCTAACAAGGACTTTTTTTTTTTACTTTTAAATTAATTTTATGGTAGTTCTAGAAAAATAATTCTGTCTTGGGCAGCAGTATACACTCTTTTTAAGATGGGCTAGACAGCTCTTCCTGTGCCATCTAGTTTAACCTGGAAGGAAAAGGGTAACTTCTGTAGTGAGTCTGGACAATGCACAATCAACCATTTAATGCAGTCAACAGAAATGAATGCAAAGACCTGCATGAGAACGTAGAAGGAGAAAATGAAGCACATGGAGTAAATTGACACAAAACAGAAGGGCTCAGATAGATGTGTCTGGTTGCTACAGAAATGACACGGTATGGAAGAAGTGGGTTTGGTTATAGACTTCTCCTGTGGCATGTGCTACATGCCATAAACAGAAACTGTATCCGGGTCATTTGATGAGATACTCACAGAAGGATTGTAAGAAGGTTCCAGTATCACCGGTAATGACATTTTCCCTTGAAGATTCAATTTTGTTAAATAAAAAATCTTTTCCCCCACAATCTTTTCTTTCTTCATACGATGGACACCATACAGTCTAAACCTAACTGCATAGTTTCCGATCATCTCCGATTCAACGTGGTTAAATTTGAATGTTTCTGTGAAGACAGGGCATGGTCCTCTCTGGATGCTGGTTTTGGCTCTCTGTTTCTTTATAGGTAGAAGAACAAGATGTACCTGCCACGAGTTGCCACCTGTCCTGTTATATGTTGGAATGTCTGTGACAGCTGTCACCGTTACCAGAAGCTTCTGTCTTTGTGAGTCATAGTCAAAAGTCACATCCAGTGTGCCATATTTAGCTTCTGGCTCTGGATCAAAAGGTTTAGGAAGCTGTGAGGAGGATCCTTGAGCTGACATGTCCTAAGAAAAGCAAATTTAAATGTTTTTAGTTTTTAACCCTATTACTTAATCTAGCATGTAAATAAATGCCCATTTCTTTTAGAGTATGATATAAAAACAATTTTCATTTGTTGTCATAGAGAAAGCATAAGTATCAGTCAACTAAAGGCCAAAGTTACCTTACTGGGCAGCATAATTTAAGTGGTAAAATACTTCACAATGAAGACATCTTTTGAGTGGAATATTCACTATCACAGTTTTGAAAAAATTGGATGTATATTTGTACAAACTAGAGTTTAATGTGTATATTAATGTCTTTGCTCCTGATGGAGGAGTCTTTAGAGAAGAGCGAAGTTCAATGCTACAGAAAAATGTGGCTCCATTTTCAAGGATGTCTAAGATGACTCCATCTAAAATAGAATATATACAGTAAAACTTAAGTCAGTAGAAACGGGAAACCTGAATAGAAATGCAAAGGGCTTAAGACATTGTGCATCCAAATAGTCACTCTCCATACCACAGACCATGTTTATCTCAATTTTCAACCAGAATTAAAAACAACTGTATTTTTCTCCACATTAATTGCCAATGGCATGGCTAAATACACATTTCAAAAGCTGAAGAAAGGCTAAAACTACACGTTACTTATGACATGGTCAGAAACTGAGACTATTTTAACAGCAACTGTCTCAAATTCCTGCTAGTCTAACTACCTGAGATGTCTGAGGATCTTATCTAATTATTGTCAATGCCTAAACCAGGTTTCTGACCTTGGAGCTATACACTTTGGCCCTTCAAGTATTGAATAAGATATAAGTGATTTTGGATTTAGAGCTACTGTGGCACTGAACAATGCTGACCTTGGTCTTCTTTCTCCTATTAGCTCAAAGGACACCCCACCCAGAAGCACATTGCACCCCAGAGGCTCTCTTAGATGTGCTTACGGTATAGCGTGGGCAGATAGAGGCACACAGAGCTCCTATGAGAAACATCTATCTCAACCTTGAAATGGAAGTGCTTGCTTTTCATTCTCTCTCCACAAGCAGCCACACAGGTACTATGTGGAATCAGTTTGAACCAAAAGAACAACAGGGCTTTAGGGAATGGTAGATTCACATAAGAAGCTAGCCCTGAATGAGGCCATTATGCAAAGCCTTGCTTATCTGATTGAGTGAAAGAGAAAGAAGCTTTTGAGTTTTTCAGTCAACTTAGCACTATGTGCTAAGCCCTCTGTTAGCTTTGGGGTAGAAGGCTCTTCTTTAAGCAGAAAACAAGACAGGAGCTTCTGTAAGTCTTACACAATCTTTAATATCATTTGTGGAAAACAGGACAAACTTTTACAGAAGATGTTTTTTAAATTCCTGTATGTGTTTGTGTATGCTGCATGTGTTTGATGACTGCTGTATGTGTTTTGTGTATGCTTTATAAATTTACTGTATGCTAAACATGTTTGTCTTAGGTTACATGTGTCTGGTGTATGCACGTGTATGCTGGGATGACCTCCAGTACACACAAATACAGAGGCCCGAGGAGGAGGTTAGAGACAGGCCTGCTCTACCATTCTCCACTTTATCACTTTGAGACAGGGTCCTCCACCAAGCCTAGAGCTTGTCACTTTTTGATTAGGCTGGCTGGCCAGCAAACCTCAGCAAGCTTACTTTTTCTGTTCTCAGCAATGTGGTTGCAGGCACACATAGCCATATATAGCTTTAAGTGGGTGCTAGAAATACAAACCCATTTCATAATTGTTATTATAGATTACCAATGTATCTTTTGTATTTCAATTTAATGTTTTAAAACATTAACAAGGGTTACAAGAGTTTTTAGAAAAATAAAAACTGTATATTGTCCTAAACAGCTATTTCTAGTTTTTTGTTTTTTGTTTTTTTTTAATCTGGCACAGTCTAACAATTCTTAGAAACACAGGTAGAACCTTTACATACTACAGCTACTATTTACATTCTTCCAAGAGGCACTAAGAAAACAATCCTTCCCTTTCAGGGTGTTGGGGCTCCATTAGTTGCAGGAACCCTTCAAAAGAGCTACCTGTTATATGAATCCTCTGATGCATGATAGATATTACAGGGATATGAAACAAACTTGGAAAAATACAAATTTTATAGTAGCCTAGGCTATCAAAAATTCCACAACTAACATTCATGTAATGTATACTTGATGTACTATATGAATGCATTATAAGAGACACAAGAGTGGAAAAAAACTGTATAGTGTTAACATAGCATGTACATAGCTTCTGAAATATATACAGTTGTAGTTACCTACAGATAAGCAAGCAGCTTGAGAGATACAGGCATAAGTCCTAAAGTAGCAACCTATAAGATATGCCAAAGATCCATGGACTACAAAGACAATGTGATAGAGTAAATGAGTACTAGGCTCACAGAGATGGAAAGCCCATGCTCTGCCATGTATCATCTATAGGTTCTACTTAGGAAATACAGGGGAAAATCCTAACTGTTTCTTTGGTAGCAAGTTTCTCTGATTGGCAAGTTCCAGTGGTGGACAGGTATATTTTCCCCTTTATCTCTCCCACAAACAAGAGTTTACTGCCAGCTGTGGGTACCCCTTTTCAAATCTCAATGCTGGTCCTGGCTTTCAGGTGATAAACAGAACTGCTGATGAGCAGACAGCGAGAAAGATGCATAGGCCCATACAAATCAGTGTGGGCTTGCCATCTATCTGTTCTGACATTCTATGCTAAGTTGTGTTAACCTACCTTATCTTAATTTGCTTAACTTCTGTTTTGTATCTGAAGTAGATGAAAATACACACACACACACACACACACACACACACACACACACACACACACACACTTAGGCATCTGGTTGTCATTTGAACATTTTACTTTAGTGATTAAGGTTTCTGGGACAGTTTGCCTGGTAGTATGTCCAGATGGCACTACTGCAACAAAGAAATCCTCAAACAACAACTCAGGTCAACAAGAATGTACAGAGTAATGTGGCTGTTACTAACTCCTTTTCTGCACTCACAGGGACCTAGGTTGGAACAGAGCTACCTGCTTCTCTCTGAAACTAGCATTTTTTTTTTTTTTTAACTTCCTGAAGAAGTAACTGTGAACAATGATTAAGATGACTAGGTGTCAGATACTATTGTGGTCACTGTTATAATTCACAGTCATTGTTAAGTCAGTGGCTACCTATATGGTTTTCAAACACACAAGTTCTCAAATGTGTCTAGGTGATAGCACACAAGAAAACTAGTGGCATCATGACACATTAGGCTTAAAGTATCAATTCAACATTTTCTTCTATGTCAGATACTATACGACAATACTAAAACTACTAGAAAAGTAGTTATAGTGTTTTTTAAATTATAGGAGAAAACCCCAAACTGAGAAATTCTATCCACACCTTAATCACACTGTGTATTAGAAAACTACCTTCATTATTTAGACAGCAGATACAAAGCTATCAGCACAGACCATGTCAGAGTGATAGCACTGGTGGAAGGAGGGAGGGAGGGGGAAGCTGTAGAAGCTTGCAATGTAAAACTTGTAAAGAAAGCAAATCCTACAGATAGTTGCTGCATGTGAGGCTTGGGTTACCTTAGTCTTCATCCTAAGAATGAATGAGACAAATTCTTGTATTACAAAAAGGCTTTGAAACTGCAATTATTTTGTTACCATTTTCACATCAGAAAAGTAACAAACAAAAGCAGCTAGCCACACTAAATTTAGGAAATTGTAAAATTTCACCAGTAAAGCTAACTATCATTTGTTCCTTTCATACTCTATGAAATGAAAATACAGTAAGATTTGAAAGGCTTGTGAAATGTCGAATAAAATATTTTAATTTTTATACACATTTTAATCCGTATGTTTAATAGTTTGAAAGTAGAAAAATGAGCAGATTTGCTAACTATGAATAATACAGGCATGTCCATTATTATAGGTTACACCAAACTCATCAACAAATGATCATGACAAATAAAATTCCAGGCAGTCAATGTCCTCACAGGAACATGAAATGAGTTAATTTGCCCAATTTTCTGCATGCAAAACTGCATAATTTGTGTTTTTTTTTTCATTTTCCTGTTTTATAATGAGCATAATATTTTCTCATTAGTTTTAGGAGTTATTTTGTACTGCATCTTCAGTGAATTGTATGAAATTGTTGTCATTTTTATCAACTTTTGGTCATTATTCATTATGCACATTATCCAAGCTCTGCTTAGTCTATTGACATTGTACATGTTATATGTAGCTAATAAACACAAATCCCACCTGAAACTTATTATTGTGAATTGAGTTAGGCAGAATCATATTGTTAGCCTTGAAGAACAAGGTGTTTGTACTTGGAGGGAAATATACTCTTCCCTTTGAAATAACTTGTAACTCCAACAATTTAATTATGCTTTATGTTTTATCTTAATGTTTTACATGAAAAAGTTGTGCTTAATACTCCAAATTCAGGAAAGGATGATGTAGGTGGAGGACTAACAACATCTTAACAAATAAAATAACAAAAATAACAAAAAAATTAGATAATAAAAAATCCAAAATAAAATGATAAAAAGCATGAAACATGAGCAAAAAGGTAAATCATTCCAGAAGGTTCTATAAAAGGAATTTAATAAACAACAATCATCCTTAGCTCCCATCTCTTTGTTGTGGGAAGGGTGAGGGATATAGGCTGCAGCAGCCTTAGTGAGTTTGTTTCAGTATGAGAAGCTACAGGGGCTAAGACACCATAGACCATTGTCATCAAGAGGCAAGTAACCCCCAGAGAACTCTTACTGGCAACCGCAGGCTGCTTCTGCTTACTTCAGGGCTGAGAACTGCGGTACTGTCACTAGGGACATCATCTTCATATCCTTTATTGTGAAAACTCTCTGCCTCGTGTCCTGTGCTTCCTTCACTGGGGCACTTGTTGAAAGAACACCGTGGGCTGTTGCTGCAGTGGGAAATTTCACACTTCCCATCCCCAATTTCAGAGGGTGTGCAAGAGAGATGAGGAGAACCACTGTCGTCTTGGTAAGGTGGTGGCTGTAGCTCATCCAATGGAGGTGTCCTTCTCATTCTCTGAATGCAGTTTCCTGACAAGGAGAAGAGTGTGGTCACTGTTTCCAATCAGCATCAGTCCAAAGTAACTGCAAATAACTTTAAAAAGTAAAATGAGCCGGGCGGTGGTGGTGCACACCTTTAATCCCAGCACTCGGGAGGCAGAGGCAGGCGGATCTCTGTGAGTTCGAGGCCAGCCTGGGCTACCAAGTGAGTTCCAGGAAAGGCGCAAAGCTACACAGAGAAACCCTGTCTCGAAAAACCAAAAAAAAAAAAAAAAAGTAAAATGAAAGCTCAACAGCATAACTGTTAAAATTCCTAAATGAGTTTTCTCTTTCCTTAGTCCAGGCACAGAAATAATAAAATCACCAGCTCCCCACTCTCCTCTGACCCAGTAAGATCAGGAAAAATAAAAGCCATTGATCATTATGAAACATACAAATATATCTGATTCAAACTGTTTGTTTACTGGATCCTCTCTGCCCAAACATTCCCAGTGCCATGTATAAGTCATCAATTCCCCTCTCACATAAGAAACCTCTAATCTCTCAGAACCAGCTAAGCACATAAAACATAAGAATGCGAGCCGGGCGGTGGTGGTACATGCCTTTAATCCAGCACTTGGGAGGCAGAGCCAGGTGGATCTCTGTGAGTTCGAGGCCAGCCTGGGCTACAGAGTGAGTTTCAGGAAAAGTGCAAAGCTACACAGAGAAACCCTGTGTCGAAAAACAACAACAACAACAAAAACACACAAAATACAAAACAAACAAAAACAAAACAACCAAAACCAAAACCATAAGAACGCTGTTACTTTCTCACTTATGGGGACAAATCCTAATCAGCATTCAACTTGGCATTTTTCCACATCTAATTGGTTTTAGAACCTAAATGAGCCATGTTCAGTTCCTGCTTGTCATCTCTAAGTCTACTTGAATGCCCAGCTCTTCCCAGCCCACAGGACGAACCACTTCTAGCAATGCCATGAAGCTATATTTTCCCCTCTTTTAAATTATCTTTTAAATCTTTTGCTTCAGGAATCTGTCTCACTCTTCAACTGAGAGTAAACATATCTATGAATGGTTGGGATGAAGAAGGGATAAGGGAATCACATATAATACAAAAAATTTAATTAATCGAATACACTTTGTTTTAAAAATATGGCCATTTTCCATTTTCTTTCTAAGAAATTAAATCCCTTTAATTCTTACCTATCATCTATATAACGCTCCACAATCTATTAAGTCTAGATGTCATGGTTCATGCATACACTGTCATCATACACATAAACGAGGGAGAGCTATGAAACTGTATAGGACTATAGATATAGTGGCTCGGCTTACAATTTAAGCAGACAAAACAATAGACAGATCCAGAATTCAGTGCTGAATATTAAACAATGCTCCTACAAAACAGACTCTGAAAAAGGTAGTTTAAAATAAAATTGCTATGGAGGTCAGTTCAAATACTTAATACAGCATTTCCTTAAAATTTTCATAAAAATTAAAGTCCTCATTTAAAAAATATCAAATCTGTCATTCAAATGAAAAAACTAATTCCTTAATTTTGAATTCACATAGCTGATCAAAGGCCTTAATTTTAAATAAAGTGTCTTACCTATGAGTCTAGCACAAACTTTCAAAAGTCATCAAAACAATGTAGTTGAAGTTAAGCTAGAGAGGATGTATTAATAACAGCCATGTGGCAGCCAAGAAACTAAGACAAGTGCATGGCACAGTCCACACAGGGGAGCCCTGACCTCCCAGCAGTGCCCCATCTACCCCTGCCAACAGGTTCAAGTGGAAGGTTTCAGCCTGGGTGCCAGAAACGCTTTGGTTTTCCTGATAAAAGCAGGGACACTCAATTGGCATCTCTTTCTTCCTTCCTTCTGCTTGAGGTTCAGTAGCCACCTTGGGTCTGAGAAGTGACAAGCATGAGAATAAAATCTGAGGATGGAGAAGCAAAGGCAAAAAACAAAAACAACCAAAAACAGCAGCAAAAAAAAAAAAAAAAACCCTGAAAAACAAACAATAATAATAAAAAAAAACACCAAGAGAGTCTGAGTATCAGAAATATTACTCCCAACTTTGATGACCAAGGAAGACAAATTAAAACACCAAAGTAGACAAGATAGCTTCGTTTTCTGCATATAGTTGCAAATGCAGCCTCAACTGACATAGTTTAACTTATTAAACAACTGTCCTCTCTCCTCTTTCTTGTACTTCATCTTCCAATGAGTTAAATTAGATAGTAACTATATACCCACTGGCATATAGTGGATCAAGAATTCCCCAGGTTTAAGTGCATATTCTAGGATGTGTGGGAACTTCAAGAAAATAAAATAAAAACTAAAAAAAAAAAAAAGATGGAATAAAATAATAAAAAACAGAAAAATAAATTTAAAAATATGTATAGGTCAGAAAGCTTTAGCAAATGAAAATATTCACTAAAAACAGAAATAAAATTGATAAATTGTTAGAACAGACTAGTTAGAAAAACTGGCAATGTAAGCTATTAATGTCAGGAATGAAAGAGTCCAGGATTTCCATTCCTACAGGCAATCAAATGAGCAAGACAAAGTGTATACTGCACTGACAGATGACCAGATGCTAGAAGACTATGGGGAGAGTGTCCAGGAGAGTGGTGCACACAGGCAGTTTAGCTGAGAAGAGCCCTGACCATGGTGCTGAAGTACAGAAGGAAGCTAGCATCTGTAGGATGGGTGGTGAGCATCCACTGGAGTCCATGTTGGGGGCCACCTGTAAGTAGGAAGTAAAGCAAACAGATGTATGAAGCCAGAGGAGAAAGCCTGTGTCAGCCTGATGATCAAAGAGAAAAACTCCCAGGTTAATGTAGTCATGTCTCTTACTGTAAGATAAAGGAGTTAGAATATGGAAAGCGAAAAGACTAGAGACAACTCTTATGAGTTGAATAAGAACTAAAGAGAAAATGCATAAATACTGTGCTGGCTAGTTTTATGTTAAACTTGACATAAGCTAGAGTCATTTGAGAGAAGGAAGCTTCAATTGAGAAAAATACCCCAATTAGACTGGTCTGTGGGCAAGCCTACTGTGTATTTTCCTGATTGATTTCTGATGTGGGAGGGCCCAGTTCATAGTAAACATGTGTGTAGCTGAGGTTTTCCTGTTTCTGCTCGGCTCCCACGACCCCGGTCCTGCTCAGACCCAAATAAACACACAGAGGCTTATATTAATTAAAACTGCTGTAGCTGAAAGTTTTCTCCGGTCCTGCCCAGCCTCACAGACCCTGCAGGTGCTGTGGGATGTTCTGTATTCTGTGAATGTGTTGCTCTGATTGGTTGATAAATAAAACGTTGATTGGCCAGTAGCTAGGCAGGAAGTATAGGTGGGATAAGCAGAGAGAAGCCACCATGTGGTTGCTGGGAATTGAACTCAAGACTTTTGGAAGAGCAGCCAGTGTTCTTAAGTGCTGAACCATCTCTCCAGCCCTGGACATGGTATTTTATCACAGCACTAGAAATCCTAATTAAGACATGTACTCAGTTAACACAGTATAGATGTATGTGTGTGTACATACTTACATACACAGCCATGCAATAAACATTTTAAGGTTTTCCCTTGAGGTTTGAAGAGTGTCAGTGAACCCAGTACCCAGATCTTGGCTTTTACCTCCTAGCTCAGGAATGATACAACAGTACCTGTTATCACTATTTCTATTCAACAATACACTAGATGTCCTTCCTAACCAATGCAATAAGGCAGGTAGAAAACAACTGGAAAGAAATAAAACTGTCAGTACTTTCAGGTAACTATTATGACATAAAGAAAAACAAAAACAAAAACAAAAAACAAGAGAAAGACAGGGGAAGAGAGGATTTATTATACTAAGTCAATTTAACAAGGTCTCAGCATAAGAGATCAGTAAGTGAGAAAGCAATTGGATTTCTACACACGTGCAAAGGACAATTGAAAAGTAAAAATTTAAAGCAATCCCATATGTAATAGCACCAGAAAACATCAAATGTCTAAAACAAAGAAATTGCATTGGTGTAATTCTTCCAATCATTGAGTATATAATTAGAATGTGTTCTTTCAACAACTGGTGGACTCCAAGCTTCAAATCTCTCAGCAGAGGCTAAACTGATTTAGGAGGGGTTAGTTACGAACAAGCAAAGCTTCATTTCTTCAGCAAGGCATCCCAAAAGAGAACAGAGACATGAGACATGTTTAGTAAATGCTTTCACTAGTTTTGCTACTGCAAAAACTAATAGATTTGAAAATGGCAAAAAAATTAAAATAAAAAAGGAAAGAAGAGCCATGGCAGATTATCATAAACTTAATTAGAAGATGATTTCAACTGCAGTTGCCACTCCAGATGGAAGCTCCTTCTTGAGAAAATTAAGACAGCCCTGGCATTTGATATGCTGCACTAGCTAGCAAGTGCTTTTCTTTCACAACAACACAGAGATAACAAAAATTAACAGGTTGTTCCACTTGGCAAGACCAGCAACACCTCTACTGTCCCATTTCAGTTAGAATATTCTTGCTTCATGCACCCTCCACTCCACAGAGATCCTGAATGCGTGAACACCTCACACTCATCATACAGATGACAACAAAGCATTAGATAGAGAAGTAGAGGAGCCACTAATGGAGTGTGCCTTAAATGCCTGTGCTTGGCAGAATTCAGCACCAAATTTTTTTTTTTAATTATTAAGAAATTTTCTATTCATTTTAAATACCAACCACAGATCCCCCTTCCTCCCTCTCCCCCCCCCCCCCCCGTCTTCTTCCCCAACCCTCCCCTAATTCCCACTTCCTCCAAGGCAAGGTCTCCCATGGGCAGCCAGCAGAGCCTGGTACATTCAGTTGAGGCAGGTCCAAGCCCCTCCCCCCTGCACCAAGGATTCACAAGGTGTCACACCTTAGGCACTAGGCTCCCAAAAGCCCGCTCATGCACCAGGAATGGATCCCAATCCCCCTGCCTGGGAGCTCCCCAAACAGTTCAAGCTAAACAACTGTCTTGCGTATCCAGAGGGCCTAGTCCAGTTCCATGGGGGCCCCACAGCTATTGGTCCACAGTTCATGAGTTTCCACTAGTTTGGCTTCAGCACCAAATCTTAAGAAATAATGTGCTTGCCAGTTAAGTTCACAAGGTCAAAGTGATGTAATGGAGTATTCCTCCTAGTCAGAGAAGATTCACTGAAGCTTGTGTTGTAGCCCACTAGCTTTCCTAGTGGCTGTACCCAGCAGGACTGCATAAGAGGGTGATTGGACCATGGGCCTGGGTACCAGGTGTTTGTAAGGGTCTACACTTGACTGTAATTAGCAAGGGAGAGGACTTTTGCTCCACCCATTGGCATCGTTATAAATAGATCTTTGGAATAAAGTTCTTGGCCTATTTGGAGAAGGATCCAGGCCCACTCGAGTCTATTCTGTGTTTTCTCTCTGTTTCTCTCCCCTCTATTTCTAACTAAGTCTCTTATCCCTCATTCCTCAAGAGTCCCTGGGGTAAATAAGTGTGGAGGCTCGTCCCCTACAAGCTTGTCTGTTTCTTCAGAGGACAACCAAGCATCCAGTCACCATCCATTTTGAAAGTGGAGTGATATATATTTGAACATACAACTCTGGCATAGTCATAAAAGAAACTAAAAAGCTGTTAGCTTTGAATAGTGTCCAAAGCAGGAAAATCTGTCCAGATGGCTGAGGGAAGAGTGGAGTAAGTCTATATTTGACCTTTGCAACCTAGACAACCAGTATGCCACAGTACAGCAAGTATCACTGGAGAACCCTGATGGCAAAACTGCAGTAAAAACTATGGGTTTAAATTACCTTTTTACTATTGCACCTTTAAATAAATTTTACTAGAATATATTTTGGATTATTTTTGTACTACATCTTAAAGCTGTAATTCCTTGTTTAGCTTATTTTCTTGATGGTCTGAGATAATCCTCAGACCACCCTCTATACATAAAAAAGCTAATAACCAGACATGGTGGCATACACCTTTAATCTCAGGATTCCGGAGTCAGAGGCAGGTGGATCTCCATGAATTTGAGGCCAGCCTGGTCTACATAGTGAGTTATAGGCCAGCCAGGGATACATGGTGAGAATATGTCTTGGAAAAGAAAAAGAAAGAAGAAGGGAGAAGGGAGGAGGAGGAGAAAGAGGAAGAGGAGGAGGAGGAAGATGGTGATGAGGAAGAAGTAGTAGTAGTAGCAGCAGCAGCAGCAGCAGCAGCAGCAGCAGCAGCTAATTTATCCTTACTCAACAAGACATCTCTTTGAGTAGAAAAAGATTCAATTTGCTGCCTCACTTTTTTTTTTTTTTTTTTTTTTTTTTTTTTTTTTTTTTTTTGGTTTTTTCGAGACAGGGTTTCTCTGTGTAGCTTTGCGCCTCTCCTGGAACTCACTTGGTAGCCCAGGCTGGCCTCGAACTCACAGAGATCCGCCTGCTCTGCCTCCCGAGTGCTGGGATTAAAGGCGTGCGCCACCACCGCCCGGCTGCTGCCTCACTTCTTTGAAACAAGACAAACAGTCCTTGCCCTCAGCAAGTACAGTAGAAAATGCTTCTTTTACTGAGGAAGAACACAGGGTGTAGAATTAGAATCAGACAGACAGACCAGGCAGCAAAGTGACCTAATGTGTCTAGTACAAGGCAGACAGCATGTGCTCACTCACATGTGAGATGGGGGTGTCAGCTGATCTTGTCACTAAGAGCAGATGCAGGTGGGTGCTGGAGTGACACTTTTTTTGCACTCACAGCCTCAGCAGGAATAACTGTGACTAGCCAACTGAGGGTAAGAAATGAACTAAGGTAATGATATATATGTCAACATCAATGAAAGTAGAATGCTCTGGTATTAAAGCCCTTTTCAGAGGCAATCCTCAAAGATAACAGAGAAATTTAAATTTAAATCTTAGTTGTAGAATTTGTAACCATCCATTTGATTTTCAACTTCGATCAGAGTAAGAATGGTTTTCATTTCCTGAGTAGTATCTGACAAGGGTCTGACTGAGCGTAAGGACTAGGACAGGAGTTCAGGGGTAAGGTTAAGACTGGACCATTTCCTGAAAATATTTACAAACCCAACAACTCACATCAGAAGTGTGCACCAAATAGGAACACTTCTAAAACTGACCCATACACAGCAAGACAAATAGAAAGTTTCTAAATTCTGTAACACCTCTATTTCTCTGCTTTGATTTATAATAACTGTTTTAGTGTTGAGTTTTCTTTTGATTCCAGAAATAACATCTAAGGATTTCAACAACTGAGTTCAATATGACCCTTCTCCCACTCTAATACATAACCGGGTCATCCTACTCCTCAGCCAAGAGAATTTCCTAGGGATCATTATCATGTACCCCTCAGGATCTAATTCAAACTTCCTATACGCTACAGCATCATGATTACAGTATTTATAAGGATGATTGTTTACTGTGTTCCATAAAAAGCATTTTGAAGAAGTTATCCTGTGACTAAGTGCAGGTTAATATATTTGGCTAAGGCCATATATTCATTTCATTCTATGACATATTAAACACATCCTTAAGTATATGTCTAGAAGGTGTCTCATCTTATTGAGGTCATTGTAATCACTCAGAAACCTTCCCAAAATCAAGCTAAAAGAAATCTTTGAGCTAAAAAAATCTAGGGATGGGTTGAAGAGACATGATGATGCATGCTTATAACCCCAGTGTTGAAGAGATGGAAACTGGAGACCCTGGAGTTCCTTGTTGGTCAGCCAAATGGGTAAGACCAGACCAGTGAAAAACCTTGTCTCAAAAAACAAAGTAGATTGCACCTGAGGGTTCCACATGAACACATACATGCACCTGCCCTCACATAAACATGCATACATACATACACATCTAGGGTAAAACTAAAAACTACATTTTAACATCTTCAAATAACACAAAGACAACTCAGTATCGATAGTGGCAATCATTTCTTTATTTTATTCAACTAGAATAAAACTGACAAATTCTTCCTTAAATTTAAGGGAGGATTGCTGGAAAATCACATCTGTGAATTTCATTCAATTTTTATCAATTACACTAACATATCTGTTTATCATTTTAGCTTTATGTTCAAAACTCAAATTCATCCTGAAGAACATATAATAAATGATTAACAACATCAAGGGATTTCTGTTTTTGTCCAAGAAGAAGAAAGTGGTACTGGATTCACCTTCCAGCTATATACAACCATAAAACTGGATTAAATGGGGGCTGTGGAGATTGATCAGCGGTTAAAAAGCAGAGGACCCAGGTTTGAGTCTCAGCATTCACATAGTTGCTCACAACTGTCTCTAACTCCATTTTCAGATGATTCAATGTTCTCTCCTGGCCTCTGCAGGTATCAGGCATGCAAGTGGTCCACAGGCACACATACAGGCAAAAAAACGCCCATGCATGTAATATAAAAAACTGGATAAAATGTATAAAGCAACTTTTTTTCTTTTTTTGAGACAGGGTTTCTCTGTGTAGTTTTGGTGCCTGTCCTGGATCTTGCTCTGTAGACCAGGCTGGCCTCGAAATCACAGAGATCCACCTGGCTCTCCCTCCCAAGTGCTGGAATTAAAGGCGTGCACCACCACCACCCAGTTAACACAACTATTTTAAATCAAGAAACAGCATGCAGCAACCTGGGAATAAGCCAAAGCTTTGCTTTGGGCATTCTAATACATGAAATCTGGGAGGGTAACAGTATTGCTGTGCTCAGGAGACTCTGGGCCAGAGAGCTGATGGGCAGGACACTCAAGCAGACCTCAGCAATCTGTGAGGATGACCAAAAGTCTATGCACTACCACAGATTGTACATGAAGCAGCACTCAAGGCTCACCAAGGAGCAAGTGTTATACATGCAAAGAGAATAAGAGCCAATAAGTCCTGCAGGCTTCAGAGTTTCTTCCAGTAACTGCTAGCTAAGCATGTCAATAAGTTAGGGTCTAAATTGTGTGTGCTGACAAGTTTTTTTTTTTTTTAGTTTGTTTTGTTTTGTTTTTGTTAATGATACAAGCTAGAGTCATCTAAGAGAGGGAACCTCAATTGAAAAAAATTCCTTCATAAAACTGGCCCATAGGCAAGTCTATAGGGCATTTTCTTGATTGATGATTGGATGTGGAAAGGCCCAGCTCACTGTGGATGGTGCTACCCCTGGACAGGTGTTCTGGATGGTATAAGAAATCAGGCTGAGTCATGGAGAGCAAGCCAGGAAGAAGCATTTCTTCATGGCCTCTGTTTCAGATTCTGCTTCCAGGTTTCTGCCTTGAGTTCTTGCTCTGACTTTCCTCAGTGAAGGACTATGGCCTGAAAGTTGTGAGCTGAAATGAACCCTTTCCTTTCCAAGTTGCTTTTGATCATATTCTATCAGAGTGACAGAAATCCTAAATAAGACAATATCTTTTCCTGAGATATAACCTGCAGAAAATAAAATCCAGCTCCTTCAGTGAGTTTTGATAAATGCCTTCAGTTGGGTAACCACCACCACATTGGAGATAAGTCCATGTCCCTGACTGCTCCTGTTCATTCCTTTGTCTCCAACAAATCCATGCCCAGCCCAATTTCTGCTTTTTTTTTCATTATTTCTACACTGTTTCTAGAATATCACAGAATCAGAACCATTCTGAATAGCTGTATCTGACTTCTTTCCCTTTCATAAACGCTGCTTCTGTAATTCAACTACATTGTTACATTTGTCCAGTTTATAAATTTTAATTGAGTAGTATTCCACTGTAGGAAGTCCACAATTCATCTGTAGATGTAACCATCTTATTAAATAAGAAACACAGAGCCAAATACTGAGTTAAAAGCCCAAGAGGTCAGAGCAGTAGCTGAGAGCTGAGACTTAAAAACTGCTTTTCTTACCCTTCGCTGCCATTATAGTCCTCCCCCTCAGAAAGAGACCTACTTCCTGTGTATCTGTCTTTTTATTGACTTTCTGTTCTGCCTTCTCATTGGTTGTAAACCCAACCACATGACCTCCTCGTCACTGCCTGTCTATACAGATCTCCAGGTCTTCTATGGTTGGTATTGAGATTAAAAGTGTGTGTCTCCATGCTGGCTGTATCCTTGAACACACAGAGATCTGTCTGTCATGTGATCTGGATTAAAGGTGTGCACCACCACTGTCTGGCTACTGCTATGGCTTGCTATTAGCTCTGACCCCCAGGCAACTTTATTTATTAACATACAAATAAAATCACATTTCAGTACAAATAAAATATCACCATATTCATCTACTTAAAAATTTCCCAAGTGGCCGTACCACTCTGTCTTCAAACCAGCCACATTTAAAAGGGCCACCCATTTCCTTTCTTCTTTAATACTGGCACTGGCAATATGCTCAGTTTTGCTCCTTCCAGTTTGTTTAATGGAACCTCAGTGCTTGACTATACACTTCCCTGGGTGACTAATGGCTTGAGCATCTTCTCTGTGCTAACTGTCCATTCACAAGTCTTCTCTGGTGATGCATCTGTCTGAATCCTGCACATCTTAGAGACAAGTTGATGACTTCTCCTTACTGATTAGGAAGAGGTCTTTGTTCTCCGTGTAGCTTTGGAACCTGTCCTGGAACTTACTCTGCAGACCAAGCTGGCCTCAAACTCAGAGATTCACTTGCCTCTGCCTCCTGAATGCTGGGATTAAAAGTGTGCACCAGTGTAGAAAGAAATCTTTATGAAAATTGCATACTGTAGACTACTATGTAACCCAGGCAGGCTGATATTCTAGGAGTCCTCCTGCCTCAGGCACTGATTCCATGATCACATGCATCTGAATCGCCATACCATTCTTTTCAGAGAGTTTATAGCTCCCTGAAATAGATGTGTACTTTCAATACCTCACTGACACCATATATGGTATTTGCTAGAATTATACTTTTGTTTCTACTGCTCCAGCCCTGACATAAAACCTCTCTAGTCTATTAACAATTCCTTCCTTTGTGTCAACACTTTGCACCTAGTTCCCTAGTACTTAGCACACTATGTAATTATTTTTAAAGGCAATTTTTCCAAATTTTGGAAAGACACCATTCACACTCATGGTTGTCCATAATTACAAATACAAGAGTGTTGATAGGGTGTGTATAAACTAGAATCTCTCATACTGATAAGAATGCACAGTGGCACAACTTGTCAATATTTTAAAAACACTTACATGACCCAGCAATTTTATTTTCATGATATATGGAAAAATACACCCGAATAAGGTTCTGTATACAGATATTCCAGCAGCTTATTCAAGGTGACCAAACAGTATAAGGAACTGAAGTGTCTACAAAATGATGAGATAATCAACAGAAGGTAGGGCATCTACACAATAGTATCCCACTCGGCAACACAGAGAAATGAAGGCAAGAGCTGGTACATTATACTAAGTGACAGAAGGTGTCACAAGAAGCTGCCTGCTGTGTTATTCCATCTATATGTAAGGTAAGGAAGCGGAACACATACAAAGACAGAAAGCAGACTGCTGGTTATCAGGTCTGGGTAGTGGATCTGATACCAAACACAGTTTTTGCTAGAACTGTACTTTTGTCTAGTGGTCATTAAGAATGTCCTGAAGATTGTACCATTCTCTAAGAATATTAAAGTAAACGAGTGAATCTCATGGCATGAAGACTGCACCTCAAAAATCTCTTAGAATATATATGTCTATTTGTATTAGGGTCTGAGGAGCAAAAACAATGCAATATTCTCACAATAGAGTCTCAACAGATAAAATTATGAAACACATGCTAGTTTCAGGCAATATAAAGCAAGTAAGACAGAATCTTGCTATCACAAAGCTGAAAAATTGTTCAACTAAAATGGGGGGGGACCCAACTGAAAGGAAATTATATAAAACACGACATTATACAGTATTGAAAAATGAATCCATCATCATGTGGGTACTACTTATATACAGATTCAAATCCCATATGAACATGAAAAACAAACTTTGGGTACCATAAGTCTATATAAAGGAGGCACCAAGGAGAGTTAGAAATGGATTGTTTCCTAGAGGGTGATTTCTTCTGATAGATCTTCTAGAACTTGGACCACAGTCATCCATGAGCAGCCTAGTTCAAATCTTTAAAACTGTGACATACATTTTGTCCAACATTAACAATAATGTAAGATAGGACCCAGACAAGGTAAAAACTGAGAAAAAGATGTCAACCACGCACCCACACTACCTGTTTTATTATTGTGTGTGCATGTGTGTGCGCTTATGCCATGTGTGCATGCCATGGCACTCACATAAAGGTCAGAGGATAACTTTTGAGAGTCAGTTCTCTCCTTCAACCCTCGGTTCTGGGGATTGAACTAGGGTTGTCAGGCTTGCTTAGCCAGCACTTTTACCTGCTGAGCCATCTCACTGGATCTATCAGAGCATCTTAAATTGCAGCTTTCACTGTGGCTCTACCTCATAATCAATATTCATTATGACTCAGGATTATCATTAAAGGTTAAATATAAAATGGAAAATCACAAAGATTTCTATATAATAATAATGAGACTAGTAATAGCAATTATTATTATCATTATTATATTATTATCCTCAGGCTTAAGGAATGAATACCCAGTACTGTTGAGGCATACAGATAAATGAAAGGTAAAAGAATTAATAGAATATTATTATTAAATTATATGCAGTTCTTTTACCATGTGTGTGTGCGTGTGTCTGTGTGTGGTTTATTTTTTTTTTTAACAAAATAAAGATATTTTTTCACATCAGAGTTCCCAATAAAGCCAATCAATATTTTGCTATAATAAAGTTCAATTTTACTTGATCTAAATCAGAAAATAAAATCTGGTAAATAAATAACAGAATATGAAAGTTCACACTGTAACTGATATTATAAAACATACCAAAGACTGAATATAGAATCAGCTTAAGCCTGACTGAGCTATGTTTGGATGAACGTGTGTTCAAAGACAGAATTTTATTTTTGCTATAAATGAATTAGTTATAAGACTTTATGCTTGTTATTACATAAAATGAAAAACAGTGTTCTTAGACAAAAAAACATAATTGCTCTGCCCTGTGAAATACACTTAGATTTACATGGGATGAAATCAACAGTGTGGCCTGTTGGAAGGTACACATTAATAAAGACAGGAATGAGAACAACAAATTAGCTTCTGCTTACTACATTAACTAAGGATGCAATCTTAATACTAAGAGGATTAAAACAATGAAGTTCCATTTACATTTTATATGAAAAAACTTCAGACATTCTGAGGACCTTTTATTTCTTCATTTTTATAACACCAAATAACCAGACATCTCAAAAATAGATGTTGAAATAGCAATTTAGGGTTATGAAGCAGCTAAGTGCCTCACAATGTTGATGTAATACAGCAATTATAGATCTTTGAAATTCAGCAAAAGGCTTTGTTTCCTTGTTATTCACAGAAAAACTATACAACAAGAATATTTCTGTATTTTTAAATAAAAGGGCCCAAATTTTAGAAGATTTTTGCATTAATGTTTTGACCACTGAACTCGGCAATGAAATTTATTATTTTGTAACTAAAAATAAAATGAAACACTAGGGGAGAAAAGGTTGGATAATGTTAGAATTTTGATTAGCAATCACAGCTGCACCAGAATTAGTTTCTATAGCAACAGGAAGAAATAATGTGTTGAATTGTGATGAAACACAAGATGATTCTTTATAGACTGCAACTCAAAAGAAAAGCTTTGAAGAATTTTGTCTTAAAAGTTATTAATCTTTTATCCACCATAATTTTCTAAGAGAAAATAATCATTCCTGTCTATTTTTCCTAAACTGTTTTAACTCATTCAAATTTAATATACTCCAAAATTGATTGAAAATATAATATACCTCAACAGTTAATAATTTGGGCAACTGTCTCATTTGCATTTAAAACAAAACCACAAGCCACCACTGCTGGACCCTATGATGGTGCATTTCCTATAATCAATCCCTGCCAGGAAAGGCTAAAGGTGAATAAACGATGGTACTGTGGGGACATCAGAATGACAAGCAAACCCTATATTTTCAACATTAAGAGGCTAGGCCCCCTTATGTCAGTAGTACCCTTATATCCACAGTGTGATTAAGAAACTACCCCTCTGTGAGTGTTCCCTACTCCTCCCTCTCCATCTTGAGAGTTCAAAAGCCTATTTCTAACATGTAAAGTATTATTTCATGGTACATTCTCTAGTTCTAGCTGGCTTTGGCAACTAATTAAAAGTATATGCTTGAACCTTTTATGTCCTTTGCCCTTTTAATGAGACCTATTACTGTGGCTTATTCCAGCCTTTTAGTTCCAGAGTAAGTTGGAAGTTACCATGGATACCAGTGACAAGCATTCTTCCCAACTGCTTTCTGTGTCTCATCAGACACAAGAAAACTGACGTGGTACCAAGTCATCCAGACACCATGAATTTTTAATTCTCTCACTACTCATGCTTTAAAATAATATACTATATACATCTTTTAAATTAACTAAACCAGCAAATTAGTAAATTATTTTTTAATCTGAATAGGTATCAAGTCAGAGTAGAAAATATGAGCTGTTATTAGTAAGGCTTTAAAATATAAGCATTAGATTAACATTCTATATCCAAAATGAAATTTGAAAGTCAATAAATTTCAGTGGTGAAAACGTCTAACTCTGCTAAAGTCAACATCCCACAGGAGAGTGATGTGGCCAGGCCACACATCAAGAGAGCACCCGTATGAATGGATGGTTTCTCAAGGCTAGGTAACTGCCTTACAACAAAAATATCACTGCATCTGGGCATGGTGGCTCACACCTTTAATCCCAGCACTCAAATGGCAGAGGCAGGTGAGTTCGAGGCCAGCCTGGTCTACAAAATGAGTTCCAGAACAGCCAGGGCTGTTACACAAAGAAACCCTGTCTTGAAAAAACAAAAACAAACAAAGAAAATATCACTGCAAAATGGAATAAATGTCTGAAAGTCTTTTTAAAATGTCAATATGACAGCATGGAAAGGTAAGGTAAAAAAGTAAAAATTTACTTTTGAAGATAAATGAACACATTTAAGTTATAGTTTAAACTCCCATGTGACCTAACATTTACATTTCAACACAGCAAGAGTCACCAAAATAATAAAGAAACAAAGCCCAGTATAGTATTATATATATCATTCTCTATACAAGGATATGTGACTAAGGGTAACACAGACAGGGTAGACAGGAATGTTCTTACTACCCTGTCTATGAACAGGAGAGCTCTTCATTCATAAGAATACGCAAATCCAAGAGTTGGGTGGGAATAGTGGCTAAGGTAAAGTGCTTTGCTTGCCTATAAAAGCCTGAGGTCCTGAGGGCAGGTCCTCAGCACCCATGTAAAAAGTTAAGTATAGCAACCTTGTGCGGGGAAGGCAAAGTCAGGAGGATCCTTGAGGATTCCTGGCCAGCTAGTCTAGCCCAATCTGTAAGTTCTAGGATTAGGGAGAAACCTTATCTCAAATAATAAGGCGAAGAGCAATCGAGGAAAGCATCCAATACTAATTTCTGTCCCCAGCACATACATACATACACACATGCATGTAACTACCCTCTATGCATACACATAACAACACTATACACTCACATATACAAGAAAAGGATACAAAGATTCAGTCTGACACTGCATTCCATAGAGGTTCTAAGTCAAGCGTCTTAATGCCTCAGTTTCTCCATCTGACAGGGGAGAACATTTTTATCAAGGGATCTATCACATTACTAAAGAGAAACTGTAAGAATAGTGGTATCAGATCACCCAACCTGAATGAGAATTAGTTCTGCAAAAAATAATGTATATCCTATATTCTTATCAGGACCCAGAAGCAATGGTTAATATGCACTATTTTCCATTACAGAAAACTGTATAGAGCAAATCTGGAAAAATAAATAAATCCAACTATTCTTATTGAACTGACAAGCAGAGGAAATATAGCAAAGTCAGTTCTCTCATGATTATTCCTGGAGACCCAGCCACAGACACAAACCAGGCACTGGGAAGAGTGCTTGGGAAGGCAGTGAAGGGACCTGTGCTAACTAGCCCCACATGACTTCAGTGGCCTAGGCTGTGCCCCACATTAAGTAGTACAAACCATGTAAATGGAACAATCTCACTGCTCCCTGCCTTTTCCTCCTGTTGTTTCTTTAAATAGGCATTTACTTTTATATTAGGCATTATACAAGCCATTCAAACTCCACTTTAGAAAAGTAACCATTTGTAAAGATTTTTCTAGGGTGATAAGAACCAATAAAGAACCCAAAGGCTGGGTAGTGGTAGTGCACGCCTTTAATCCCAGCATTCAGGAGGCAGAGGCAGGTGGATCTCTGAGAGTTCAAGGCCAGCCTGGGCTATAGAGTGAGTTCCAGGACAGGCTCCAAAGCTACACAGAGAAATCTGTCTCAAAAAAACAAAAACAAAAAACAAAAACAAAACAACAACTATAAAAGAACCCAAAGGAACCCACCCACAGTCAGCTCTGAAGCTAAATGTACATTTAAGCATCCTGGGCCCTTGTTTATAAAATAAAGACAAAAGACAAAACACTGAGTAATTTTAACTACCATGAACTCCTAACACTAAACAGGTTCATACCCTTCTCAAAGAACATTACCAGCTGGGACTGAGTGTTCAAATACATGGACCTATAGAGCACATTTCTCATTTAAACCACAACATATACACACTCATTCTCAGCACAGACTTGCCACACACCTTTGGGTGGGTGGGAGAGCAATACTGTTAAGAGTGGTGAGGTGAAGCACAGGGAAATGGTCTGTCTGCATTTGTCATATAATCTAAAATGTATCTGCTGTGAGTAGATGTAGTTGGATTGTGTTTATTTTGTTTGTTACTTAGACAATACTACTTTAGGTATTAATTTTATTCTCAATGGAAAAAATTAGTAAGTATTCTAATTTACTTCATTGCAATGTTTGCTTTTACTTCAGTGGCCTGGATCTACACCTATAAGACATCCATAGTGTACCTGAAAACAGAAAGTAAAAGGTTCAAGAAGGCACATTTATCAAATAGCAACAGGAAGAAAACAGTAGTGACTATATCATTATCCGAAAAATGGATTTAAAAAATTAACTACAGGTATGAAGAGATGGCTCAGGAGTTAATAGTGCTTGCTGCTCTTCCAGAGCAATGGAGTTTGGCTCTCAGCACCACACTGGGTAGCTTACAACCACCTATAATTCCAGCTCTCTGATCTGATGCCCTCTTTTGGCCTCCATAGCCACTCATACATAGATACACCCATATATATAAATAACTTTTAAAATGAACCATGCATAATAAGAAGTGTTGTCAAACATAAAGGGCCAATCCATTTGAAATGATATGACATTCATAAATACACATGTGCCTAGAGATAATGCATCAAGAGTCACAAAGAAAAACTGCCATAATCGAGGAACTTCTCTTCTAGGAAGACACCTAGATCTGAAAGCAAGAGCTCCAAAAGGTCCATAGTAACATCCATAGATGCATCAGCCACAACAAATGGTAGAAATCACCTAAATAAATGTTCATCAACAGATAAATGAAATGCATTATTTTCTATATGATGGATCAATATCATAAGAAGCAAAATTTTGACATATGATTAAAAAATAAATGAATAGATGTTTTAAAACATCTAACAACTAAGGCACAGCTGGGAAGAAATTAAAGATCTAAATGACTGGACAAACGTTTTGTATTCATAGATCAAACAGTTTTAGCACCATTAAAATGGCTGTATTTTTCCAAGTGAATGTATAGAATCAACATAAATGCCATAGTAATTTAACATGAACTCTTTGGAGAAATTGTCAAGCTGATCCTAAAAGCCACATGTTATTTTTTTTTTGTGACAACCAGGATAGCTAAAACAAACATGAGAATGAAGACGAAAATAGAAAGACTCAACTTCACAAATTTTCATGAAGACAGTATGGTACTGGCATGGCAGACATTCAGACCAATGAAAGTTCAGAAAAAGACAGTATGTGTGCAGCCAGTTGGTAGACAAGGGTGCCAAGACATGCCAACAAGGAAACAGCAATCACTAACTGTGGTGTTGGAAAACAATGGAGCTGGAGACTTAGTGCTCATCTACCACATGTGGAAATTACAATACAAACCAAAGACCTAACCATAACAGCCTAAATTACAAAACAAAGAAAATACAGGGAAAGCTTCACTCCCTGATTTTGGGTGTTACATGTTGGGTATGAAACACACAGCATAGGCTGCAGAAGAAAAAAAGAGATAAAACTGAACTAACTTACCACAATTAAACAATTTTAGGCATCAGACCAAAAAAAGGGGTGTGTATGGGGGGAAATATCAAATAACTCAAAAAGAACCCAACTGGCCAATAAGCACATGAAAAAATACTCATTAATATTGTTAGAAAAACACAATCAAACCCAGAAAGATGCTACTTCATACCATTACAATGGCTACTACTAAAAACAAGACAATGTCATAAAATAGAAAACAATGAGCCATGCAGAAAATGTGGTCCTCATGCACTGATAATAGGAGTGGAAAGTTGTTCTACTAATGTAGAAAGTTCTACAAAATGTTAAACATAGACTCATTACATGACCAACCATGCCTTGGGAGAAAGCAGAAACTTAACCAGATCATTGTAGGCCAATGTCCACAGTTCATGACAGCAAAGAGGGAAACACAGCTCAGTAGAGGAATGGATAACAAGCAAAATGTGGTATGTACATACAGTGAACTATTAACTAGGTGTAAAAGGTAATAAAGTTCTGATACATGCCACAACATGGGTAAATCTTGAAGACATTATATTAAATGAAATAAAATGGGTGCAATAGAACACATATTATATATACTCTTTATTCTATGAGAATTCATTGAGACAGAAAGTAACATAATAGTTACCAGTAACTAAGATAAGAGGAACACAAGGAGTTATTTATTTATTTATTTATTTATTTATTTATTTATTTATTAGAAAGTTCTGGAAATAGATGGTGGTAATAGTTGTACAACAATGTGAAGGTACTCAGGGTTACAATGTCAAATTTCTATATTTTGAATACTATACCACAATTATAAGAAACAAATAACTAATTAGAAAATAATGCAATTCTCATACATGCTGCAACTTGGGTAAACCCTGAAAAATCATTCTATTTCACTTAGACACAAAGACACAAAAGGATAAACAGTAGATAATTCTACTCCCAGGAGGGCCTATTAAATGAGATAAATTTATGTTATGTGCATTTTACCATGATGAAAAATCAAAATAAGGTCTTCTCACTAGAAAGACTTAAAATACAGCTTTTAAGAGATTTGGTAGGAAAATGGAGACATCTGCCAAACTAGCCTTTAAAAAGAACTTGTACAGGAGTGAAGGGAGATGCTAATTCAGAGAAACTGAGTATTAGGAAAACATTATATCTCAAATAGGTAGAAATGAAAAAACACAAACAAAACAGATTTTAAAAAAAGTGGAGGATTAGAGGCAGGGTACTTTTTATGGAGGGAATAGTGTTTGAAGAAGGAATTCCCTCCTTATGGAGAAGAAGACATGAAGTTGCATGATAAAAACACAAAGCGGGTTTCATATATCACCGTTCTGGCTAAAGCCAGCTGAGTTCAAATGAACAAGCAAAAGATACAGGAAAGCTACAGGACTGTCATGACACAAAGGAGAGGGGATGGATAAAAACCAAAGCTGTTCTGAGATGGAAAGAAGTACTGTGAAACCACGTGGATCAAGATCAGCACTAAAAGGTAGTTAGGAAACAGTCCATGAAAGGTCACTGATCTCAACCAAAATAGCATGAGCACTGCTTTAAAATTCATCTCTAAGGATTGGTGTATAAGAAGAACCACAAATTAGGCTGGAGAGATGGCTCAGAGGTTAAGAGCACTGGCTGCTCTTCCAGAGGTCCTGGGTTCAATTCCCAGCAAACACATGGTGGCATGGTGGCTCACAACCATCTATACTGAGATCTGGTGCCCTCTTCTGGCGTGCATGTATACATGCAGGCAGAACTGCATACATAATAAACAAACAAATAACTAGATAAATAAATAAATAAATCCATTTTTAAAAAAAGAAGAACCACCACAAATCTGAAAAATTCTACAATATTAGACACTGCAACTGGGAAATAAATTAGAACCAAGTTAAAAAATAGACATAATCTCAAATGGGAACTTAGCAAAATACAAAAAAATAGTATTTAAATCAGCAATTAAAAATGAGAATGTTCAGCAAATAATATAGCACAAATGGCAAACAATTTGGAAAATATAGCTAAATATCCATGCATATCCTGAATGTGAAACAAATCAGACCTAGATCAAAGATGTACTGTCAGGAAGTTTAAAATTCTTAAGGTCAAATTTTTAGATTAGTATTTTTAATTGGAGTACCTGTAGAATCTAGGAAACTAGAAGACGACCATTGGTGGGGAGGGAAAAGAAAGATTGCGAGGGAGATGGGATAATAAAACACAGATATAGCATGAAGGGAAAAGGTAAACTAATGGGAGAGAAATGGAAGGGTATAGCAGAAGAGGGTAGAGTGGGAAGAACTAATCTAAGGATTTTGAAAAAGCTATATGGAACCCTACCACTTTAGAAGCTGTGTGTGTGTGTGTGTGTGTGTGTGTGTGTGTGTGTGTGTGTGTGTCTGTCTGTCTGTCTGTCTGTCTGTCTGTGTACATACACACATATTCAAGCAAGCATTTAATTGGAGCTGTTCATCCAGAAGGTTTAAGTTGCTAAATAAAAAGCACAATGAAAAATATCATATATCTCTCTTCTAGTTGCTGATCAGAGGCATCTTGGAGAGACCTTCAAAACAACTCAGACTATTGCTATTGTTCTTGATTGCTCATCAGAAATTGATGGTAAGACCCTATTGCCAATGGCATCACATATACTGATCACGGGACATGGAGACCAGGAAGATTCTTCTCTCTGGCTAGATTTTATAGTACTGGATGGTACTATGTGGTCATTAACAGCTGTGAATCTCATGAACTGCAATAGTGACCAATATGGAAAGATATGTCGGTTGGATCAATAGTGGCACAAATGTTATGTGGGTAGCCAAGCACTTTTTAGTTCAATTTTAGGTCCACTTCAGAGGAGGAAACACATTCCTGGTATTTCTGATCTGGCCAAGAACCCATGATTGGAGAGCTTACAGTCCCTAAAGGTATACCTACTACTATTATTTTGCTAAATGAACACATTATCAGTCATCTCCCTACCATGAATTAGTGTAGTTCTCAGATTTTATTGAAAAGTTTCTTTGTGTGAAAATGATGGTGGTTAATGCAAAAACTGACAATTGCTCAAAGTGCGTAGAATAAGTTACGATGAAGTGCTCAGCTACAAATCTGACATCTATAACACACCCACTTCAGAAAGTTTAGGGCCCACCTTGGAAGAAGAGGCAGATAGATTGTAAGAGACAGAGGTCAGAGAGGACAGAGCAAAACAGTGTCTTCAGGATATTACAGAACTGCTACATTCATGAATCCACAGCAGCTGTGGTTACTTGCACAAGACACACACATGTTCAAGCCACTCAACATTTTAGCAGCGAGTGGGAAGGGGCTCATGGTCCCCACCCACAATCTGAGGAGCTATGGATAGTTGATGGCTTCTAGTGGAAGGAGAGAGTCAGTTTTCTAGCTCTTGGTAGGCTGACCCCACTCCAAAGGATGTTCCCGCCTTAGAAGCACATAGACAAACTGGAATCCATGGGGTCAATGGGTTATTAAAACAAAGAAAACATGAAGTTGGAGGCAGTAGGGAGGTGGCAGAGGATCTGGAAGCATTAAGGGCTGAAGTTAGGGGTAATCTTCTCAAAATACATTGTCTAAAATTCTCAAAGAATTAATAAAAACATTTTTAAAATCAATGAAATAAAGTATAGTAAAAAGAAAAAGTAAAAGTATAAGTGGCAGAAAAAGAAGAAAAACTAAAAATTTTAAAATTACTAAGTAAAGTTTCAAAAGGTGAAATCATGAAAATGCTAAAGTCAGCTGTGGTAGCACAGTCTGTGAGCCTAGTACTTGGGAGGTGAAGGGAAGAGATTCATGAGTTTCAGGCCAGGCTAAATTAGATGTACACATAATTTCTAGGCGAGTCACCAAAAGATGCTGGGACTCTTTCTTTAAAAAAAAATCAAAATAAAAATATCTATTATACATAATAAAAAGTAATATTTTTAGAATCCATGATCTCTTGTGAATCAATAAAATTACTATGAATTCAAAGGAAAATGTATCAAATTTGCTAAACGACAAATAACCATAAATATACACATACTATTTATCAGCCCATAAACTATAAAAAACTACAACACCCAGTACCAAACTCTAGAACTAGCTATTATTTCATAATCAAACAGCTATTACAGCTTTAAAGACAATGTATAGCTAGAATTATATAAAATATGTCAAAGATAAGAACTGTACATAGAATTGTTTGTTTTTCCCCACTTAAAATGAGAAAGATACAGAATTTTATGAGACCAGAATGTCAAATATCATTTGAAACACTGCAATTCTAGAATAAAGGTGATTTTAAAAATGGATTAGAAAATGCCTGAGCAATCAGCTACAGCCTGTGAAAGGCAATCCTCATCTACTTGTACACTGTTACATTTTTGTTTTTCTCCCAGAAGTTCATAAAATGAGAAAAAAATATCATTGACCTAGTACACCTACCAGAAAGCATCTTTTAGTTTTATGGAGTACAAACAGCTTATTATACTGGCAGCCAACCATGTGCAGAGATCACCCCTGTACTGTTTCACACTGTAAACATCAAATCTCCTTATAAGCAGTTGGTTATTGCTTCTGTCTTTAACCTGCCACTCATGCACTGACAGATACTTAACATTCAAAACACACTCACATTCCCTACCCACAGGCTAACACAGCACACACACACACAGCCATGCGTCATTCAAACCACTGTCCTCAAGCTGTAGCTCTAAGTCAGAGTTGCCACTAAAATGCCAGGGTGAGACCTGAACACAAATACAGTATATCTCATTTTTCTTTCTAACAGGTTGATATTTTCTGCCACATTTTGCCAAAAATATAAAGCTATTATAGTAAAGATCTTTACTACTGTAAAGGAAGAAACAAATAAGGCAACAGTAGTCTGAGCAAACAAATTCTAAACAGTTCAAGAGACAAAGCAGAATGAGGTCCAAATAGCAAAGTTCACAGATAACACTAGATTATAAGACATTTTGCCAACAACCAAGTGAACATAAAATTACAAATCCAAGCTGTGTGTCATACTGAGAACTGAGATTTTTTTTGTTTAAGATTAAATTTTGATTATGGTTTTATACAACTAAGTATTTTCATTTAAATCTCTGGACTATAAGTTCTATTACTAAATTTCTAAAACTGATACTAATTCTAGAAAATGTCCCAGGTTTATAAAGGTGTGAATCCAATACACAGATCCTGGATGTCTGTCTCCTTCAGAGTAGATATTTGTTTTTAAAGAAATCAGGAAGACAACAGGTCAGTCTATTGAGGTCTATCCTGAGGCAACTAAAAACATGCATGTTTATCAATGGTTTGAAATGTGATACACATTGATGAGCCTCTGGTTAAAACTCTCAGAAGCAAGGTTAACTGTATATTCTGTTAATTCTTCACAGAAGTAGTCTCAAACCACTTAATGAATGGCCACATGGCCAAACTACTCAATCATGAAATTTTTGTATCAGAACGACTCGGTACACCAAATCTTCAATGATTACAGGTACATTCATTAACATGAATGTGTAATATAAATGGAGAAATTAACGAGGTAGAGGTTTCAACAGTATCTGAGATAACAAAAAGGATTCATTAGCAGGCTTTTGGGAGATTATGTGAAGACATGAAGGCCATTTTGTGAAGAAAGAAATGAATTCAGGGACACAGTAAAGATTCCTTCTGGCTTTTGAGGAAAAAGAAAACTTAAATATTCAAATGGCAGAATAGATAAAAGATATCTTCACCAACTGAGACCTTTATTGAACTAGGAGCTTACAAAAAGCACTATTGGACAAAAGTGTTAGTAAGTATTCTGTAAGAGAAGAAGCAGCAAGAACGACCCCCGGATGGACCAAACCCGCGCACCGCCGCATCCCCGCGTTCAACGCCGATGTTCCCCGCCGCCGCCATGCCCCAAAGAAAGGCTGAAGGGGATACTAAAGGAGATAAAGCCAAGGTGAAGGACGAGCCACAGAGAAGATCTGCAAGGTTGTCTGCTAAATCTGCTCCTCCAAAGCCAGAGCCCAAGCCTAAAAAGGCCCCTGCAAAGAAGGGAGAGAAGATCCCCAAAGGGAAGAAGGGGAAAGCTGACGCTGGGAAGGATGTGAATAATCCTGCAGAGAAATGGAGACGCCAAAACAGACCAGGCACAAAAAGCTGAAGGTGCTGGAGATGCCAAGTGAAATGTGTGCATTTTTGATAACTGTGTACTTCTGGTGACTGTACAGTTTGAAATACTATTTTTTATCAAGTTTTATAAAAATGCATAATTTTGTTTTACTTTTTTTTTAAGCTATGTTGTTAGCACACAGAACACTTTGTTGTTGCTGTTGTTGTTTTTTTTTTGGGGGGGGGAGGAACGTGTGTCACTAACAAAATGTCACCCAAGCTGGATTGGTGAAGGTTGATGTTGGAAAACATCTTTCCCTGCTAATATTGAAAGACTCCTCTTGACTCTCAGGAGAGACGTCCTGGTGTTGACATATGTGACCACCATGGCTTAGTGTGGGAAACTAAATTCATTTCTGTGTCTTCTTCCCCTGTACCATCAACATAGACTTAACTCCCTTCAAACCAGAGACCTGTTGGAACCTGACCCCCAAAATTGATTTTGCAGATCTATCAGGCAATCTGGACTTTGCAGTGGTATCATTGTGTCCTCAAAAGAGCAGCAGTTCATTTTATAAAAGATTGTGGATCTTCAGATTGATAATTCTGCCGTGTTCGTTTGGTTTCCTGAAAGTCAGGGTCGGCTTGTGAAAAGTTGTTAAACAACATCCTCAATGTGAACTGTCAGCCCTCACTCTAAGCTCTCCCCCTTTTCAAAGCATCGAATGAAGACTCATCGGGTTTTATAGTGGCTTTCTGATTTTGGTCGTCTATACAAGAAGGGAGTTTGGAAGTTCTTGTATACTGTTAATGACTGTCTGCCCATGTCCTGCCTGAAAAACCATGATTGTTTATGGAAAGTATCTTTAAAAAAGCTGGATACAGTTTGGCTTGGAAAAAAAAAAAACAAAGACAAAAACAAACAAACAAAAAAAGTATTCTGTAAGAAAATACCAGGGAAACAACCACCAAGTAAAGTTAGAAAAACCAACATAGAGACATTTAAAGTCACACCAGCAGCAGCAGGATGAAAACTGCCCAGAAGCCAGGCTCATGGGGTAACGGCTTTAACACGTTCAATTGCATAGAATGCATATTTCCCCTTCTTAAGATGACTTATTGTTCTTTAAATTTCCACACTGTCTGTATGCGTGTGCACAAATGGAGTCCAGAGAACAATCTTGGATGTCATTCCTCATGTGTGGTTGGCTTGCCTGCCTGCCTGCCCTGTCTGCCTGCCTGCCTCCCTCCCTTTCTCCCTCCCTCCCTCCTTCTTCCCTCCATCCCTTTCTGTCTCCCTCCCTTCCTGAAACATGTTCTCCCACTTGTCTGGGACTCATTAAATAGGCAAGAGTGGCTAGCCAGCAAGCCCTAGGGATTCACCTATCTCTGCATCCCAGCACTACAATTACAAGTATGAGCCACCATGCCTGACTTCTTAAATGTAGTTCCAAAATCAAACGTAAGTTTTCAAGCAATTTATCCATTGAACTATTTTCTCAAACCCCAAATTTCCATACTTCTTGCTTACAATTACAAACAGATAACACTCTAAAATTCTATAAAAATAATTATTAGCTAAAAGTTGTCTTCTTTTGCTTATGCATATTTGTATATAGCATCAAAGTTAAAAAAGAATAGTTATTTTCAAGTCAATTTTGATAGAAAATTTTTGTTTTAGAAAAATTAAAACTAAAAAAAAAATCACAGAATATAAATTACACACCTAGTCTATTTAATTAATTGTTTTAGACAGAGATTTGTTCACTTTGTTCTAGCCTTGAACTGGTGATAACCTTGGACCCAGACTTGGATGTGGTATTAAAAGTATATATTACTATGCTCATAGTAAATATGAGCTTTTTTTTTTTTTTTGTAGTGCTAAGGATCAAACCTTGTACATGCTAAGCACATACTTTTTCCATTATGATCCAACTACATTTTGTGCAACCAACGTCACACATTAAGTCAGAAATTATAATAGCAATAAAATGAAACTTTAAATATTCTACTTAGGAACATAGCATCTCAGAACATGAGAACTGGAGTGAGCCTTAGATCACACTGCCTAATCTGGTCTGAAAAAAAAAATAAAAGAGAGCCTGTGCAACATTAAAAATAACAGTTTATAGGTGCTAAGATTAGAAGTCATGTCTGCCAAACAGATTGCTCAGTGCAGAGCAGCACAACTGTACACAGGAGGTCTAGCTACTCACCTGTGTTAAGAAAAGGGAGAAGAGGAAGATGTTTACAAAGTTTCCATGGTGATTCAAATGCAGCAGGAGTCAAAGCTAGGCTCAAGCAGAGCTTCAGATCCCTCTCCCACACTGTGGTGGCTTGAAAGAAAATGGCCCCTAAAGGGAATGGCACTATTAGGAGGTGTGGCCTCATTGGAAGAAGTGTGTCACCATAGGAGAAGGCTTTGAGGTCTCTTTTTCTCAAGCTCAGTGTGACAGTCAGTGAACTTCCTGTTGCCTTCTGGTCCAAATGTAGTCAGCACCACATCTTCCTGCATGCTGCCACGCTCCCTGTTATAATAATACATGGACTGAACCTCTGAAACTGGAAGCCATCATCTCAATCAATTGTTTTCTTTGTAAGAGTTGCCATGGTCATGGTGTCTTTTCACAGGAATAAAAACCCTAAGACACACATGTAACTGGATAGCACCCCCATCACTCTACTTCCTACCTCTCAGTTGCCAACTTCCTCTTCTCCATCATGAACTGGATCTACTTGTATCCATTACTATATATGGCAGAGTGAGAAGCCCCCATTGTAAGCTAAAACCATTGTAAGCTAAAACCATTTGCAAAAATATCTGAGCGTTAATTTCACAATAGAAGGAAGGCATTCCAGGGCACAGGAGTTGAGGTCAGAGAAAAGTGGTAACCTGGTGCATGCAGATGGAAAAAAAAAAATCTAGCCCAGAAACTATGCTGGCAAGGTATTTTCTCCTCCTCAAAAACCATGCTGCACATGAGTTGAAAGAACATGCTCTTAGAATTGTTAATACTTCAGAGCTTAAAACTCTGAGAGGAATCCTCAAACAAGGTGTCATACAAACCCAGAATTCTTCCTTTCTCTTGTAGAAGTAAGTGTTATGCCACTGCAATAACTGCCAATCAGTGCAGTTCAGAAGGAGGCTGACAACACAACTTGGCTGGCAGAACCAGACAGAGAACAACTGGAAACAGAAGCCACACAAAGAGTAGTGCTCTGACCTGAATGAAGGGACAAACTAGTTACCCTTGGGACTCTTTGACATCAACAGAACTGGAATGCAGACTAGAGTCTATGTGAGCATTATTTACACCATCAAGATTACCTGGAAACAGTACCCAAACATCATGAGAAAAAGGGAAATTTGTATGTTCCATGGCACTGTCAGGAACTATATTCATAATAAACTACTCTATTTTTTTCAATAAGTACAAAGAGGAGATCAAAGGCTACAAACCTAAAACAATAACAGGAAATAAGATTGGTAACTACTCTCATCAATACATACTGTGTACATGTATTAACACATCATGGTGCATTCCAAAATGCCCTATTTTTTCATGTTAACAAAACTTTTTAAATCTTGGAGATAGAAATTTCAACTACCTTGGTTTACTTTTCTGTTGCTATAATAAAGCACCACAACCAAGGCAGCTTACAGCAGGAATTTATTTGGACCACCATTCCAAAGTATAAAAGTCCATTACATTAGGGGGACATGACAGCAAGGCCAAGCATTTCAGTAGGAGTAGAAAGCTAAAGGATCACATCCTGAACTAAAGAGTACATGAAGCAGAATGATGTTTTAAATCCCCAAAACTTATCTCGAGAACAAGGCCATATCTCCTAAGTGTCCCCAAACAGCCTCACCAACTTGGGACCAAGAGTTCAAATGCCTGAGACTTCAGGGGACATCTTTTCAAACCATCACAAACACTGTATACATGTATTAAATTATTATACTGTACTCATACATATCTTTAATTTAATAATAAAAATTTAAATAATTATACTTTTAAACTGGGAATCAACACTTACATGAGTCTATTTTTGTTCATAAGCTGAAGAAACATGGCAATATTTATGCTGTATCTCTCTCTCTCTCTCTCTCTCTCTCTCTCTCCTCTCCCTCTCCCTCTCCCTCTCCCTCTCCCTCTCCCTCTCCCTCTCCCTCTCTCTCTATCAGTGGTTCTCAATCCTCCTAATGTTGTGACCCTTTAACACAATTCTTCATATTGTGGTAACCAACAATTATAAAATTATTTTCACTGCTATTTCATAACTGTAATTTTGTTGCTGTTATGAGTCAGAATGTAAATACCTGTGTTTTCCAATGGTCTTAGATGACCCCCTGTGAAAATGTCATTTGACCCCCCGAAATGGGTTGCAACCAGACATATGCACATTCTTTATTGCTGGTATGCATATTCATTTGTCTTAGGTTAGCAAGGGTGATTTTATGAATTCTTGGCTTCCATATCATTTTGCCAATCACTAAGCAGTACAAACCCTATAGAACTTCACATTGGTCCTTATTAATTATAAATACTCTAGTCAGGTTGGCTGTGGCAGCCTTTGCCACTATTTATAGTAGTTTCTTTACAAATGTCTTAAAATCCTGTGGGTGAAGTTCAGTGTCATCTCAAGCTCTCTAGTTACCAAACTTTTCAGAACAAGACCTCTCACCCTATGGCCAGCAGCCCATGCTTCCAGGCCTCTACTTTGAATGTACCTCTAGAAAGAGACTCAAAAAGATCCTTCTGCCCTCCAGGAGTTCCAAACACTTACCAAGAAGTAGGATGGGTAAGCTAAGGTTCCAGCTCCCTGCCTTGCTTTATGGACATGGGTGGCAGTGGAACACTTAAGAACATTAGAAGCAGTTCAGGCTCTGTGATGATTAGTGCTGTCTGCTTGACAGACTTAAAATCACCTGCAAGACATGCCTCTGGTGCTTCTGGGAGATTATCATGACTGGGCTAACTGAAGTGGAAAGACCAGCCCAAGGTGGGTAGGACTTGTCCCTGGCAGAGATCCTGGACTATGTAAGTAGAGAAAGGGAACTGAGCAATAGCAAGCATGCCTTCACCGCTCTGATTCTTGACTGTGGGCATAAATGTGACTAGCTCTCTCAAGCTCCTACTGCTGCGACTTCCCCATTATGAGGGCTGCACCTTGGAACTGTGAGCCAAAATAAACTCTCTCCATTAAGATGCTTTTGCCAGAGTATTTTATAACAGCCACAGAAAAAGAAACCAAGTAGGCTCTCTCATAATATATACCCAGACATAGGATAGATCTAGACTGTGCCTGGTAGCTCAACATTTTAGACAGAGGAGGAGAGGGAGAGGCATGCCTTTCATATTCCAGTCATAGTCCCGAGTCACCAAATCCAGAATAACAAAAGCCTCCAAAAACTCCCATTTGACATCTCAGTAAAAATACAGTAATATAGAGATAACTCATCTTCCCAAGACAGTACTGTAATCTGCTATGGGTAAAGATCTTGATAAATACTCCAAATCAAATGCCTACACAGAAACAGACATGTCAGAACATTTATGTGTTCTATATATTTTGAAAGATGACTGTATTCAGTCTCTCTCTCTCTCTCTGTCTCTCTGTCGTCTCTCTCTCTCTCTCACACACACACACAAATGGCATGTGTGACAGATTCTGTTTTTAGGCTACAGGGAAGTAGGAACACAACTGTCAAATAGAAATAATTGATTATCCCTTTTGTGGGCAAATCAGGATGAACAGAAAATTTAGGAATGCACAAAGCACATTAAAGACTCAAACTAAAGAAATTCTAAAACAAGAAATCAGAGAGTTTTTTAATCAGAAAAATGAGATGTGTAATTGTTTCAATTAAATATAAAATTTACCAATTTATTAAATTTGGGATTGATAAGCAATGTGCGACATACTGGGAATTCACAATACAGTGCAATTATGTACTTATTCAAGAATGGACCCTGTAAACGTAGAAAAGAAGGAAGATCTCTAGACATGGAGTGAGTTCCAAGATATAATAAATGAGGAAAGCAAAATGCACAAGAAAACACATATGTGTACATACATATACTAAACACAATATATAGCTTTGCTATCTTATATATAATAGAGAAGGGAAATAACAAAACACACACATGAATTTTGTAAGGAAGGATCAACCAGAAACTAACACAAGTAGACATCAGCATACCTGAATAAAATGTAGTAGAATTAGTTCAAACAACAACAACAAATGAGCCATTTTTAATTATGTATTTTTACTTAGCTTTTTTTTTTAAATTATACTAATGTTTTATATTGAAACACAGGACTATTGATAAAGATAGAAAACAAACCCAACATGACTATAACAAAGGCATAAATTTAACTCTATTTATATCAAATGGAACAAAGCACAATGAAAGAAAAATTATTTAGGTAGTTTTTAAGGAAAAAAAGAAAGAAAGAAAAAGAGGAACCATCTCAAGTCAGTAAGCCAGGATGGCCTTGAAGTTGTGTTCTTCCAGCTTCTGCCTCTTTAGTGCTGAGATTTTTAACAGCACACTTAGCTCTAATTTAGGCAATTACATTTTTAAAAGATTTATCTTTACTTTACATGTATGAGTATTTTGCTTATATGTACAATGTGGACCACATGTGTGGAGTGCCCATGGAGACCCAAAGAGGATGTCAGGTCTCTTGGAACTGGAGTTACAGATAGGTGTTAGCTGCTATGCAGGTGCTGGGAATCAAACTTAAAAGTCTGGAAGAACAGCCGGTGCTTCTAATTATGGAGCCATCTCCTTGGCCCCACCCTAAAACTTTTAGTTATTATCATTATCATTATTATTATTTATTACATTTGCCACAACTTGTGACATCAGTTCTCTCCTTCGAACTTTCTGAGAACTCCAGGGACTGAATATATACTGCCAAGCTTTCAAGGCAAGCATCCTTCCTTGCTGAGCTTTCTTGCCACTCCTAATTTAGGTAGCTTTTGAATACAAATCTATTATAAATCCTTAGTTAGTTACCTTTTAATGACAGAATACCAAAAAATATTTTACTATCTTTAGTGGTTTGTTGATGTTGACTGATCCTTACATAACAATTCACAAACTACTTAGGATGGATAGGAGAAATGAGAAAAATCACTAAATACACACATTTTGAGGATAATGGTTTTATGGGTGAAGGTAGATACAAATATACAATGAGTAAAGAAGAATTCTATGGTAATGGATTTGAATTGTAGTATTAAAATGAGCTCTGTTCACTCACAGTTGTCAGAAGTAGTGACAGGTACACCCAAGCTTCCATACATTGCTACCTGCCCTCACAAAAAGCTTTGGTGGTTCCTGAAAAATGGCTGATATTTGGGATCCAGAAGGAAAATATATTTTTTTATGAGAACACAATTTTTTCCTGCTAAAGAAAAAAATAAAGTAATGAAGTACTCAAAATTTGATGGGGTCATGTCAAAGGTAACAGGTGTCAGCATGAACAAACTTGTCAAAAGCCAAGACAATCTTAAGCTATGAATGAACACTAAAAAGAACAAGTAACACCAATTTAAAGAGCAGATGAGCATGACATGAAATAAAAAGTGCTAATATATTTAGTCAAGAGTTGTCAGTGAATGCTAAAACAAAGAGGGGGACTTGAAAACAAACTATTCAGTCTCTAGTATTGCCTAGGAACTGTTTATTCCGAGAATATGGAAAGGGGTCTGTAAAATAAAGTAGTTTAGTGGTCTATCACACACTTGAATCCCTAAGTCAATAGCACCAATAATAACTGATCAAATGGCCCCTGGTGTAGCACACTGTGGAACCTGTCATCCATCTAGAACTAATGTCAAGTTGTTCACTTCAAAAAGATGAGCATCTTTGTCATTTATAGTATATAATATGCAATTTGAGTTCCTAGTTCTCAAGCTATCATCAATCAAGATACCTTAAAACTTCTATAATCCTCAGGAAATTTAACCAGAATAGCATCCGCAGTAGAATGTACATTAAATTCTCCAGGTCAGCATAGGGAAAAGATGAATAAGCAACAAGGGGGGGAAGCTATAGCTAATGTCACAGGCCATGACATAAATACAACAGATGGCAATTAATAATGCAGGTTTTAACCCACCAGATGAATAACTCTCTGTTGGAGGAATCCCATTAAGCAAGGCTTATGGGACCACAGACTATGAAAACCAGCTGCTTGTCTGTAATTTTTCTCATGTGCTGCCACAATTCCTTGTAGCTAGAGTTTTCCTGGTCCTGTCTGGCCCACAGTCAGGACAAATCTCTCTGACCCGCCAGTCCCACAGCCGCGCAGACCCAACCAAGTAAACACATAGAGACTTATATTACTTACAAACTGTATGGCCGTAGCAGGCTTCTTGCTAATTGTTCTTATATCTAAAATTAACCCATTTCTATTAATCTGTAAGTTGCCATGTGGCTCCTGCCTTACCGGTATCTTAACATCTGTTTCTCATTTTGACGGCTGGCAGCCTCTCTCTGCCTCAGCCTTTCACTTCCCAGAATTCTCCTCTCTCCTTATCCCGCCTACATTATACTTTTTGTCTGGCTACTGGCCAATCAGCGTTTTATTTATCAATCAATCAGAGCAACACATTCACAGCATCCCCAGTAATTCCTCCCAAAAAAAGAACAGCTGTAGGGTTCTTTCCACAGCCCATTGGTGGTGTGTTCTGTACTTTTTGGGCACATACACCTGTAGATGATCGGAAAGATGATTTCTTTTTAAGCTGTACAATTTTGATGAATAGAAATAATATTAGGATTTTTTCATAACTCAGACTGACATAGGAAAATGACAGTATTCTCAGCTACAAAGACAGCCATTTACACATTTAGCTGACTTTAGACTTTAGTGCAAATCCAAAATAGACTAGTTGCCCCTGGAGATGAATTGCCAGAGGGCAAGTTCTCAGGTGTCTCTTTGTTGAACCAAGGTCAGGTTGATAACATTAAGACATAACTCCTGGCCAGGCAGTGGTTGTGCATGCCTTTAATCCCAGCACTCGGGAGGCAGAGCCAGGTGGATCTCTATGAGTTCAAGGCCAGCCTGGTCTACAGAGCTAGATCCAAGACAGGCTCCAAAGCTACACAGAGGAACCTTGTCTCAAAAAAAAAAAAAAATTAAATTTAAAAAAGACGTAACTCCCTGCAGCAATTGACTTTCTGCACATACTCCTAACCTAAGTTTATGATACAAGACTCAAGGTTCAGCCAACTAACTGTTTATTGTTGAAGTCCTGAATTTCAATGTCACTCTCTGTCAGGGAACACTGATCACTTAGAGCTATGTACTTGCTTACTCACTAGCCAGTCAGTGTGACATTTCAAGCCTGAGAGAAATCATGTGATTCCTTATGTGTATCAGAATAGCTGTCTCTTATTTTTTACTCAAGAAATGCTATGTGATCCTGAAAATGTAATTCATATTTGTCCAGAGTTTTGCTATCGAGGGAGATGCATGCAGAGTCATGTGTACAGAGAGAGCTGTGTAGAGAAGATGTGTCGCTATGTAGAAGAGATGTGCAGAGAGATGGAGTAGTAGCTGTATAAAGATGTATGTAGGAAGAGATATATAGAAGAGAGATATGTAGAAGAGAGATGTGTGAAAGAGATGTGTGCAGAGACAGATGTGTAGCTATGTAGAAAAGAGATATAACTGTACATAAAGAGATGTGTAGCTGTGTAGATGTGTGGCCTGTATAGAAGAGAGATGTAGCTGTATGGAGACATATTTTTTTTAAAGATGCAGTAATTAAAAAAGTTACCATAAGAATGTGTGTACTTTCTTCCTAATATCCCTCATATAGAAAAACTTTAGCCCTTGCCACATCTGTGGATGTTTTTGCATACCCTGGGTGTGGTCTTGGAGCAGATTCTCCCTAAGGCCACTCAAATTAAAATAAAACTGGCTATATTAATTCAAGAGGCAATTACTGGATACCTTTCCATGGGCCCCTTTCTTGGATCAACTCTAGGAAAACAAAGATAAATAAGGCAAAGTATCTGCCATCTTCATTTTTCTCACAAAAAAATGTAAGCACAATAAGCTCAATAACAAAGTAGCATGCACTAAATTCTGGTGTAGAAGATTATATAGTATTGGAGGTGGATCCAAATTAGTGGGAATCACCCCTTATATATGCAGATACCTATGATAAAGACACATTCATATGAAACAGGAATTATTTACATCAGACTGCCTGGTTTGAATCTTGGGTATATTGTGTTGGTTTCCTCATGTGAAGAATGGACATAACATAACAAGGGTGTGAGGATTATATGTATCCCACTAAACACAAACATCTCAATAGAATACTTACTTTAGGACACATAAAGACTTTCATGTAAGAGTTCGTGGCATCATTTGTAACAGTAAAAAACTAGAAGTACTAACAGGTGAATAGATAAACAATATGTATTTGCATTAAATGAAATACTAATTGAATAAGAAAGAACATTAAAAGCTGGCCCTCAAAAACATTATACTAAGTAAATGTAGCCAGACATGACAGGATTCATAGCATATAGCTATCATTACATGGAATGTCTCCAACTAGCAAATTTATGAATAGTAGGTTTATGGCTCCAAATGTTAAAGATAAGAACAGGAAATAAGTATTCATGGGTGTGAGAGTCCTGATTAGTACCACATGCTGCAAAACCAGAATGATACTGTAACACAGTAAAGTTATCCTGAATCATACACTTCAAATGGACACATTTTATATGCACAATATAAAGCAGTTAAGTTGTGTTTAAAAATACTTTGTGAAAAATGTGTTTATGACAAGTTAGCATTTAGGGACTAGGGTTGATCAGTGGTAGAGTATATACCTAGCATTCATGAGTACCTTGGCCAATAAACATAAATTAAGTAATTTTAAGACAAACTAGATAAATTTCCTTGTACTATACAATTTAACTATCAACTGTAATCAAGATAAAATAAGTTTATCAGGAACAAACAAACATAAAAATTTCTAAATATGTGATAATTAATGAAGAAAGAATGTCCTAAAGATTTAGAAATTCTAAAGTCATGTAGAAAATGGTCTACCTCAAATAGGATTTAAAAGTAGGATAACTCCACATGCAACTATGCATGAACTTCCACATTCTATATCCAAATGCTACCTCCAAGTAGCCAGGTAGTTAGTAGACTCCAAACGTTACTTCAACCACAACACTAAAAGATGAGAATCTGCTTTCATTTCAACTTTTTCTTGTTCCTGTTAATGTGATTTTTATCACAAATACAATACAAAAACATTTTTATTTTTAAAAACAAGTATCTTCATAAATGAACTATAAGAGTAGATATATGCTATGTCTTTTTTCATTTTCCATTAGGATATATCTTTGCTTATTGGTATTTACAAGCCAGTGAAGTGGCTCAGCAGGCAAAAGTACTTGGCTTTGCAAGACTTACTTGACTTTGATACTTGGAACCACACTAAAGGAAAAAAATTGACTCTCAAAAGTTGCCCTCTGATCGCCACACATATATTGTGGCACACACACACACACACACACACACACACACACACACACACATACACACATACTCAGAGAGAGAGAAGGAGAGAGAGAGAGAGAGAGAGAGAGAAAGGAAGAAAGAAAGAAAGAAAGGAAGGAAGGAAGGAAGGAAGGAAGGAAGGAAGGAAGGAAGGAAGGAAGGAAGGAAGGAAAAAATAAAAATAAAATTTAAATTATTTTATTGTAATGAATATGTATTGACTGTACATATTGATGAGGTTCAGTATGATTTGCTGACACAGGCACTGATCAGACTCCTTGTTTGTCAATGTAAATTTACTGTCACTTCACAGACAGACAATGATCAAAAGGAAGTTTTTTTCAAAGCCTTCACTTCACAAGAAAAAACATTCCTTCAGAAGTGTTGGTAGTATTACTCTGGTTTTAAATTTCATTTAATCTGAAAGGGGGAGAATAGAAATAAACAAGAACAAGGAAGAATATGTCTTTCTTTCAAGTACACTAAACTTATAAAAATGTAATACGTTAACTTCAAAGTAAAGAGGATCCAAAATAAATGAACTCCCAATTAATTACAAAGTATCATATATAATATATATACTTTTTTATTTATATATACATATATTCTTTACAGAATTTTAATTAATTTAGATAAAGCATTTACTTTGCATTCACAACTGTTCTGAACAAATTTTGGTTTGACAAGGTCTTTACAATTCATTAGGGAACATAGTCTCTTGACTAATTTATACTGTCAAAATTAAATTCAAAATTTTCACCATAATAGATATTTGTATGTGTTTTTAACTTTTTAAAAACATTTTTATTAATTCTTAGAGGATTTCATATATTTTTATCATATTTATCCTAATTCCTCCCCTTAACTCTTCCTGAATCCATTCTCACCTTCTTACCACTCCCTAACTTTGTGTCCTCTTTTTAAAAGGTCTTTAAATTTAATGGCCCACTTACTCCAATTTGTACATCCATATACTGTGGATATGGGGCCAACAACCCATTTAAAAAGTGGGCTATGGGATTCAACAGAGAGTTCTCAAAAGAAGAAATACAAATGGCTAAGGACTATTGTTAAACATGTTCCTACTGTTAGCCACCTGGGGAATGCAAGTTAAAACTACTTTGAAATTTCATCTTATCCCATTCATAATGACTAAGATTAAGAAAATAAAAGACAGGTTGGAGAGATGGCTCGGTGGTTAAGAGCACTTGTTGCTCTTGCAGAAGACCCAGGTTCAACTCCTAGCACCGACATAGTACATAGTAGCTTACAATCATGCATAACTCCAGTTCCAGCATATGCAATGCCCTCCACAGGCACTAGGTATAACATAGTATATATACACACATGCAGGCAAAACACTGATGCCTTCAATTACTTAACAGCATTTTCTGGCTAGCTTAACTGACACTTCATTTTCTCAAATGAAACATCTCTGAATGATTATGGATCTCAGTACCTAGGTAGGGTTTAATTGTTTTATTGCATATTTCTGTTTCAGGGAACATATGTTTAACATTTACTTCAGTTTTATTATTACATAAAACAAGATTTACCAGAAGTACAGCTTCCATCCCAGTCTCTACAAAAGGGGACAGATCCCTGATTTGCTATGGCTTTTAATCTTATGTGTATATGTGAATTTATGTATGTGCACAATATGCAGGCTGAGGCCAGATGAGGATTGGAGTTATGGACGTTATAAACCACCAGTTACGGAGGTTCAGTTGGGTGCTGGGAACTAAATCCAGATCCTTAAGAGTGGTATGTGCTCTTAACCACTGAGACATCTCTCCAGCCCAAGATTTATTTATTTATTTTGAGACAAAGTCTGACTATATAGCCTTGTTTGGCCTGGAACTCACTATACGCACCAGGCTGGCCTTGAACTAACAGAGATTGGCCTGCCTTTGCCTCCCAAGTGCTGGGATTAAAGGTGTGTACTACTATGTCCAGTCCCCAATTCTTGACTATCTAGAAAATATGCATAGTAGAATGCTGCACCCTCTAAAGAGAACTGTTGAGAACAATCTGGGCTATGTTATCATTGCTTTAAAACAGTGTGATCTATAGTGCTCTGATTCAGTAATTCCTCTAGCACAAAAGTATAAAACTCAGAGAGTGTGCTTCCTAAATGACCTTAGCTAAGGTGTAATGTACCACAGTGCTAAGTTGACTGTCTCTACACTGGGCATAGACCTGAGTCCTGTAGACTCGCTGACCATAGGCCTTAGAGTTTTTACCTAGCCGCTTGTAAGTTTCTCTGCCTCACTTATCAGTGTTCTATCTTATCAGGCACAGAGTGCTGGAGATTGAGTGCTGTAGATAGCTTCTATCCTGTCCCCTCCCTTCCTCACAGGTCACTATCTTCTTAAGAGATTTTGTAGCTTCTCAATATGAGCAAATACAAATGCACTTCCTTCTCTTTCCTTGATTAAGAGTGACACAGTAGACCTATTCTACACCTTGATTTTCTCACCTAATATATACCAGGCAACTCTAAATGCAGTGTAGTCATTAAGTCATTCATGTACTACACACTGTTGCCTCCTGTTCTACACTCACATTCCCTCTAGGAAAAGACGTTTGTTAATATGATTTGTGTTAGTTACTTTCTGTTGCTGTGATAAAATACTATGTTCAAGGCAACTTATAGAAGGCTGAAAGACATAGAATTGGAGTCCATAATGGCAAACTGGAGGCAGGCATGGTGGCTGGAACAGAACACTAAGAGCTCACATCCTGAACCACAAACACAAAACAGGGAGCAAACTAGAAGTGGCTCATGTCATTAGACTCTCAAATTCCACCGTCAGGTAGTTCCTTCCTCTAGTTAGGCCACAACTTCTAAACTCCCCAAATACTGCTACCAACTAGGGATCAAATGTTCAAATACATGAGTTGACAGGGGACATTTTCATTCAAACCACCACATAATTTACAGGACCTCCCTTGTTTTTCTAACAAGCAACCCAAAATCAGTGATTAGCTAAGGGGCTGAGCCAGCAAGTACTGCTTTACTTTCATTGTTTGTAAACCCTCTTTGGGGCTGTGTGGCAGCTAAGCAAGGAGCCACAACAAACTCCACTCTTCTATACAACGAAGACTCAAGAGTTGGCCTTCTCATTAGCTCCTGCAGGTGCCTTGGGGAGGGGCTGCTTTCATGCTCAGGCCTTCCACAGATGTGGTCACTGGCTGCTTCCTAACCCTAACCCTCCAGTAGCTCCTTGGTTTACTGCAGCCAGAACAGAACTAAGTAAAAGAAAGAAGATGAGGTGGAGGCTCTCAAAGCTCTGTTTCCATGGTATCAGCAGGCACTCCCATAAAAAGGAAGATCACCCATGGAGCATAGAGATTTGGGGTTGGGAACATGCCCTGAATAGGGAACTTTTGTTTGAAGCTCTGAGTTTCACAGACTCTTTGAATGCTCAGCCAACACCAGAATATTAATCTTACTTATAAAAATGAGAGCTTTTATTGAACATTTTTCAATGACTGGCAATATAAATGGTATCAGTGTGCTTGGGGAATCACATAATCATTGTATCTACTTACCATGTGAAAAAACTTGAGCATTAAAGCAACAGAGCTCGACTGTGACCCAGGCAACACAGCAACAGAGCCAAGTTCCCCTTCTTTTTCATTTTGGCAATTTGTGTGTTTCTCTTGCACATCTATCCAAATACATCCTTATGACACACACACACACACACACACACACACACACACTCATGCACACACATGAGCACACACATACACGCACACATGTACTCATACATACATGCACTCATATATACCCACATGCACTCTCTCTGTCACACACATAGGAATAAATATATTTAAGTGGGGTTGCAGAGATGGCTTGGTAAGAGCACTTAAATGTGCTAACATATGATAGTAAGTTCAAATTTCCATCATGCACATAAAAGGTTAGGTGTAGTTAAATGTGCACCTGCAACCCCAGTGCTTTGAGGGCAAAGACAGAATTGCTTGGGCTTGCTGACTATCAGCATGGCTTGCCATTCAGTGAAAGAGCCTATCCCAAGGGAATATAGTGGAGAATGATAAGAGTAAGATACCTTGGTGTCTTAGTAAAGGTTGTCTTCTGACCTCCACAACGTGCAAGGGAACATGCACTCCCCCAACATGTGCACATACAGCACCACTCCCACATACATACACAAAGAATTAATAGGAAGTACAGCAGAGTGGGCAAAACTTTACTCTGCCATGATGATCCCTCCCTTCTTCCTAGGCTAGCATCACCCTCTGGGTGGACTTCTAGGCAGACATTTTCTGCTAGTTGCATAGAACTTTCATTAATGAATTTCTGGCAAACATTTAAAGAAGATTTAACATTAATCATTCTCAAACTTTTCCAGAAAATTGAAGAGGTAAGAATAATCCATCATTCTGTTATGTAATCATCATTTTAGATCAAGCCAGAAAAGAACACTGGTACCAAAATCTTCATCAAAACCAGTCAATAGAATTCAGCAATATATTAAAAGAATTTAATTTAACAGGCAAGTTCCTAGAATGCAAAGATAGTTCAATCAATATAATAATCCATACTAACATGTAGTGATATGTTGTGTACCCTAATAAACTTGCCTGGGGATCGGAGGAAAGAGCCAGCCACTAGATTAGACATAGAGGCCAGACAGTGGTGGCACACACCTTTAATCCTAGCACTCAGGAGGCAGAGATCCAACTGGATCTCTATGAGTTTAAGGCCACATTAGAAACAGAGCCAGGCAGTGGTGGCACACACCTTTAATCCCAGTACTGGGAAGCACACACACCTTTAATCCCAGGAAGTGACATGGCAGGGCAGAGAAAGATATATAAGGCATGAGGAAACAGGAAGTCTCTCTCTTTAGGCTGAGGATTTCCTAGAGGTAAGAACTAGTGGCTGGCTGTTCTGCTTCTCTGATCTTTCAGCTTTTACCCTGATATCTGGCTCTGGGTTTTTTATTAAAAGACCATCTAAGATTCGAACAACACTAACAGAAGTTATGATTTGTATAAGGTTCACAGATACTATGATTAGGTGCCATATGATGGACTTTTGGACAACAATTGGCTCATAAGTGCTCTAACCTCATCAGTCAGTTTATAATTTGAGGCCAAAATAGGGGTTCTATACTAGAAGTAAGTCACTGGGGTGTGCCTTGGAAGGGTGTATCTTGTCACCAGTGCTGTGATGAGGCCATGCCTTCTCCCTCATGTTGCTCTACCTCAAGACAAACTCAGAGATTGAGCCAAGTGATGACAGGGGCAAAATGAATCTTCCCTTCTTAAAGTTGCTTCATAGGTATTTTATCACAGCCATGGAAGGATAACACAACTACATCTCAAAACAGATTATCTCAATTGATTCAGAAAAAGCATTTGACAAACTTCAGCACCCTTTCATGATAAAAACACTCAACAAACTAGGAACAGTAAAAAAACTATCTCAACATAATAAAGCCAAGCAGGAAATACCCACATCAAACATGACACTCAGTAATAGACTAAAAGCTCCGAGCATAAAAAAAGATAAAGATGCCCACTTTTTGCCACATCTACTCAATCTGGAAGGACTAACTAAAGCTATTAAGCAAGAAAAAAAGTAAGTACAGAACATCTACAAAGGAGAAAGGAAGAAGTAAAATGCTTTCTTTGCAAATGGTACTATAGTCTATGTAAAAACCCGGCAGGTTCCACACATTAGAAAATACAATTATAATGAATAAATTCAGTAATAAAACAGAGTATAAGACCAACACTCAAAAAAATTGCAACTCTATACACTAACAATGAGCAACTAGAAAAGAAAATTAAGAAAACAATTCTATTTACAATAGTATAAGGAAGGATAAAATACTCAGGAATTAATTTAAGAGGTAAAAATCTTATAGTAAAAACTATAAAAATTTCCCAAATGAAATTAAGGACATAAATAAATGGGAAGACACACCACATTTAGAGGATATAATATTGTTAAGATGCTAATAAAACCCAAGGCAATCTGCAGATAATACCATTTCTATAAACTGCAAATGATGGCTTTCATACACACACACACACACCTAAACTTTGCATAGAATCCCAAATGACCTTCATTTCTGAAAAATAAAAGCAAAACTGAAGGATTTCTACTTCCTGGTTTCAAAACACACTATAAAGCTATAGAAATCAAATAGTGTGGTGCTGGAGTAAAGACAACCACAAATAAAATGATGGGTTCAGAAATCAGCCCTTATATATATGGCCAAATAATTTTTGACACACGTACCAATATCATTTAATGGGGAAATGAGTGTTTTCAACACATGGTGCTAGAACACCATGTCATGTAATACTATATGTAAAAACTAACTGAAAATAAATTATGTCCTAAATGTAAGACCTAAAACTATTAAATTCTTAGACAAAAAGAGGGGTAAACATTGGCAATTCTGGATTTGACATGTCTCTTAAATATTACTGTATGTCAGAAGGTTTCTCCGGTCCTTCCTGACCTGCAGTCTCACAGCCGCTTATAAAATAATTACCCAGAGGCTTATATTAATTGCCAATTGCATGGCATATGGCAGGCTTCTTGCTAGCTAGCTCTTATAACTTAAATTAACCTACTTCTATTAATCTATGTTTTGCCACAGGTTCCATGGCTTACCAGTCTGCTGACATGTTGTTCCTTGGGAGGCAGGCTGGCATCTCCCCTCCCTGCCTTTCTTCTTCCTGTCTCTCTCTTCAATTTCCCACTTAGCTATAATCTGACTTGCCACAGGCCAAATGGCTTTATTTATCAACAAATCAGAGCAACACATATTCTCAGTATACAGAAAGACATCCCACAGCATATTACAGCAAAGGCAAAGGTAACAGAAGGGAAAAAAGAGACACACCAGATATCAAAATCAAAAGATGCGGTGGTGGCGTACACCTTTCATCCCAGAACTCAGGAGGCAGAGGCAGGCGGATCTCTGTGAGTTCGAGGCCAGCCTGGACTACAGAGTGAGTTCCAGGAAAGGTGCAAAGCTACACAGAGAAACACTGTCTTGAAAAATCAAAAAAAAAAAAAAAAAAAAAAAAAAGATGCCCAATTAGAAATGAAACCTACTGGATAAGATATTTGCACATTTTTACTATAGAATCAATACCCAGAATATAGTGAGACTTCCTAATAACCCAAAAGAGTAAAGAACATGAATAGACACATCTCCAAAGAAGACATATGAGTAATCAATATGCATATGGAAAGGTGTTCAACTTCACTCACCTTTAGGAAAATGCAAATCAAATCTCAATGACATACCACCCCACACCCATCAGGATAGCTACTACCATATGTGGTGGGTTGAAAGAAAATGCCCCCCAAAGGGAGTGGCACTGCTGGGAGGTGAAGCTTTGTTGAAGTAGGTGTGGCCTCGTTGGAGGAAGTGTGCCACTGTGGAGGCAGGCTTTGAGGTCTCATATGTGCTCAAGCTTCGCTCAGTGTGCTACTCACATCATTTCCCACTGCCTGCAAGATGTAGGATTCTCAGCTCCTTCTCCAGCACCATAGCTGCCTGCACATCGCCATGACCCACCATGATGATAATGGACTGAACCTCTGAACTGTAAGCAAGCCACCCCAATTAAATGGTTTCCTTTATAAGAATTGCTATGGTCATGGTGTCTCTTCATAGCAATAGAACCCTGACTAAGACACCACACAAATGGAAATGAAAAGTACTGGTGAGGTTATAGAGAAACTAGAATCTATTGCACATTGTTGGAGGAAATGTAAAATGGTTAGGCCACCATAGAAAACAACATAGTAGTTACTCAAAATCTTAAAAAGTAGAACTACCGTATTATCTATTTGGGTATACTCAAAATAATGGAAAGCCAGGTCTCTTAATAGGTATTTATTTTCTTATGTTCATAGTACTGTTAGTCATAACCACTAGATGTAGAAGCAACTGAAGTATCTACCCACAGATGAATGGATAAGCAAAATGTGGCACACACATATAATAGAATGTTACTAAGTCAGAAAGAAATTCTGCAAGGGAAATAAACTAGTCACAAAAAGTGGAATAATGTATATTTCCATTTGTATGAGACACTTAGGGCAGACAGTAGAATGGTGGTTTCCAGGAAATAAGGAAAGGGTCAATGGAGAGTGGCTGAAATGTTACAAAAGAAGAGTCCCGGGGAGGAATGCTGATGAGAACAGTGTGAACTTAACCACTGAACTGACTGAACAGCAAAAATGGTTAGGAGTTTATGCTACAATGCACAAATTAGACATTGGGAAGGAATGAAATTCTGATGCATGCTACAACATGGATGAACCAGGAAGACACCATCCTGAGTGAAATATTCCAGAAGTCCCTCTAGCACTCAAACTCCAAGACACAGAGAGTGGAATACTTATTGGTCATCAGGGCTGGAAGAGGAGAAGGGAGAGATATGTTTTAATGGTGAAGAGTTTCACTTTGTGAAGATGAAAAGGTCCTGGAGAGGCAAAGAGATGATGGTTGTTGAACTGCACACTTGAAAACAAAGGGCAGGAGAGACTGCTCAGTGGTTAAGAGCACATTCATCTAGGAAGAGGACCTGGGTTTCTTTCCCAGCAGCTCACAACAATCTGAAACTCCAGTTCCACAGATCTGACACTTTCTTCTGGCCTCCAAGGGCACTGCACACATGTGGTGTACATACATGTGGGCAAATACTCAGGCATTTTATTTTATATAAAATAAAATCTTCTTTCCCAAAAGGCTAAAGTGGTAAGTTTTAGATTATATAAGTTTTATCACAAGAAAAATAAGAAAAGCTTTACAAAGAATCCTACACTATTGGGAACAATCAATCTCAATACATAAGATTTCCAAAACAGTAACAATGCAGTAAAAACTTTTGAAGACTTTAAAACTGGTCGGTTCCCCCCACACCGCCTGAGACAGGGTTTCCCTTTGTAGCCTTGACTGTCCTGGAACTAACTATATAGACTAGGCTGACCTAGAACTCAGAGATCTGCCTACTTCTGCCCACCAAGAACTGGAATTAAATGCATGTGCCACCATGCCTGGCTAAATTGGTCATGTTTTTAAATATATAGATACAATAAAGTATTCTTCAGAAGAAAAATAATCATGAACAAAACTTAAAATCAAATTTTTACCAGAAATCTAAGAAAACATGGTGATACATGCCCCTTTCACTATTCTAAGTTATAAATGTATTTATTTTTAATCATTTACTTTGTTGGGGACAGTGCTAGGTACTAACCAGGGCACTCTACCACTGAGCTATATCCCTATCCCTCTAAACATATTTTACTTTAAAGATTTCTTGAAAATACAGATGCATATTTATTTTTACTTATCTTCTTCACAAAGAAATTGCAAAAATTAATAAAATAACCTTTATGAAACTATTCAAATGCATGCAGAAAATATGAGGTTATTTCACTTAAGTTTTAAACTATTTCAAACATAAACTTTACTAAATTACTACATTTTTATTTATTGAGTGTGGTGGGGTGTGTGTGCATGTGCCACAGTATGCCCATGGCGGTCAGAGGACAAGTGGCAAGAGTGAGTTCTCTCTACTATGAGGGTCCCAGGTATTGAACTCAGGGTAGCAGGCACCATTACCCACTGAGTCATCTTACCAACCCCCGAAATAAATTAAGAGGAACAAAATAGCTATGTTTTAGTGTACCTAATTTTAAACATTACATTTAACTGCACGAAGCTTCTGATGTAGCAATAAAGGAAAAAAATGGGAAATTTGTGTTTGTTTATAAACCTAACACACACTCAGGCTGGAAATTGTCTTTAACAGTTTTAAGTTAATCTGCCCCCAAGATAATATGTAAACTTAATAATAGAGCTTTTTTTAAAAATCATATATGGGTATATCTTGGTTATCTCAATGGTGAACTAAGAATGAAAAGCATAAATAAAACTTTTTAAATAGAATTCTATTATTCAATATAAAAATGGAAAGAATTTATTTTGAGTAGAACTCCAGGTGTTGGTTCATACCACTAAATAAATCACACATCCAAAAACTGGTAAGGCAGATTACTTATAACATGCTTTTAGCTTGAAGAACATAGTAAAAGTAAAATTGGGAACAAAAGGAATTTGATAAATGATTTTAATGTTTACTTTTCCTAGAAAATTTTCTTAAAGACATCACTGCTCTTTTGTTAAAAATAAAATATTAATATAGCCATCTAGAGAAAAAAAACTTGATCAACAAATGTACCATTGGATTTTTGTTTGTTATTTTCTAGAGTATCTGTCTTGCAGTTTTTTCCATCTTGCAGGAGATCATAATGCTAGAGCAGGAGATTAATTTGGGAGTAGATCTAACTGGATCAATTTTCAGTAACTTACTATGTGATTTTAGGTTAAAAATCAGTTATATCTATAAAACGGGAATAATCTTAGCTACTACTACTAAGTTGTGGTAAATGTTAAACACTAATGAATAATAATACTATGTCACATAAAAAATGTACAGGTTAAATTTTTTCCCTTTCTCCTTGCCATTCTTTTTGGTTATTACTTCCACCTACACTAGTCAAAGCCCAGCCTTCATAAATGTGTGCAATAGCAACATGCAGAATAAAAGGGTCAGGGCTGAGAGCAGGCAAGAGCAACCCATTGTTCATACCTTCCTTGTGCTTATGAAAATGAGCTGCATCATTTCCAGCATATATCCCTAGCACTGTCCCATGGAACCACCAGACCCTGAAGAGTGCCTTGAGCAGTGCAGTGTGTTTTACAACAAGCTCTTCCTTCCAATACATACAACAGAGGAGAACTAGACAGATACGGGCTGGAGGGAGAAGGTCCACAGTACACTACAAACCGTCTACCTTCTTCTCTTTCTTTTTTCTTTTTTTTTTTTTTTTTTTTTTTTTTTTTTTTTTGGTTTTTCGAAACAGGGTTTCTTTGTGTAGCTTTGCGCCTTTCCTGGAACTCACTTGGTAGACCAGGCTGGCCTCGAACTCACAGAGATTCACCTGCCTCTGCCTCCCGAGTGCTGGGATTAAAGGCATGCTTCACCACCGCCCAGCCTATCTTCTCTTTCAAGACAGCAAGTGGTAACGATAGGCAGGCAGAGATGCAGACTTCCTACCATGCACCCTCCTCTTACCAACAAACATTCTGACTTATTATGCTAGCCTATTAGTACTTCAACTGAAAGTGAATTTTCTATTAGAAAAGGGGTTTGTTTGAATTCTCACCATGTTGATTGCTACCCTCCTCCCTAAAATTCTTTTGCCATGGATGACTATGTACTTTCTCTAGACCTTCTTGGTCTCTTCTACCGTCTTTTCTACCATCTTTTCTCTGCCTCTTTATGCGACATTTTCTCTCCATACAGTCTCTATCAGCTTAATTCACTCTCAGGATTTCTAAGCATACATATTCTGAAAACCTCTTGATATAAGTCTACTCACAACTGCAAGTTCAATAACCATTTTCAGTTGCTCTAACATCCTGCCTTGTTACAGGTATAAACACCAGACATTGCTATTCCTACTTCCAACAAAAAGTAGATCCCTCCCTGGATTCTATAATCACAGCAATGACCCCACTATTCTCTCTCACACATAATAGATAAAAAAAAAAAAAAAAAACCCACAGTGTTTTTTGATGCTTTCTTCTCTTCTCCTGATGTTCAATATATACTATCGTCCTAAATCCAGAAAAGTCCCACTTCTATACTCCTGTCCTCCAAATTCCTATTGCCACTACAGTGATTCAGGTTTTCTCCTTTTTCTGCAGATATCTCTTAAGTCTCAAGTCTCTCTTCACTGCTTTTTCCTATAGTCTCCCTGCTGTTAATCTTTCTACAGATGACGTCTCAAAGCAAAGCCTTCAGTGAGTTCTCTCTGGCTACCAAATTGGGCAGGTTCAGTCCTCATCTCCCTTCCCATTGGTGCCTCTTATTCCCTTATATACTACACACACTCCAGTATTTAAAACAAAGAGCCTTCTCTTTGTTCCTGAAATATTTCCTCCATTATGTACCTTACAGCTTGTGTATAACTACAAAGTCTGCCCTAACATTGCCCTGTCTAAAAACTTATGGCAGTTGTTAAGGTGATGGCAAGTGTAAGAGCAACCAAAGCCTTGCTCCTCATTAGGAGGAAGCTACTAGGCATCTAAAATAAAAGGACCATAGAGGGTAATCAAGTATAAAAAAGGAAAAGAAAATAAAGAAAAAAATCCTAAATTCCATCAGAAGAATGGAAGTACCTAGGGTCACAGACTCAAACTCAGGCTTGCTCAAGGCTATTCATGCCCATAACCATCGTGATTTTCACAACATCTCACTTTCAGCAATGCTGACTGGCCATGTACTATCTATCATCAACTGATATTCATGACAACTCGACCAGGTTGATACTATCCATATTTTAGACACAATGAAGTATACTCCTCAGGTTTTCATGGCTAATAGATGACAAGATATGGGGAGAATGTCAGCCAGGATCAGATTCACAACCATTCTTCTTCAGCTCTATTGTTCATGTGCCAGAGGTGCATATAAATTACAGGCTAGCTTTACTGGTTTGCATTATTTAGTTACCTCTGTAGGCACATATCTTGTGTGTACTATTACAAAGGCACTGTTTTCGAGTGGAGTCTCTATCTAATATTTCTCTTTTTGTACCTATAATGAGCCTTCTCTATGTTGTAAAAATGCAGTATTTGGTTCATTCGTTAAATCTGTATACTAACAGAAATAAAAATTGACAGACATCTTTAGCTAGCATGAAGCCAAACACAAATATACATCATTTTGCTCCTTTGACTACTTACAAATTGGGATAATACTTAAACCATCAATACGAAAAGGCCCTAAAAGACAAATCCCAACTACAAAATCAAGATAGTTGGATGTTTATTGATAATAAAACTGATGCCTATAAGATTGTTCTCTTCTGGCTATAAAGACAGTAGTTACTATGAGAAGCCATTCTATCAAGCAAATAAACAATGTGTTTAAATGTAAAAATAAATATGTTTTAACTAATGGTAAAACCTTTTGTCTTTCTGTTATGGAAAGATATGAATGGACTTATACCTTCCTCCCAGATTTTGTTCTGAAGTCAACATCAACAAATAAAGCAAAACCAATTAATAATAAAATATTGAAATTACTGAAACCCTTGAAAAATCCCTCAAATTGCTTTTAAAACACAGTATAATACTGTACCCATTCTCAGAAAGTACATAGCACAGAGAGACCACCACATCATTTTTCATGTGTTGCTGTGGGATGGTCTGTATGTCAAATTGCTCTGATTGGTCAATAAATAAAACACTGATTGGCCAGTGGCTAGGCAGGAAGTATAGGCGGGACTAACAGAGAGGAGAATTGAGAGAATTCTGGGAAGTGGAAGGCTGAGGAGGGAGACACTGCCAGCCACTGCCATGACAAGCAGCATGTAAAGATGCCGGTAAGCCACAAACCACATGGCAAGGTATAGATTTATAAAAATGGATTAATTTAAGATATAAGAACAGTTAGCAAGAAGCCTGCCACAGCCATACAGTTTGTAAGCAATAAGTCTCTGTGTTTACTTGGTTGGGTCTGAGCGGCTGTGGGACTGGCTGGTGACAGAGATTTGTCCTGACTGTGGGTCAAGCAGGAAAACTCTAGCTACAGTGTGTCATCTAAGGCACCAAGTTTTTGTTGGAGACCAGCTCAGAGTCACAGCAACAGTCATACCCAGACCCAACTTGTTTCTGTAACAGGTGTATGAGAACCGCCTGCACCTGAGGAACAGCACGTTCTTACCCGAATCTCATTTGTGTCAGCACTGTGCACTGTAAGAACTCCAGTTACCAATCCAGAAAAAAGGTGACTGTTTGGCATTTTGCTTTTGTGCGTTGGATTATGCTCAGATACAGAACCTTACACTGTATCTCTCAGTGTGCAACCACAGATGCCTAGAATTTCATGCACATATCATCTAACATAATAGTGTTTCAAAAAAACAAAAAAACTAACTTTCTTACCGTCCTCTATGGATGCTTCACTGCTGTACCCATCATACTCTGCAGACAAAGGGCTGTATTTTTGCCTTGTTTCCCAGGCATAGTTCTTTTGTCTAGAATCCACCAATGGCCACCTGGAAGTGTGTGTTCTGGATAAGGCCTCATGATATTTACCCAGTGCTTCATCTTCACTTTCAGAGGATGAACCAGGCTCATCTCTGTCCATGTAGGAATTATCTATTTGGATAACAGTGAGAGGAAATTATAATTTTAATATACTTACATATGGCAAATTTATTTAAAACATATATGCATATATACACACAAATGCAAATGTGTGTGTTTGTGTAGGTATACACACAGGGTGAAACAAATTAGAACAATCCTTAAAATTATTGAAATGATTGATCATCCCTTACACTGAATTTAAAGCATATTATATGTATGAATGTAATGACACAAAATTTCAGCTTTGAAAAACATTTTTCATGTAAGAATATCAACAGTTAGATTTTTATGTGCTTATAAGAAATATCACATTGTATATTCTAATTATATAAATAATCTTAGTCATAGGGGTTTGTAACCTTTTTAGGTACAAAGCAAAGTATAGTTGCCATGTTGTATAATTTTGTAAAGGATATGTTATATATAAATGAAATTATAAGTGCTGTCAATGAGTAAGACAATTAATGTCATAAGACAAATTTCTGGTTTTCATTCGGCCTATATTTTCAGAACTAGCAATGCTCCATACTAACAGGAAGCAGAGAAATGGGAAGACACAGACACACTGGAATTGCAACTGGTACAAGTTTTATACAGAGCATAAAACAAATCCAACATCAAACTCTGTGGGCTTTGAAAATTCCATTTCTGCCGGGCAGTGGTGGCACACGCCTTTAATCCCAGCACTTGGGAGGCAGAGACAGGCGGATATCTGTGAGTTTGAGGCCAGCCTGGGCTACAGAGTGAGTTCCAGGAAATGCGCAAAGCTACACGGAGAAACCCTGTCTCGAGAAAAAAAAAAAAAAAGAAAGAAAGAAAATTCCATTTCTAGAAACTTGCCAAGTCCATTTCTAATTAGGTGAACATAGATATATATTTGTGAAGTTATGTTATAGCAAAAGTAAACAAAATATATAGCCAACATGCCTATCAATGGGCCTTGGTTAGGCAAGTGATGACACATCCATTCAACATACGTACTAGGATTATGCAACCCTTTTAACATAAGTGGGTAAGCTTATAGTTCACAAGGAAAGGATAGAAGGTGAAGTTATATTTTTATTTAATAGATACTATACATACTTCAACATGCAGTCTATATTATATATAAATATATAAATTATATATGTGTGTGTGTGTGTGTGAGAAAGAGAGAGAGAGAGAGAGAGAGAGAGAGAGAGAGAGAGAGAGAAGGATATACACCAAACTTATAATAATACCAGTGAAAAGCTGAATACTAGGACAATTTTACTTAATCATACCTAAATTTTAAGAGGTATAACATTTATATTCTCTAACAAACAGTAGAGTAGTTAAAAGTTCATTACTGTCTGAATAGGTATCACCAAACCTCTCTAATCCGCCAGCCACACTTACAGTGTGTAGAGCGATATATAGCTGGACATTCCAACTTCACCATCATCAAAAATCTGACTAGACAGTGCTATGATAATTACACCAAGCCCTTCTGACATCAGTTCAGAGCATGATGTCTTGTGAAATACCAGAGTGAGGTCTAAAGGCAAAGGAATGCTGTGAGCCCCTCGTGGATGTACCCTCATGCAGACCCTTTGCAGTCAAACTTCCTCTATTCCAGAATGCCTTCCATGAAAATCAGAGAAATTCTCCTTTCTTAGCCTGAATCTTCCATGTGAGAGCCTACTACATTGGTTCTAGGAATACGACAAGTTAACCTATGAGCCAAAAACACCTGCAATCTGTTCAAGGGACTTGTTAAGGTCAATATTTGACTCTTCTTTGGGATATTTGAGAGCCTTTGGTTTCTTAAGATGCCAGAGTGCTCTTCATTAAAAACAAAGCAAAACAAACAGAAAAGTGTATAGTGCTACTGTAACTGTATTTATTCCTGGGAGCCATCCTATTGTCACTTTCTAAATCACCTGTTATTTTATTTCTTCCTAAGTAATAAATAAACAACAGAAATAAACAAGGCCACCAAAGCCCAATGAATCACAGATGCTATGAGAATGGACTCTACAATGAACACATCATCACAAACTGTATTTCTTTTTAAATAGCCTATGAGTCTAGGATCAGCTTCTCCTATGCCATTAAAAACCTACTGTTCAATATAGAGCAGATCCCTTACAGATGAGTCATATAGCAGAACTGAAAAGTCTTCCACTATTTTCCTGGCTACTCAGGTTTTGCTATCTTATGAGAATCTAAATTTATAGAAAAACTACAGGTGTACATTTTATAAACAAAAGCCAGTATTTGTGGGGGAGGGCTTCTGATCAGATCAGCAATAAAAAAAGTGATGAAGGAATGCTAGAAGCAATTATCAGAAGTATGCACAGCAAAGATGTTTTGAAAACTGTCACAAATATTGTAGCTGAACACTGTAAATACTTACTCAGAATCTTAATTCTATATAAAGAACTCATGAATAATAATATATTGCTCATGTACAGTCATTATGAACTAGAGCAGTCTCATGAAAGTTATAAGGTAAAGCTAAATGAATAAAAAACATTCAGAAGCATGTTATTTAACAATATAGGAACTACTAGTTTCAAGAAACATATAAAATATTTTACATAGATCCTTATTGGGATATATAACCAACTCAAGACTTGGTTATAAAAGTAAAACAAAATTTTAAAAATATGAGTATCACACCAAATAAGTTCTAATTAAAGTCTGCATAAATTTTCTAGTATTAAAATAAACTGTAATTAAAATTAGGAAATGGGTGTGGTGGTTCACACCTGTAATCTCAGTAAGTGGAGGCTCAGGCAGGAGGACCTCAGGCTCAAGGCCAGCCTGGGTTATATAGTAAGGTTCAGGCCAACTGGAGCTGCACAGTGAAAATCTACTCATAAGAACACAAGAAAGAAACATCAGGACTGCTGGAAATTGCTCAGATAGTGTAGGGATCACAAGCAATATCTGGTGGTATAAAATAACAAGAATTATCTAAAAATGACTGAAAAAAAATCTAAATGTCTCTAAAAATATCTCCAAGCAAGATCAAGGAAAAAATTAAATTAGATATATAGACGTGAAAAGGAAAGTTGAGAAATTTGAATGTTTTTCTAGTTTAAAAGAAAAAATCAAGAGAATATTTAATTACTCAAACCAACATTATGAGACCTCACCTTTTTCTGGTAATATCTTAGAATATTTGCCAACTTTACTCTTGGCTGTTCCTCTCTTAGCAGAATTAGCTTCATTTTTCTTTGTTTTTATGTCTCCTTTCACTTTGTAGGATTTTGTTGGATTTATTTTTCCTTTGATTTTCCCAGGAAACTTAATTTTACAATTTGTTGATGGAGCTGAATGTGTGTATTCCCTCACAACGGATTTCTGCTCCCTGTGTCTATGGTTTCTTGTGTTATCTTCTGGAGAACATTCGTTTCCTGAACATTCATTCCCTTTGACTCCATCACGTTTACTATGCTTTTTCGCTTTTTGTAAGTGATCAGAATGCTTGACATTAGGAAGATGTTTACTTTTAGTGACGTTCCCCGATTTCTCTTGCTCTCTTCCCACAGGCACATACTGCAGTCTGCCTTTAGAGTCACCTGTAGCCATGTACTTCTGCTCAGACACAACATTTTGTCCACTGGTGTTCAGACGTCCTTTCACTTCTAGATAACTTACCTCCTTTACAGCACTCTGATCATTCCTGGAGCTTCCTACTCCAGCTATCTCACCTTTGTCAGGATGTTCCAGTTCATGACCCGTGGGTGCATCCCCCACTTTCTGCTTGACAGCTGACATCCCATCATTCACGAAGCCTTGCAAAGCAGAGCTACCAGCCTCTCCAGTTTCTGTGTATTCTGAGGGTGTCCACTGCCCATCACGCATATAATATCCCTGTTCATGCGTTTCTTGGTCTTGCTTTGGTGGAGCTGAAGTGTCACAACAGATTATTTGCTTTGCTTTGTGCTCTACATCAGACTGTGTTTTCTGACAAGCACTGTTTTTGGAAGTATCCCACAAAACTGCACTTTTGGCTCTAGAAGACCCTGCAGCCTCTTCTGCTGTGCAGCTTTCCTCCTCTGGGCACAAGCCATGCATCATACTTGCTACCTGCCCAGCAACTGAGTCAGTTAATGCATAGCTGACTTCCCCAACTGCAGTGCTCAAATCTTCTACAGCACTACTGATTGTGTCTACCAGGGAGGACACTGAAGGTAGATTCTGATGAAAACTTTTGAAAAATGCCATTTTCCAGTTCCTTGTTCCTAAAAGGTGCAATAATGGAATTTTCTCTTCTTAAAATATCAACTACTTTGGAATATGAATTTAACATTTATGTAAATGTTGCTATCATTAGCATGATAGTATTTCACACTGTGTCTTTTAATCTTTCTGTAAATGCAATATGCATTGGAAGAAATAACGTTGAAGTAAAGACTTCTCCGGAAAAAATAAAAATCAAATCACTTGGCTTAAGTGTAATGACATCTTTTCCCACTCCATAGCTATCAAAACAGCAGCAAGACATTATTTTTCCCTCAAATACTATTGGGTATTTAGTCTATACCTGAAAGAAGAAGTATAAAAAGGATTTTTATTATGTACTTTAGTTTACTTACTAAGAGTCAGTATAAGGGAATAACCCTGTTAACAGACTATCGACATTTCAAATTAAGAACTGTATTTAGAGGACAATAACTAAACAGTTTTGCAAGGTGGTAAAAACAGGAGAACAGGTGAGAACATCTGCTGAATGGCATTTCCAAGACACTGTAATGGACATATTTAATCTTATTTGATGTATGGTAGCTTTATAAGATGAATGCCATCTTTACTTTAACAAGTCAAAGAAAAATAATAGGATATCTCTGAGATCTCAAGGTCACACGACTTGTACAGTGACAGTGAGGGGTTGTTTAACATTTTCACTCTCCCTGTGAGAGATAGACCTAATAGGGAAGCAGACACCAGAATCAAGTTGCTTCCTACTGTGCCATTCCTAACAGACCTATATGAAATGTATATGGCAATGCCACTCTTCTCTACAAATTCTTCTTTTGACTTGAAAAATTCTTTTAAAAAAACTTTAAATGTTACATGTATTCACAAATAATAACCTTATTGCTAGTACTTTTTTTTTTTCTTAATTCATAGAGGCTGAAAATGTAGCTCACCAACAGAGTACATGTATAACATATGTAAAGGCCTGGGTTCAATCCTCAGCAAAAACCTTTCCACTCAAAATAAAAAGAAAAGTAAGTTCGTAAGAGATAATTTAATTTTCTCAGTTTACTATCTAATACAGTACGTATTAATAGATGTAACTCACACCAACAAATTTGGAATTTGAAGACATAAAAGAAAATCCAAGAGAGCTGAACCAGAGAATTACAGAAAACTGATGGGGGTTTGGTGGAGAGGGAGGGAGAAAGGAAAAGAGGGAGAAGGGAAAGAAGGAGAGTATGAGGGAGAGACAGGCAGGCAGATGAGAGACAATCAGACAGAGACAGACAGACAGACACACGCGCGCGCGCGCGCACACACACACACACATACACAGATTTTTAAGCAGTTCATTCACACAAATGAGTGACATACAGGGCTGGAGTGGAATATGAGAAACACAAAAACAAGTCAGAACCATGTAAGGCACCACAGTTTCTAACACAGAAACCAAAATAATAATCTAGGTTATCAGAAAAGCAAAGCATTCTCTGGGATCTGTGCATAGAGAAGCCTGGCTCCTCTATTAACACCTTGGTTTTATCATTCTCAACTTCCTCCACTTATATCAGCCAATATTGGAAACAACAAATAAAGAGCTCTTACAACAATATTTTTAAAAGCTTCTCTAAAATGGGAAAATACAGTGTTAGAATCCTCAAGTTTCCTAGGATCTAGTAACACTAGAGCACAATCCCTATGTGGTTCTAGGATAGAGCATGGTATGGAAAAATACCTCCTCCCAGCAACATCATTCCTCAGCTGAGAATGAACAGACAGGTAAAACAAAGGAAGGGTTAGTGGCATCAAAAGCCTGATGAAGACACTGTGAAAGCTCTCCTGAGAGCCAGGTTCACAATGGACCAGGCATGTTTTTTTATTTTTTGTTTTTAAAGTATCATCTACTCAAAGCATAAGCTCAAGACCATGCCTTATCAATGAAAATGAAAAACATTATTTTGCAAAAATAGACAACCACCTTTACGTAGTAGCTTAACAATCTGTAGGCGACAGAAGACCTAAACATAATTACTTAACAGATACTTCATTCTTACAAAGTAGAGGTTCAAATGTTATGTTTATCATGTACCAAAGTCAACCTTCTCACAGAACCTATTAAAACAAGAAATAGTACAGATAAAGAAGCGGCAATGTAATACTTACACATTTTAACTTGTGAATTCTTCTGTGTGTTGTATCCTGAACCAAGATCTGGAAACCCTCCAACATTTTCAAAACAGAACTTCTTATTAATATAGAGAAAAAGGAGCAGCATCAAGACAATAAACACCCCAACAGCTGACAAAAATCCAACTGCCTCTGGAGAGACTAGAGAAAAGAAAGTCACAGCTGTCAGCATCTGTTTTCTCTAAGCTGTAAACAAGAAGGAAATTCCCAATATACACTAGATAGATTGTTATCTAATTCCAATTACTTTTAAACTGTCATAATTTAAGATAGTTTGTAAGAAAACCCACAAAATTTAAAATAATTTTTCAATATATTCAACAGCATTCATTCAAAAAAATTTTAAATATTTCTAAATAAATATATTTCAAGAATTTTAAAAGAAAAAAGTCTAAAACATAGGTAGTTAACAAATTTTAAGACCATGAAGAATGTTATAAAAGTTTTAGTACTGAATTAAAAAATATTTCTCATGTATAAAAATTATTAAATTCATGAGAGCATGGATGATTATTGTTTCTCATAGCTTTGCTGAACCATTCTTATTAAACACTGGATTCCCTATCTGGCATTTATATTCCAGCCTCTCCTTCCAATACACACCTCAGTCAAATGGGTCTAGTCTGCTGTCTCATGCTGAACATACAGTTTGGGGTTTGGCTTGTCTTCTCCCTCTTACCTGGAATGCCCATCTTGTCTCTCATATCATTCTACTATACAATGGAATTCCTGAACTATATGCCATACACCAAGCACTGTTCTACACATAGCTCCTGTTTTTTCACACATATGATGGAGGCAGTTAGAACCCACACCATACAGACAGACAATCTGGAAAAGAACAGGGTCTCCACTTAGGAACACCAAGATCCAACACTGAAGGGTCAAATGTGCTTTTCTGAAAGGTATGGCTCTGTGACCATATCTTATGAACTAAGAGGACTTAGACAAGTTAAGGAGCAAGAGAGTTTGTTACGATGAGCTGTCAGACTAAACAGAATTTAGTATTAAGAGAATATACATCACCACCCAAAAAGAGTTGGACTCCCACCTCCAGCAATCTCACTGTCCTTTCACATCTCCATTGCCCAGCACAGTACCAGTCATCTGGAGTTAAACAAGAACCATGTTTTTGCATGCCTAGTATCTTACAAGTATGAGTAGATGGATCTTAAACATCTCAAACATTACCTGTGAAGAATGACCTACTTCCCCTCCACTGCTCAAAGTAGGATCTACCATGCGATCTACCCCAAGATTCTTTAAGCAGAGCTCATTTGTTTAAAATGAGGTCACAAACAGATGAATGATTAGTGCTTTTATCTGTTAGCTTTTCATTATTCATGAAAGTCAGGTATACCATAAGTAGAACAGAGTATGACATTACAGTCTACTCAAAGCTGGGTCAGAGTGTTGCAGACATGCCATTGTAAAGGAGGGGCAATGAAAATGGAGGGGCTGGCAGCAGCAAGTACATACAGTACATATCTTGTGACTAACTCAGTTTTCACAAAGATCCAATGACCATTCCCATCATAAACTGATCTGTAGGGACATGAACCATGTGTGCAGCTAGAATTTAAAGCTGCTAGAAGCTGTGCTTTCTACCAGTGCTCACATTGTCTCTCCTGTCTCCTCAACTCTTCATTCAGTCCTTTGTTATCCCCTGTCCCCAACTTACTCCTATACTGCTCTTTTATCTTCCTCCTTCCGTTCTGTGAAATTAAACCTCATGGAAATTCAAGTCTAAACAACTAAGCATAATGAAAAGCAATGAGCGCTATAATAAAAACAGGAATATAAACTGCTGGGTAGACCTGTGAGAGTCAGAGAACAAAAAGATGCATTTGAGTATAGGTGAAAAGACTAATAAAAACCTCTATAAATGGAAAATGGCAGATAGCCACTGAAGAATAACAGTCTTGGCTGTTGTATTGACCTCTCTGTCCTCGTGTACCTAAGGGGGGAGGGAAGGCAGAATGGATGAATGAGTGAATGGATGGATGAACAAGTAAGAGAATATGTGCTTTGGGCCCCGGGCAGCGGTGGTGGCGCACGCCTTTAATCCCAGCACTCGGGAGGCAGAGGCAGGTGGATCTTTGTGAGTTCGAGGCCAGCCTGGGCTACAGAGTGAGTTCCAGGAAAGGCGCAAAGCTACACAGAGAAACCCTGTCTTGAGAAAAAAAAAAAAAAAGAAAGAAAAAAAGAAACAAAGAGAATATGTGCTTTGGAACAATAAGAAATATATTATGAGAATCAAAAGTAAAGAAGAAAACAAGCTTTAGATTGTCAAAGAGTCTTGGGTATCACTCTAAAGATTTTGAATTTGGAGAGCAACAGGGTTATAACAGGCATGTCTTGAAAAATTACACTGGTAATGAAAAAAATGGGATAAAGTAGGGACTGAATAATTGCATGATTATGATGTGTAGCAGGAATCTTAAAAGTTCTTATTAATAAATCAAACCCGAGGCAAGTTATTGGGGTCCATGCTGGTAGATCAGAGAGACAGAACAAGCCACAGCTATCTCACCTTGCCAATTCCTCACCTGGTCCTGTTTCCTCAGACTGGAGGCCTCTGAGTCCTCATCCGGAATGGGTCTCAGCTGAATTACTGCTCAAAAGCCTGAATGCTTAACCAGCCAAATGCTTCTAGTTTCTGGTTCTCACGCCTTATATATCTTTCTGCTTTCTACCACCACTCCCTGGGATTAAAGGCTGGTTTTCTGGGATTAAAGGCGTGTGTCACCATGCTTGGCTATTTCCAATGTGGCCTTGAACTCACAGAGATCCAGAGGGATTTCTATCTCTGGAATGCTAGGATTAAAGGTGTGAGTGCCACCATTTTCTAGCCTTTGTATCTAGTGGCTGTCTGTTCTCTGACCCCAGATAAATTTATTAGAATACACAATACCACCACAATGATGAGCTCTTAATGAAGCAGTAGCAGTGGTGGCAGAGAAAAGGGATGAATTCTAATTTTTATTTGAAGAAAATAAGTAATGACCCAATCAACAGAACATAGAAGATGAGGAAGAGCTGAGGATAATTCTAATTCCATACTGAATGGTCAGGTAAGACAGTAGTGCCATTAACCAAAATGAAAAATATGAGAGGAAAGGCATTTGGTTTAACAGCATGGGGTAAGGAGGCATGTAGAAGAAGAAATTTTAGGGAAAATACCGGGAATAGTTTTGACATGATATATTAGAAATCTCAGCAGAATACTTCAGAGGAGAATATGAGCATGCTATTCTTGTGAAGGTAAGGTTAGTTATAAAAGACCCAGGGCTTCCCCCATTTGTTCCTCTTATACTATATTAAAACCTTCAATCACAAACTAAAACAAAGCCAACAAACTCAGATGTGAGGCTTTCTTAATAGTTAATCTATTCATTACAAATTTATTGATAAATACATGCTATATATTTGGACAAATTAAAAAATAATACTTTTCTCCAATAAGAAAAGGAAAAATAGGCCTGCTACAAATAATGCTACTCATATAGCCCTAATTTTATACATTACTTTATTAAATATCCATTTTCCTACACAGAAAATACTTAGTCATAATTTTAAATATTAATGTTGTAGAAAAACCAAGTAACATTTTCTAATAGCAAATACTATAAATCTCCTGATTCCTATTTTTGCCATTATATCAAGGTCAAAATATTTATTATTTCAAATGAACAATTCTAGCTCTGAGTGTATTAACATTTGCTAAATCTCACCTAAGCACAAAACTACAATAGAAGATACACTAAAATCAGACTACAAACATGAATATTGTACATAATCAATAAAAAATTATACTTAGATCTCACTAGTGATAATATTTTTCACTCAACTGGAATTTCCCCCTAAAATCTTATACTATGAATCTGCTTGTAGACATTCTGCATATTTCTAAGAATATGGTCAATTAATGTATGCATAGATGTATCCTTTTCAAGGCTTCTAGATTGTCCATCAAAGGCAAGTAAACCTATTAAAAATGCCTGTTGGGAGCTGGATAGATGGCTCAGCAGTTAAAAGCACAGGCTGCTCTTCCAGAAGATCCAGGTTCAGTTCCCAGCACCCACATAGTGGCTCATAACTGTAACTCCAGTTCCAGAGAATACAATACCTTTTTATGGCATCCATGAACACTGCATGGATAAAATCATGCACATAGTGCACAGATATACATGCAGGTGAAACTCGAATAAACATAAAATAAATAAATAAAAATATTTTAAATTCCTGCTGCAGGGCTGGAGAGAGTGTTGTCAGTAAGCCTGCTATGCAAGCATGAAGGCCTGAGTTCAATCCCCAACAACACATAAAAGGCTGGACATGTGGTACAAATTTGTAATCCCAGTGTTGGTGAGGTAGAGAGGAGAATCCCTGGGACTTGCTAGTTGTTCCACCTAACCAAATCAGGGAGCCCCAGGTTTATTGATAGACCCTGCTCAAAGAACAAGATGGACGGCTCCTAGAGAACAAATGACACCAGAGGCTGACCTCTGACTGTCCACATGTAGGCACACACATACATACACACACATAAAATGCTTTTTAAAATGCCTGTTTCTCCTAAGGAAAACCTTCAAAATCTCTAAAGTACACAGTCAACAACTCATGCATGTTGGTATTATATATTTAAAGAAATAAATTTACTGACTGTAGTCAATGAATAAAAATTCATAAGCGCACTGTTTTCCCATAATTCAAACTTTCAATATTTTAATGTGTCAAACAATAAGCCCAAGATACATGATGAACAATGTTAGCAATTACTCAACACTTTTAGTAGAGACTTTCACTAGTATTGTTCCTTTAATGTTCAATAAGCACATTTGATAGGCATAGCTATTGGAACCTCAAAATAATCTTAAGTTTTTGAGGTTTCAATATTATGGTCAGTAATAGACCTGGATTTGAGTTTGGTCAGGCACTGAGAATCCAAACTCTTAACCCAGCAGTTCTCAACCTTTGAGTCATGACCTCTTTTACAGAGGTCACCTGAAACCATCAGAAAACACAGATATTTGCATTACAATTCATAACTAGCAAAATTACAGTTATGAAGTAGCAATGAAAATAATTTTATAGTTAGTGGTCACTACAACATGAGGAACTGTATTAAAGGGTTGCAGCATTAGGAAGGTTGAGAACTACTATTAACTAGAAGTCTCTTTGCTTGACATTTACCAAGCATGATGAAAATTGCTTTCATTTTAAAATAATTAGGTTAATTTTAATATTAATTTAGTATAAAACAATCATTTTTGTCTCATATTAGGCAGCTGAGGTACAGGGCTTGCCAATGTCACAAAATCCATGAAGTGGTAGAATCAGGGTTTAAACACAGATATTCTGACTTGAATCTCTTGTCTTAAGCACCAGACAGTACTGTTCCCTAAATGCCAATCTGCATATAAAAGTAAGGGAAAGCTATTGGCTGAAACTACAAAGCTAACTACTTCGTATAGTATGTTGTATATGTATAGTTTAGTTTCTATGAAGGTTAAAAAATAGCAAAGAAGCTCAGTTTTTTTCAAAATAAATATGCAAATTATAAAACCAAAGTTAAGATACATTTTTAAATATTTAAAAATTAACTTTAGGACTATGCTTATCAACAGTGTATGTTTATGTCATATACCACACATTTAGTTAATAAAATAAATAAGAATTGATGACACATGTCTCAGCTTTCAGGCTGAGGCAAGAGGATCATGAGGTCAAAGCAGCCTTGCCTGCAGAGTGAGACCCTGAAATTGGCTGATTGATATAGGATTGATTGATTGATGACAAAAAAATTTAAACTAAAGATATTCTATCAAAAAGGAAGGTTATCATCATGGCACTTTAGCAGAGACTATAACTAAACTCACTGAGCTATCTGACCCTATGAATTTCTAAAACCCACAATGCAAAATAAATATTACAAAGTAAAGTGATTCTGCATGAGGAAAATCCAGAGAATTGGCATCGTCCAAGTTTACATTACATATGCTAAACCCCTTTGGACAATTATCATTATATTTAGAAACAAACATATACTTAGAAAAAGCAAACTTTAAATAGATGGCACTTTCGCCCATTTTTAAGTTGCAATAATAGTGGTTAAAAGTCATGTTAATTTCTAGAGATAAGTTGGTCATTCAAAAAAAGATAAAGATTGTCTATGACAGTCAAAGCAAAGGTAAATCCATTCTGACTTAAGAATACTTAATTTCTGGACTACACTATGCCACAAATGGACATTTTCTAGGTAGTTTCTGAGAAAAAAAATGAAATTGACATACAAATAATTAGTATGAGGAAAGTAGCTGCTACACAAATGTTTCCAGTTTTCACTTACCTGTCACCACCATCATTCTCGGCACTAAATAAAATCTGTTTATATCAAAGCAACAAATTCTAACTTTACAGACACATTTTACAACACTATTCTGCTTATTCATTGTATTTGCAATACAAAATTAGACAAACAGTAACTATGATTTATGATTCTTAAATAAATTAAAAACAGAAGAGATAAGAGCACAACTTACAACCTGCATGACAGGGTATTCGGTGAGTTGCCCACTGAGCATGGAACCCGAGCTCAACTCTGCACCATCGTGTATGTTTTAATAATTCATTTCATAGATGCCATTCTATCTCCTAACCAAAATGTCAACTGGTTAAGAAGCCAATTTCCACTTTAAAAAAAATAACTGTTTTCTATTTATTTAAGTCTAAAATCTTTTACCACATTTTAATCATTTCTTCCTGCTTTGGGCATAAACTAGACAATTACTGGAACATCAAGAAATAATTTAGGGCTAGAAAAAAATTAATGTGTTTAAATTACCTTTATAACATCTCAATTACAAAAATAATACTTCCCTTGAAATGCTTATGATATAAATGATGCCAGGCTGGAACGGTGATATATAAGTCTACAAAATGAATATAATATATAGGCAACAACTCTGGACTTTGTTTTTTTCAAAAACTGTAAGCTCTGAAAAAAATATTATTAATTATATAATCCATTGTAAACAACTAAGGACAAGAAAGATCCAGAGAGCATCCCTGTGAACTCTAAAACTTCAGGGGAAAAAGTGCCCTCTGCCAAAACAGCTACCTGGATAGTAGATCAACAGGAGCCATTCAATACATTTCATATGTCAAACTGTCAGAAAACTGAGCTATATTTCCTACAAGTACAGTAAAATAAATTGAAATTTCAATTTAACAAACTACTCAATTTCAACTTTAAAATTTTATAACAACAAAATACTCAAATATCTCGGAAAAAAAACAGAAACCCAAACATTAATTATGGCCAGTTACCTAAGAATCAGATTTAATATTATACAATGCACTAATAACAACATATGTAAACAAAACAATTAATATACAAACTCTGTCCAACATTCTTTGGAAGAAATTTTCCTCTAAGGATTGTCAAATGTGATGCCAATCAAATTTATACTACAACCTACCTTCCTAACAATTGCATCTCTCTTATGAACAAATTAGGGCTAACTGTCCCAATTTTCTTCACTGTCTAGTAGCACAAATCTTAAAAGGGCTTATTAATAAAAACAAACTGGAGCCAGGTATTGGGGTGAATGCTGAAAGATCAGAAAAGCAGAACAAGCCACAGCTACCTCACCTTGCCAATTCCTCAGCTGATCCTGTTTCCTCAGACTGGATGCCTCTCAGCTGAACTGTGCTGCTCCAAAGCCTAAAAGCCTAACTAGCTCTACTTCCTGGTCCTCATGCCTTATATACCTTTCTGCGTTCTGCCATCACTTTCTGGGATTAAAGGCGTGAGTTTAAACAGCCATGCCTGGCTGTTTCCAGTGTGGCTTTGAACTCACAGAGATCTGCATGGATCTCTGCCTCCAGAAGGCTAGGATTAAAGGTTTGAGTGCCACCATTTTCTGGCCTCTATGTCTGTCTAGCGGCTGTTCTGTTCTCTGACCCCAGATAAATGTATTAGGGTGCACGATATATTGGGGAACACAATATCACCACAGTGATGTAAAGGACATCACAGGGCACCAGCTAAGGCCTCACCTCTCTGTTTTCCTGCTGCAGTTGGTCAGTGTTTACAATTAGATCTCCATAGCTGATCCTCTAAAATAGGGTTTTGAAAACTCAATACCAACTGCAGGAGAGTCTTCTACTTAGACAATTCCTAATGTCACTCACAGTTTCAGATAAGCTTACTTCAGGATTTAGTTTAAAACCACTAAATTATGGTAAACAGTAGGCAGTTACTTTCAAGTCTCATAGAGAAATGCCATCTTCTTAAAAGTGAATGCTATGCCAGAGTGCCCTTCCTCAAGTGATCAAAGCATCTCTGCCTATCTGAAAGTGTATTTTCCACAAGTTGATGTGTTTTGAAGAAAGGCAGCTGTCTTAGTTACTTTTCTATGGCTATGATAAGACACCATAACCAAGGCAACTGATAGAAGGATGAGTTTACTGGGGGCTTTCAGTTTCAGAGGGTAAGTCCATGACTATCATAGCAGGAAGGACAGCAGTAGGCAGATAGGCATGACATTGGAACAGTAGCTGAGAGCTTACCACTTTATCCATAAGTAGGAGGAAGAGAAGGAGGGAGGGAGGCAAGGAGGAAAGGGGGAAGAGAGAGAAAGAGAGAGAGAGAAAGGTTTTGATTGATCGATTTACCCCATGTGACACGCCTCCTCCAACAAGCTACACCTCTTAATTCTTCCCCAACATCTCTACCAACTGCGGACCAAGTATTCATATGGGGCCATTCTCATTCAAGACACACCTGATATTACACCAAGCTTTCTAACCTGGTGAGCTTTAGCTTGCCATGAGACAGGCTCAGCATTCCACAGTGCTTCCTCTTAAATGCAGCAAATTAAATGTAAACATTGTTTCCTTGTATTCCCAGGGCACACAGGATAGAGACTGTGGTGCTCAGTTTGGGAAATGTCTTTATCCCTTTTCCATTGGTATATTATCTATACCAAACACACTAAAGGCAAAAGTATTTAATTTTAAAGAAATATTACTCTAAAAGTTTTTCCAAAAGAAATGTAATCTTCCAATTCAGAAGCAGACAGCTGCCCAGCAAACACTGACAAGCATGTTAAGAGGAATGGTCAGTGCAAAGCACTGTGCCCTGGTCCTAGAGGCTACAAATATGTCACTAAAGCACCAAGAGCTTTACCAGAGCAATGCTGCACATTCAGGATAACCTGCAACCAAATTAGCATTAGCCACATGCCTAAAGAGAAAAGATAAGCAATGACTCAGTGGAGTTGAGAAAGAGAGAGTTTGGTGGAACACTATGACAGATCTCATTAGTATCCAGTGTAACTGTGATTCAGAGAAACATTACATAATTTATCATCAAGGAAGCTTTTAAGTATTTTTAATTAAAATAAAATGGGATCGAAAAACCAAAAAAATAAAATAAAATAAAATGGGAGTGGGGGTATAGTTCAATGATGAAGCACATGTTTAGTATGCACAAGGCTCTGAGTTGGATCCCTGACATCAAAATTAAGTAAGAAACTACTGAATTTGAAACCTAAGACTTTTAAGAAACCTAAGACTTTCATGTTATGAACAGATACCTTCCTGCTTCCATGGAGATAGGTGTTTTCTGTTGATTTGAACCTCTGAGAAGTGCTAACTGTATACTAATTTATTCAAAACATCCACAGCAATAGAAAACTAGAGATAATGAATTTGATCCTGAACAGAGATTTAATAAAGACTAATCCTGACTGCTGAACTATGAAGGATATAGAATCTAAAAATATGAAGAACTTAGAATAAGAAAGAGCAAGAGAGCAAAGAAAGTGCAAAAATCTTTACAGTAAAGAAGTGATAGTGACTCACAAGGAGGGAGAAATAATAGAGTGGGGAGTAGAAAGGACAAAGCAGAGGGCATGGGGACAAATGAAAGTGTTAAGATCTTGGTGGTGTGAACAGACCAGGAGTGGATGGAGGCTACTGAGAAGCAGTGTGAAAGCAACTGCAGAACCTGAGCAGGGAATGATGACAGAGGCAAGAGGTTCTTTCTGGAACCCACCTTCCATGATCTTTCACATATCAACTGCTGAATTAACACTGTGTCCCACACTGATCTTTATTTTATTTTTTGTTTTTTCAAGATAGGGTTGCTCCGTGTAGTTTTGGAGCCTGTCCTGGATCTCACTCTGTAGACCAAGCTGGCCTCACAGAGATCTGCCTGGCTCTGCCTCCCAAGTGCTGGGATTAAAGGCATGTGCCAAAGCCGCCCAGCTCACACTGATCTTTAAATGCTCTTTCTTCATGTGTTTCACTAGTGCTTCTGTTTCCAATGGTAAAAACTACAATTTCCAATCATTGGCATTTTATCACAATCATTTAACGAAACATATGTTATTTATTCTACAAATATATAAAAAGGCTGCCGTGCATGCAATACTTTACCAAATTATCTTCCCACAAAGAGTAATGCTGATATGCAAGTAAATGAAATATCAACTGTGAGATGTTACATGGATGCTTTTTTTAAAAGCATGTGTAGGGGGGCACTGGAGAAATGACTTAGCAGTTAATAACATTGGCTGTTCTTCCAGAGGACTTATGCTTAAGTCCCAGCACCCAAATGGTAGCTCACAAACATCTGTAAGTAACTCAGGTTTGAGGGATCTAACAGCCTCTTCTGCCCTCCTCAGGCACAAGGCATACATGTGTAGAACAGACATACACACAAGCAAAACAGCCACAGACATAAAACAAAAAGCATGGCAGCTGTGTGGGAAAATATTAGTACAGGTTATTAAACACCATCTTCCAACTATATACAAAAAGATGCACCTTCAAAGAACAATCTTTATGTCTCATAAAGTAAAAATAACTAATTTTTCTCTTTGAAATGACCAGTTATCTAAACAAGAAAACATATACTATGTCTAACTGTCTCAAATAAAGCTTACAATGTCCTCAAACTTTCCTTTCATCAGTTAAATTGGAGGCAGGAACTAGATTGGAAATGAAGACCTGGAAGCCAAGCATAGCACCAGGACACATGACTCAAGGCTCCTAGCATGTCTTGGTCATACACCAGCATCAGTGCATTCTGCCTTGTGCCAGCATCTCTAGATCATATTTGCTCTTAATGGTGACAGATCTAAGCCAGAAGCTATAGAATTATTCTCTTTCTCTAGGCAGATACTATTCTTTTGGCTCTGCATCTTGAAGTCAGGAAATAGCAATAGTTGGATACCTAAATGAGTTAAAATAGACAAAGAATGTAAGATTGTACCCCAAATTCAATGGCTTCCACTTTCGTTTAAAGAAAGCAACTCTACAGAGCTTCGTTATTTAATACCTATACCAAGAGCCTGAAGGAAGGAACTGAGAATGTTCTCATTAATTTTGTAGAAAGTCAAATGAATACCAGGTTGGGCACTATGGCTAATTCACTGACTGAAAGAAAAATACTCTAGTTGTAATGTATTAACAAGTAATACACAAAAATGAAAACATCAATGTGGATGACTGCGAGCTTATACTACCTGACCAGTACCCAAACACTGCTAAATATTAGTGAAGTTGTTGGCTCAATAAAATGTATCTGAACAAACCTTAAAATAAATATATAATACAAGTCAAATAGGTATCAGAAGTATACTGTTTTAATAGGTAATGAAAATTAAAATCAGAGCAATAATGGAATTATATTTCAAAAATAAAAATGTCCAGTGAGCAACAATCAGAACACACACAAAAGGCACTGAACTAAAGGTGAATTTACATTCAAGAAGAAATGGCGAAAGCATTCAATTTTAGTTTGTATCAATCAGTAAGGTTCTTAGTGTGAAATGTTCAGATTAGAAAAGACAGAAAATGATCTGCCATCCAAAAGCTTATGTAGCTAGTTTTCTCTCTGGGTCCTGCCAAACCCCGGCAGGCTCTTAGCCCACTTATAAAATAAACATACAGACGCTTATATTATTTAAACTGCTCAGCCATTAGCTCCGGCCTACCATTGCCTAGCTCTTACTCTTATACTCATCTATATGTCATCACGTGTTCTATGGCTTTACCTGCTGCATCTACATGATGCTCCCTAGATGGCAGGCTGGCGTCTCCTCCTCTCTACCTTCCTGTTCTCTCAATTCTCCTCTCTGCTAGTCCTGCCTATATTTCCTGCCTGGCTACTGGCCAATCAGTGTTTTATTTATCAATCAATAATCCACAGCAAGCTTGATTGCAGCAATATTTAACTGTGGAGATTAAAAAGTAAAACATGGCCAGTTGGTGGTGGCACACAACTAAACCACATCACTGAGGAGGCAGGGGCAGGCAGATCTCTGTGACATCAAGGACAGCCTGGTCTACATAGTTCCAGGACAGCCAGGGCTACACAGAGAAACCCTTCTCAAAACAAACAAACCAAAAACAAAACAACAACAAAAAGTAAAACATGAACAAAAAAATGAAAGGTAAAGATCCAATTTCAAGCAAATCCCCCAAAGCTAAATAACTATAATGAGCACATTATAAAGTTCAAATTTACAAAGAAATTTTGAGCATTTTTAAAACTGGAAAACACAATCATAACTACACAAAACCTCTAGACTCAGTAACTCACAAAAAATAAAAAAAAAAGGGATAGATGTGAATAATACAATGAGGAACAAATCAGACAGCAGAAGAAATAGAGAAAAGACACTTGTTGATGGACTGAGTTGATAAAGAAAAAAGTACTAGAAATTAGCCAGACTAACAGTCTATACATCTCAAAGAATTTCTATATAGTTGGAATAGCCATTCTAAAGTTGTGGAGCTTCACACTGGATTTTACACTCACACTACTAAATAGATTTTTATGTACCTACCCACCACCAAAAATGAAACATCCATGACAGAGTTACAACTAGAAAAACAATTAGCTTTATATTCTCTTTCATAACTCATGTTCACTATTTTGCATTCAGTCCTTCCTTGTCCCCTAATATTCAGTCTTTCTTGCTCTCTTTCCTATATGTTTCACTGTACCCACAAGTGTATTTTCTTACATATATACATATATTAGCTAGATTTCACTTATGAGGGAGAATATGCAGAATTTTTCTGTCTGAGATTGAGCATACAAATAAAAACATTCATTCAGTCAGCCTTTGTTTTATATATACAGCACACCCAAAGCCAGTCTGGGCTATAAGAGACCCTATTTCAAAACAACAAAAACATAGAAATAGCTGCCAAGTGTGGTGACAAAGCCTGTAATCTTGGCACTGAGAGATGGAGGAAGAATGATCTGGAGTTCAAGGTCATGCTTGACTACAAAACAATTCACAGACAAATTGGGCTATATAGACCTTCTAAAACAAACAACAAAAGAGTTGAGATGTCATGGGGAGGAAATGTTAGGCAAGAATAGTTACAAATAGCCTGTCTTATAGTTAGGACTACTTTTTCTCTAGGCAACTGTGAACAGAACTGCAAGTTATGACTCTAATACAGCTTTGTGCAGTGAGCCGCAAGAATTTATTACAGAGATTCAGCTGTATATAATAAGCGATACCTTGATTGACCAAGGAGTCCTTCAAGAGGAAGCCATTTATCAAGGAATATTTGGTGTTATTTAGCATATTAATATTTATCAGCTGTCTTCTGCTATGAAATTCTTGTGCAGCCATATACTACTAGGCCGTATGGCAAACAGTGTAAGCTTCTCAGACCTGTTGCTGATCCACTAGATAACACTCCTGTAGGGCCTAGGAGACAGGCAGGCTGTAGATGCATAGCTTTATTTCTTGTGCAAATGAAGCTCAGACCATCCCTTGCCTTCAGGCCTAGTAGCATTGCAGAGCTTTTGACTCAGGACAATGGAGCTTTTTGCATAACTAGGTGCAGTAAAGACTGAAGCAGGATTCCTGGCCAGAGCAGAGTTGCATGGCCTGGACAGAAAGAACAAGGCAGTTTCTGTATATGGTAGACAGAGTCACATGGCTCAAGAGAAGAGAAAAGGGTAGAGATTCTGTAGATGGTAAGGCAGATCTTTTGCAGAGTTTTCTCTGAGCCAGGAGTAAGGAGCAAGGAAAGAAAGATGGAAGATGAAGGAACGGGGGACGAAGATGAGATAGAAAGCATAGGAGCTTAATTATTACTAGGGCTATGAAGAGACAGAAAAAGAAGGGACAAAGAGGAACTGAGTGTCAGGATAGAACTGAAGCTGTATAGACATAATTTTGTCTTAGAGAAATAAAGTTAATGGATGAAAGAGCACAGTGTATATAGATTCTTTTCCCTCAGATAACTCCCCTTCTGGATGTAGTGTCTTCCCCAGGACCCTAGAAGGGATTTTCTCAGGGCAGGCCCTTAGAAAAGCTCTGTTAACTTTGTACTCTCCTTGACATATTACTCACCAACTACAATTCTGCCCTAATGACTCCCAATGTCTGTGTTCTACAGAGACAGTGAAGCCACTAACAGCTTGCCACATGTACAGCTCTGGTTGCAATCCTGTTCTCTCCTCCCCCCACCCCCCAAATAGAAGTTGTTTTACTGGAGATTTGGCTTTATTTTTGTTTAACTTCAACAAGTGACTAAAGCAGTTATTAATGGAGTTGGCCACACTGTCCCCCTAGACTTTTTAGAATTGAGCTATCAGAGAGATAGATGGAAGAACAAAATAGGATGGGAATTCTGTGGGAAGTTTAATATGCAAAGACTTTTACAATTACAGCAAGGGAATCAGTGCTCCTAAAACTCATCACTAACTAGAAATGGCTTTCATTTCTGTCCAAGATAAGATACACACATCCTCTACATACAGGAGTGGTAACCCCTTTCTGTCTCAACTCTTCTTTCACTTCAAGTTTTCTTGAGAGCTATTTATAGGTTCTAGGAGGGGAATGCAGCTACTCATGTATCTTGATGGAAAAATGGCCCACTGCTACCAGGCAAGGCACACAGTTTTGGAAGAAAAACACATGAAGTTGTGAGGCAGGAAGGGCACACTGCCTAGCTAGTCAGATCAGCTGATCTACCATGGAAGATCAATAGGGTGACAAATGTGGTGGACAAACAGCCCTAACATCCACCCCTCCAGGTCTTGGTATGTTACTTCACTGACCCACTCTTCTCTGCCTCCCTGCTATCCGGTATGTGTGTGTAGTTGCACTTGTTCATGTGTACATGTTGGTGGCCAGAGGTTGATGTAAGGTGTAATACATCCTCCTCTATTGTTCTTTATCTTATTTTTTGAGACAGGCTCTGTAATGATATGGCAAGGGAGGCCCTGGCTGGCCAGGCCAAGGTGTCCCGAGGGTGACTGAAACATGCTGTGCAGATGCGGTGGCCAGCTGCAGCGTGTAGAAAGTCACTCACACCCCAGGCACTGCATCCATGTAGAAACGAGTTTATTCTAATAAAAAGATAGAAAGATAAGGAAAAAGAGTGACTGAAAGAAAGGGGGGGCAGGATGCACACCTCATGGCGGGGAAGGGAGGAAGGCTGGAAGAGAAGAAGGGAGGGAGGGGTTTTCCCTTAAAAAGGATTTACTTCAGGACAAAGGGCGGGTCCCTAAGGGACAGGTCAAGAATAATTACAGGCTCTCTCACTGAACCCAAAGCTTGTGACTTGTACTAGACTGGCTGACCAGAGAACCCCAAGAATATGCCGATTTCTGCTCCCTCAGTGCTAGGGTTACAGTTGCTGGTTTTTAAATTTTGCTGGAGACCCAAACTCAGGTTCTCATGCTTACACAAAAGCACTTTACTCACTAAGTTGTCTCCCCAACCTTCTCTATCCCTGACCTTGATAATCTTTACCTTTCAAGACTGCTCAGGTGTGGACTTCTGGGATTCTAAGGTTGGATACAAACCCCTTCACTATGTGCGGTCATAGTGTTCAGTATAAGCTTTCTTTACAGGCTCCACCGCACTGGAACAAAATGGCCAATTTACATGGCCACCACCCTAAAAGGTAGCTCATAATGGTGGGGCCCACAAACACATCGGGATTCCTTTCCTTATGTTTGCCACAGAGTAGAATAATAGAGCACTTAACACGTTTGTCATAATTTATAAATAACTTTATTTCACTTTTTAAAAGTTTATAGGGCTGGGGAGATGGCTCAATTTGTAAAGTACTTGTACAAACATGAAGATCTGAATTTAATTTCTCAGAACCCATATCAAAAGGAGACGCTATAATCCCAGTGCTAAGACAGCAAAAGCAGGAAAAATCCCTGCCTCTTCCTTGGCAGACAGCCTATCCCAATAGATGAGACCCAATCTCAATAATCAAGGTAGATGGTTCCTAAAGAGCAATCTGAGATTGATCTCTGGTCTTCATGTACACATCTACACAAGCACCACAAACATGCCCACCTGCATGCACACAAACACACACACTATAATCTACACCCCCAAATTTCACAAAAAGGCAATTCCAAACCAATATCACACAGAGTCGCTGACTGTGTAGTAATATATTATGTACCCTACTAAACTTGCCTGGGGATCCGAGGACAGAGCTAGCCACTAGATTAGACATAGAGGTCAGGCAGTGGTGGTACACACCCTTAATCCTATGACTTGAGAGGCAGAGATCTGTCTGGATCTCTATGAGTTCAAGGCAACACTGGAAACAGCCAGGCAGTGGTAGCACACACCTTTAATCCCAGTGCTGGGAAGCACACATGCCTTTACTTCCAGGAAGTGATGTCTGGGAGGAGAAAGGTACATAAGGAGTGAGGAAACAGGAAGTCTCTTTAGGCTGAGGATTTCCTAGAGGTAAGAACTAGTGGTTAGCTGCTCCGCTTCTCTGATCTTTCAGCTTTCACCCTGATATCTGGCTCTGGGTTTTTTTTATTATAAGATCATTTAAGATTTGAACATCAGGACTGACCTAGGTACTCTGCAAATACGTTAAAAGTTGTGTAGCTTGGTCTACTTCTGGGACGCCTAACAGTGAGAACAGGGGCTGTCTCTGACTCTTTAATGGCTTTTGGGACATTACTTCTCACACTGGGTCACCTTGCCCACCTTAATATATGGGGAGGTGCTTAGTCTTACTCCAACTTGCTATGCCATGTTTTGTTGATACTCATGGGAGGCCTGCCCTTTGCTAAACAGAAACAGGAGTATATTGGGAGGAGGGAACGAGTTGGGGACTGGGAGAAGAGGAGGAAGAGGAAACTGCAGCTGAGATGTAAAATAAATAAATTTATTAAAATAAAATAAAATGAGTCACAAAATGAAACAAAAAGATATGAATGTGGTAAAAGAGCTTACTGTGGTTAAAGACAGGGGTAGAAGGGAGATAATAGAGGGTAGGAGTAATCACAATGTATTATATACATGTATGAAATGGCCAAGGTAAAATTTTAATTAATAAAAATATTAAGATTGTAACTGTAAGCATTACACCTTGGTTGGAAAGGTATCCTGGCAGCCAGGAGCCAAGGAATATCACAAAATCACACCACACAACAAACCTCACATAAGAGATTTATTGGGAGGAAAAAACCCATGAGGGTGGCTACCTCTGCTTGGGCAAGAAACAGCAGAAAACTGAACAGGATAGAGAGCTTATATAGAGTTTCTGGGGGAAGGGGTGGAACTTTTCAGGGTGGAACTTTCCAGGGTGGAGATTGGTGAAATTACATGTCCAGAGATTGGGCTTTTTACTCTGTAGAGGGGACAGAGTCCAGCAGTTACTGCAGTTAAAGTATTCTGTGGGTGGAACCTGGCAGTTAGACGTCCTTGGAGGAGGGGCCTGGCAGCTCCTGTAGCTCAAGGGGCTTACAGTAACTATGAACCATTCAATTTAAAGAAGTTTTTTTTTTTAAGTACACACTGTCATTAAGTATCCTCAACATCATCAGATAATTTTTTTTTTTTTTTTTTTGGTTTTTCGAGACAGGGTTTCTCTGTGTAGCTTTGCACCTTTTCCTGGAACTCACTTAGTAGTCCAGGCTGGCCTCAAACTCACAGAGATCCGCCTGGCTCTGCCTCCCGAGTGCTGGGATTAAAGGTGTGCGCCACCACGGCCTGTCATCAGATAAATTTTTAAAAGATGCTTCATAACAAAATACTCTTAACAGGGAGATATTAGGTATGTACGCTTCAGACAAGAAATTACAGATTGTGAGCTCCTCTGTCCATACAAAGAGGCTACCTGATATTTTAAAATATTAATAGCTATCAACTATGGGAGATAGAATTATGTGTCATTTCTTTTGAGAATAATTTTTTATATTCACTAAAGGGTTTTGGTTTTTTTGTTTTGTTGTGTTGTGTGTCTAACAACAACAACAAACTACCAAAAGAATGTTTATTTATTTATTCATTTATTTATTTATTTGGGGCGGGGAATAAGGCACACCTGCTACAGTGGACATGTAGAGGTCAGAGGACAACTGAAGGGAGTTGATTTTCTCCTTCCACTATATGTAGGCCATGAGGATCTAACTCAGGATATCACAGCCAATCCAAGCTAAGGCCCAGAGGCCCAGAGAACTCCAAACCTCAGGGCAGAAGCTAAATTCAAAGCCAGGGACAGGGTCAAGGCTGACCCAAGATAAGGAGCAATGTAATAGAGGAGGGGTTCCCATAAAGCAAGCATCTGGCCAGAGCTAACTCTGGATAGGGTATCTAGGTATGGAGAACAACAGATGGAGGTGGCAGAGGAGACCAGCCAGGGATGTCATTTGCATCATGACTGTTACTGCAGATTGTAGTAGACTCTCAGATGAATAAGGATAGCACCTGCAGCCATCAATACTAGTACAAAGAGGAAAATGACATTTCAACCCTCAATTCATCAAGCCTGGTGACAAGTACCTGCTGAATTATCTTGCTGGCCTAGCTATCAATTTTTTTTTTTTTTTGTCAAAAAAATTAAGAATTTCTCATTGCTCAAAAAGAAAATGCCTCAAGCCTCACTTTGGCATTGCTTTGCATTTTCTTTTTGCACTTGCTGGCTACCCAGTCTAGCCTATTTGTTGAGCTCCAGGCCAATGAGATACTCTGTTTTTAAAAGGTGAGCAAAGGGCTTCTAAGGAATGACTTCCATGGTTTACTTCTGGCCTCCACGTGCATGGTCACTCACCTGTATCTACACATACACACAGAACTGAGGGTCTACAGGTATACTCATTCACGACTACATATTGGGATTAGGATTGGGGAACATAAACTTAAAGAGACAATAGATGTGGAAAATGACTCATTTACTAAAACTGCTTTATAAGCAAATTTTTCTTTCTTTTTTTTTTTTTTTTTTTTTTTTTTTTTTTTTTTTGTCTTTCGAGACAGGGTTTCCCTGTGTAGATTTGTGCCTTTCCTGGAACTCACTTGGTAGCCCAGGCTGGCCTCAAACTCACAGAGATCCACCTGCCTCTGCCTCGCAAGTGCTGGGATTAAAGGCGTGCACCACCACTGCCTGTCTATAAGCAAAATTTATATCAAATATGCCTTCAAGTAAGCAGCTACGGCGGCTGTAGTACATGCCTTTAATCCCAACCCTCGGGAGGCAGAGCCAGGAGGATCTCTGTGAGTTTGAGGCCAGCCTGGTCTACAGAGCAAGATCCAGGACAGGCACCAAAACTACACAGAGAAACCCTGTCTTGAAAAACAAACAAAAAAAATCATTAATTGTTTGGCGGCTGTAGTAAGCGAGCTACATATACATGTTTTGAGAGGTGACACAAAACACTGGTATCACTGAATATGAAAAAAAACCACTGTAAATTAAAGTGAAAACATAAGCAAATCTTTTTTGCAAAGCAGTATGCAGAACACTGAACAGTCTTCACCTTAGCCATTAGATGGCACCATGTATCTTGTAGTCAACAGGACTTCGCTAATTTTCCCACATGCTTAGAATGAAATAAAATATATATTATGTTTAACCTTTAAGTAAATATAATATACATCTTTTATCAGTGTTAGGATTTGTTTTAAAGAATAATATAAGTAACTGCATTTCAATTATCATTTTCAGAAGGTAAATGTCACCTATCCAGCAGATACCTTTCCTAAAGTAAACCTAAGGCAAAACTTTCCACATGAATACGTTTATTACTCATAAGCCTACACTGACTTCTAATTTTTAATTCTTGGGTTTCTCTGTCTTTTCTCTTTAACTAAATTTTACCAAATCCCCTACTTTAATGCAGGACTGTCATTTCCTGGATAGTTTTCAAATCTTTATTCTAAAATTTCTGCTCCAGATGATCCCATTCTGGTCATACTTTCTCCATGTCCAATTAAGAGTCCTAAAGATCAGATGCAGCCTGGTACCCAATGATGTTGTAACAGCAGAGAAATACATGAAATGACACTCCTTAGGACACTGAACACAGGCAGTAAGGGCATTGACCACACAACTGAGATGAACAGTAGGCTGTAATTCAGCAAGCTTCCTGTCTGGAACGAGGACAGTACTGTAGTGCACAGAGTGGAATAACCCAAGAACACATTGACTTTTCTGAGCTGAGGGGATCAAAGGAGGCTGAAGCACATAGGTCTGAGAATGGCCAGCAAAAAACTCTGCACATCAGGGCATGGTGCCAGTAAGTCCAACTCTCAGGAGGCTGAGGCAGGAGGATCACACATTCAATGCCAGCCTAGACTACAGAGCAAGGCCTGTAAAAACAGGATGAGGATATAGTTCAGTTAGTAGTGTGCTTGTCTAGTGTGCATAAAGCCCTGAGTTCATTTCCACATAAATTGGACATAGTGGTTCATGCCTGTAAGCCCAGAACTAAGGAGATGAAGCAAGAAGAGCAGCCTGAGAAATATGAGACCCTGTCTCAAACAAAAACCAAACCAAACCAACAACAGCAAATTACAAGGGGGTGGATATTCAGCTCAGTAGTTAAAAGCAAGGATCTTCACTCAGTTCCAACAATCATGTTAGACAGCTTACACTGCCTGTAACTCTAACCCCCTTGAATCCAACATCATTTTTCTAGAATCCACGTACACCCACACACATTTTATATATTCACACAGGCAAATGCACATAACATAAATAAAAAATAAATCTCTGTTTTTAAAGAAACAAAATGCTATCTAGATGTGTGAACTGAGTCACAAATAATATATAGTACAGTGCCTCTTAGTACATACTATATAAAGAAACAGAAACAGACTGGGAAAATAACTGCTTGAGTAGAGGGAAGAACTACCAACCAAATCTAGCATACAAGAAACAGTGACCACACCCCAATTCAGAACTGTACGCAATCTCTAGATCTTATGACCAGTGTTTAAAAGCATCCTGCCTCAGAAAGTTAGGCTATGTGTTAGTAAACATCCCATCAATGTGGAAAATTATCTGAAATAATCAATTAAAAGGAAGACAGATTTACTTTGGCTCACAGTTTCAGAGGCCTCAGTTCACAGTTACTTGACCATGCTGCTCTGGCCTAGAATGGCAAATACAGCATGCCAGAGTACATGGCAATGGAGCTATGCTCACCTCATAGCAGCCAGGAATCAAAAACAGACGCAGGTAGGGATCAGGGTCTCACTATCTCCTACATAGGCATGCTTGCAATGATCTAGCTTTTTTCCCACCAGCCTCACCCACAGGGCTACAGGCTAGGCAATAAGCCTTTAATATGGGAACTCTTAAAGGACAGTTCCAATCAAACTATAGCAGACAATTTGCAGATTTCACTTTCCATGGTTTCAAGTAACTATGATCAGCAATTTGTAGCATCAAACAACATATCCAGGAAACAAATAATTCCTAGGTTTCAAATGGTACAGCACTGTAAGCAGTCGGAGAAGTTCTGTACCATCATCTGAAATGTCAATCACACCTATCTAGTGAGAAACAGCCGCAATGAAGCACATGACCTGCTGGTTTTTTACAGGGAAAGACATCTCAATATACTCATGGTAGCCTTTCAACAGTGATAATGAAATCATCACTAGCCATAGACAAAAAAGTGAACTGTAATTCATGTACCAAATTACTCAAAATAAGTATAAAGATGAACTTTATATATGCAAAAATAATAGGATTTTAAAGCCCCATTCACCACAGCAATGAAATACATAACATGTAATGGGAATAACTCAGTAAAAATGTGTAAAGCTGTGGAACGTTATCAGCACACAATAGAAAACAGAGAACTAACATTCTGGATGAGAAACAAATACACTTGGAAATTTAACTCATTCAGTCAAGATCCTCATGAAGTCAGGGAAGAGGACATAAATTGCACAAAGGGATGCTTGGTGGAATTATTGCAAAGGTTGTCTAGAAAAATGGCTACCTAGAGAGATATCAGTCCTAAGACCAGAAGATTTGAACAGTATAAATGAGGAAAGCTATATTGTAACTCTGGATTTTGCATCCTGACAGAAAACTGAGCTTCTTCACAGACAGATTATAAAAACTGTGACACATTACACATTGTATTTATCAACTCAGGAGGTTTATGCTAATCACAGTCTCAAAAATTTATCAATTTTTTCTAATAAAAGCCAAGAGTGGTGCTGCATGCTTGTAATCCCAGCCCAGGGAAGGCTGGGATGTGAAGGTCATAATTTCTAGGCCAGTCTAGCCCATAGAATAAGACCTCCAAAACCCCAAATATGCAAAATATAATATATATTATATATATAATGTAAATATATATATATATATATATATATATATATATATATATATATATAAGAATGAATGCAAGATAACAGCCACAAAAACAAAAGCACTGTAACAGTGGCTCTAGAAAATATCTACAGATCTAAGCACTTTAGAAGCTAGGCCAAGAGCATATAATAATTTAGTGACAATAATGATGTTGGAAGCCAAGAGGAAAAGGGCAAGTCACCCCCATTACCCCTTTCTGGACAGCTGGCTGCCATTTCTCTTGCCTTGCTTCTAATACAAAAATATCAGGGGAGAGAAAACAAACCTGCCTTGGTAATGACAACAGTGTATAAAACACTCAGCTCTATATTATTGACAGATAACAACATTGGGCTGGCTATACATGGTAACAGTTCTGTATGGATTCAAAAACCCATCCCTGTTCCTCTTCTCTCCAAGGATCAAGACATTGACATACGTAGATCCTGAACTTCTCAGCCAGAGGAGGAGTTTGCCTTGAGCTCCTCCCTCAGAGAAGGCCTGGGCAGGTAACAGCATCCTAATCTTTTGTTCAAGCAGCAATGTGTGGACCTGCTCCTTTTCAAAGCATGTTACAAAAGAGTGCACAGCAGATGGATAATGCAGATGGGTTGGAAAGCTCAAACAGGCTTCCAGTTTCTAAAGTTGATCTACAGTCTCATTCTCCCAAACACATAGTTATTAAACTCACAAAACTCACAAATAATCCATCCTTTAGAAAAGGACAGAAGGGAAGGAGAAAGCAGTCCTTTCTGACAGTAGTACTTCAGAAAAAGTAGAATGTGATGGGTATAGGGGAGGTGTGCAGTCTTCATCACACTTGCTTCCAGTTTTACTTATACAGGGGTTACTGCAAAGTCTGCTATTCCTAAAGCCTTCATGGTATGTTCTTCTTCTGCCCAATCTTGCACCCCACCTTCACATGCTAAGGGTTAGTGCTAGAATAACTTACAGCAGCTTCAATGTGGAATATAAAATTAAAAATAACATGCATGAGTCAATGAGAGAGACTCTCCCTCTGGGCTCACACACAAGTTCAAAGAATGAATCAAAGGGAAGAAGAGCCCATGACTCCTACTTTCTGTTAAACTGTAAATGGAAGTGATATTTTAATTATAGGAGCAAAGGCTTTTTCTTTGCTAATATCAGATCTCTATAAATTCACAACCTAATCAAAATTCCTTAAAACAGGATTTTACAAAAAAAAAAAAAAAAAAAAAAAAAAAAAAGCTTAAAATACATTCCAACAGCTGGGCATTGTTGCACATGCCTTTACTCCTAGTACTTGAGAGGCAGGTGGAGCTCTGTGAATTAGAAATCAACCTGGCATGGCCAGGCGGTGGTAGCACATGCCTTTAATCCCAGCACTCGGGAGGCAGAGCCAGGATGATCTCTGTGAGTTCAAGGCCAGCCTGGTCTACAGAGTGAGATCCAGGAAAGGCACTAAAACTACACAGAGAAACCCTGTAGAAAGAAAGAAAAGGAAGGAAGGAAGGAAGGAAGGAGGGAGGGAGGGAGGGAGGAAGAGAGAGAGAGAGAGAGAGAGAGAGAGAGAGAGAGAGAGAGAAAGAAAGAAAGAAAGAAAGAAAGAAAGAAAGACCCAGAAATTTAGAAAACAGTATAAATAGGGAAGGTATACTAAAACTCTAGATTTTGTATTTTGACAGAAAGCCAGGCTTCTTCACAGAGATAGTCTGAAGATGTGGCATATTTACACACTATATTCATTGACTCAGGAGCTTTACATTATCAACTTTCTCAAAAACATGTCATTTCTTTCCAAGAAAATCCTTTTCTTCCTACTTTGGATTCTAGCACAGTATGCTGTAACTACAATCATCTTCCATATCACAGATGGAAGTCCTCCCAACACCAGTCCTCCAAGTCACTGTGATTATTAGGAAATGCTACTCTTTGTCCCTCACTTCTGGTACTCACTAACTGAAAGACTTAGTTCTATAAATTTCCCCACACAAGTGAAATCAGGAGGCATCTGTCTTGAGACTGCCTCAATTTTCCAGGCTTAAGTCATATTCTCACTTCAGCCTCTCACATAGCTAGAACTACAGGTGTACACCACCACTACTGGCTTAAATATTTTTAAAAAGTAAACACTTTCTTCATTACATACTGCTTAGCCACAAGAAGGAAAGGGGGATAATACAATAAACTAACTTTTATAAAATTTTGGTAAAACTTAAGAACATATTCTAAGACCCAAAGGATGCCTAGAGACACAGACAATACCCAAACTTGTATATACTATGTTCTTTCCTACACATGCTAAGAGGAAGCATGGTAAGAGATGAGCAATAACTAGCAATAAACACAACTATAGTATATTATAGTAAGACTGTAGCATCGTTCTCTTGAACACTGGGGCCATTGTTGAGTAAAAAGGGCAGACACTGCAAAACTGAAACCAATCTGAAATCTAGACTACTGACTGGTCAGCACACAGCATGGACACCTTGGATGTGATGGCTATTCTTGGTTGTCAACTTGAATATATCCAGAATGAACTACAATCCAGAATTGGAGGGCACACCTATGAGGTTTTTTTGTTTGTTTGTTTGTTTGTTTTTTGGCTTGGTTTTAAGTGGGTGAATCCATTTCTAGTCCAGACCTGTGGAGTAGGAAGACACAGCCTTTGATCCAGATCTTGAGGTGGGGAGACACAGGCCTTTAATCTGGATCCTGAGGTAGAAAGACATACATTTAATTTGGGTTACACCTTCTGCTGGAAGCCTGTATAAGAACATGGAAGAAGGAAGTTTTTGCTCTTTGCCTGCTTGTTCTCGCCTTGCTAGCATTAGAGCCTACTTCTAGATTACAGCCTACTTCTAGATTACAGCATCTACTGAAGACCAACTGAGACATCCAAACTGAGCAACTTCTGGATTCTTAAACTTTCCATTCATAGCCAGCTATTGTTGGACAGGATCACAGCCTGTAAGTTATTCCAATATATATTGAAGGGTTCACAACACGGTCAGGCGTGTTTGCATATGCCTGGTGGACACTTCAGCCTAGCCAGGTCCAGGTCAGGATAGCCATTTCCGGGTCAAGGCGTCTCGCATGACCAGGATCTGTGATGTTTCATGGCTACGTAAGCACGCAATGTGGCCATGTGATCTACGTGCATGCGTGGAGTAGTGACGTCGACCAGCGCACGCCTTTAAAATCCGGCGCCATGTTCCCGGTTCCTTCTTCTCCACACACGTGTCTCTCCCACAGGCCTGCGCACTCTCTGTCCCTTTATCTTTACTAAAACTCTTATTAGTGGATTCTGCTGTGTTTCGTGACATTTCCTTGCAGGGTAAGAGCACAGCGCGGCCAATTAACTAACATTTGGTGCTGAAACTGAGCGGGCGCTTCTGGGCACTCTGCACCTGGAAACCCATGAACCGGGGACTGCTTCACACAAACCAGGGACTCTGCTCTGTATGCGACAGACTGCTCACCATTCGCCTGACCGCACGTAAATTCCATGCAACACCGCTTTCTCCAATTGGTGAGTCCCCCCATTTTTGGGCCAGCATAAACGGTTTTCTGAATCTGTGAGAATGACCGTTGATGGTCCAGAGCCTCACAAGTATTCTTGAGACCGGGGAACCCCTGGCCATGGTCTTCATTGACTATGGTCGGCCCCTATCGCAAGCCTAAGATTTCTAGCCATCTCCCACGTCTGCAGCCTGAGATATTTCTCGCAGTGGGACCACTGCCCTTGGGTGCGTCCTGGGGGCCATGTGAGGCCAACACGTTCATCCGACTTGACGAAGCGGCAGACGCTGTCTGGATTCCCGGGGAATCCTTTCCTCACGTGGCAGGGGGCCCCTGCTTCTGTGGCTGACAAGCCAAGGAGCAGCTTGTGCTGGTACCCATCCTTGGCCTTGGGGACGCCTGGTTCCTTGGCTCCGGATCACGTTTGTTTTTTTATTTTTTTATTTTTCTGCCTCTCTGCTGCAGACATGGGAAACAAGGCTTCCAACCCTGTTAGTCCTTCCTCTCCATTAGGCTGTCTTGTTGAAGCTTTGAAACCTCTCAGTTTAATGCCTTACATAAAGATTCCTAAGCTAACTCGTCTATGTTCAAAAAAGTGGCCAAAGTAAGCTTTAGAAAACAACAAAAAATGGCCGCCGAGCGGTTCCTTAGATCCCGATATTTTACGGGAATTATCTAATTATTGTCAGCGTTCAGGCAAATGGAAAGAGTTGCCCTATGTGATAGCAATTTTCTTTCTCAGTGCTAAGCCGTCTCTTCTGGATTCCTTCTCTCCTGCTCATATGCTCTTAGCTATGCCTAAACCGGAGGATTCTCTGACTCCAGAATCTCTAACTTTAGACCCTGCTAATGAACCTCCACCTGTTCGACCTCCGGCTCCAACTCCTAGAACAACCGTTCCTTCCGCTCCCCTTCTGGATTCTTCCTCTACTAAAGCTGTTCCTTCCTCGGCAGCAGTCGTTTCCAAAGGCCCTGCCCTGGCTCCAAACTTCAATCCCCCTACCACCTGCTCTCAAACTGCTAAATTGCCTGATTCCAGCCATCCAAACCCTTCCACTGTTCTCCCTTTGTGAGAGGTGGCTGGTGTGGATGGACTGATTAAAGTTCATGTTCCATTCTCTCTAGCAGAACTCTCTCAGATAGAAAGTAAGCTGGGTTCTTATACTTCTAATTCTGCTTCCTTTATTAAACAGTTTCAATATATAACTCAATCTTATAGTCTCACCTTTCATGATATATACATGACACTTTCTAATAATTTACTTCCTGAGGAGCGCAGGCAGGTATGAAAGCAGACTAGGACCCATGCAGATGAAATTCATCAAACTAACTTTTCACACCCTCCAGGAGCTGAGGCAGTTCCTGACTGAGAACCACACTGGGACTATAACACCCAGGGTGGCTGTCTAGCCAGAAATAGGTTTATTACCTGTCTCCTGACAGGTCTCCATAAGGCTGCCCTAAAACCAGTAAACTAAACTAAAAATGGTAATTCAGGATAAGGATGAAAATCCGTCTCACTTCTTAGAGCAGCTCACCAAGGCTCTACTTCGGTTCACTAGCTTAGACCCGGAGGGCCCTGAGGGCAGGCAGCTGCTAATGACCCACTTTGTCTCTCAGAGCTTCCCTGATATTAGGGATAAACTAAAACGTTTTGGAGAACAGCCCTCTGACTCCACAGGCAGATATGCTGGCGACAGCATTTAAGGTGTACCATGGGAGAGATGAGAAGGCCCATAAAAGGAACTGCCAGATGCTGGCAAGCACCGTCCAACCGCCTCTCTGAAAGGGACTGTCTGGTCCCTGTTTCAGGTGTGGGAAAGAAGGCCACTGGGCCCGGGCTTGCACCACTGGCCCACGAAGGGCACCAACAAAGCCTTGTCCAAAATGTTACCAAAAGGGTCACTGGTCAGCTTACTGTCCAAATGTCCCAAGTGACATAGGAACGCCAGACAAAGACGACCCTCTGGCTGACTTTCTAGGCTTGGCCTACAGAGAGGACTGATGCTGCCCGGTTTCTGCCCCGGCCACTCCCATATCACACAGGGAACCAAGGGTAATAATAGAAGTAAATGGGTACCCCATCTAGTTCCTTTTGGACACCGGAGCTATCTACTCTGTCCTGAGAGAGTTTTGGGGGCCCACTTCTCCTGTTCGTCTCCCTATTGTCAGGGTTGGGGGACAGCCTTATCTACCTCATCAGACACCACCACTCAATTGTATTTTCAGAGGCATCCCCTCACACACACATTCTTAGTGGTGCCAAGCTGCCCTGTACCTTTAAAGGGAAGGGATCTCCTAGCTAAGGTAGGAGCGTCCATTTCTTTCGCTCCACACATTCGCCTCATCCCAGACGCGCCAGCAGCTCCTCTACTTCTCCTCCTAGCCACTAACTCTTCTAACTCTAACAATTCTTTTCCCCTGCCAGCTTCTCAGGTAGACCCAAAAGTCTGGGATACCCAAAATCCTTCTATTGCTAGGCACCATCAGCCTGATATTATCCAGCTACAAGATCCTGCCAGGTATAAAACCCAAGCTCAGTATCCTCTCTCACTCCAGAGCCTGAGAGGACTTAAGCCTATCATTTCTGACCTTCAGGAAAAAGCTGCTCCACCTAACCTCTTCACCTTTTAACACCCCCATACTTGCAGTTAAAAAGTCTAATGGAACCTACCACCTGGTTCAAGACCTCTGGCTCATTAACTCTGCAGTGGTCCCTCTCCATCCTGTAGTGCCTAACCCTTATACTCTCCTATCCACTATCCCTTCAGGAACCTCTCACTTCTCAGTTCTAGATCTCAAAGACGCCTTCTTTTCTATTCCTCTCAGTCCTCAGTCTCAAAATATCTTTGCTTTCACCTGGACTGACCCTGACACTCACCAGTCCACACAGCTGACCTGGACTGTTCTGCCACAAGGATTCAGAGACAGTCCACACCTATTTGGTCAGGCTCTGGCCTCTGACCTGCTTTCTCTGTCTCTCCCTGGCTCTAAACTAATACAGTATGTAGATGATATTTTACTCTGTAGCCCGTCCTTACAGGTTAGCCAAACTAATACCTCTGCTCTCCTAAATTTCTTATCCAGCCGAGGTTACAGGGTATCTCCTTCTAAAGTTCAGCTGTCAACTCCCCAGGTCACCTATTTAGGTCTATCCATTATTCCAACTCATAAGGCTATTACTGTAGACAGAAAGCGTCTAATCCAGTCCCTCACAGTCCCTTCTACTAAACAGGAGATTCTGTCTTTCCCAGGAATAGCTGGCTTTCTACAGTCTTGGGTTCCATCTTTTTCTCTCCTTGCTCGCCCCTTATATGAGGCAGCTCAGGGCTTGCCACATGAGCCCCTCCTTCATCCTGTCACTAAACCTTTCCAAAAGCTCCAGCAGGCTCTTCTTCAGGCTCCAGCACTCCATCTCCCAGACTTAACCGGTCCCTTCTCCCTCTATGTAGCAGAGAAAGAGGGATTTGCCCTGGGAACTCTAGGGCATCAGTTGGGACCCTCCTTTGCACCTGTAGCCTATCTGTCAAAGAAGCTAGACCTTACCAGTCAGGGCTGGGCACCTTGCATCCATGCCTTGGCTGCAGAGCTCCTTATTCGGGAATCAAAGAAGCTAAACTTTGGGTCATCCATTACTGTGTTCTCTCACCATAATCTGTCCCATCTTTTAACTTTTAACTAACTTTTAACTTTTAACTAAAGGCTTACAAACTTTACCTCCTTCCCGAGTTCTTTCTCTCCAGGTGGCATTACTAGAGGATGCCACGCTTACTTTCTGGACTTGTCCATCTCTTAATATTTCAAGCCTCCTCCCTCAACCTAATGCTGACTATTCTCCTTCTCATTCCTGCACTGAAACCTTAGAAAAGCTGCTACCTCGCCCTTCACACATAGAGGAGGGCACATTGCTACTTATACTTATACCTGGTACACAGATGGCAGCTCCTTTTTATATGATGGGACCCGTAAAGCAGGTTATGCCATAGTGTCAGATACTGAGATAATAGAGGCACAGGCATTACCCACACACACCACTAACCAACAGGCTGAGCTGATAGCTCTCACCCATGCCTTCCAATAGGCACAGGGACAATCTCTAAATGTTTACACAGACTCCAAATATGCTTTTCATATCCTCCTGTGCCACACTGCTATTTGGAGGGAGTGTGGCCTTCTCACAGCAAAAGGAGGATCCATATCTAACTCAGGCCAAATAATGGCCATGCTGGAGGCTTCCCACCTCCCCAAGGCTATAGGAATTGTCCACTGCCGGTCTCATCAGACCGATAGCTCCATCATCTCTAGGGGAAACAACCGGCCTGACCAGGCAGCCAGAACAGCGGCCCTCCAGGGCCAAGTCTCACCTCATCCACCACAGGGAATCCATACAGTACAGCCTACGCCCTCACAGGGAACTCCAGACACTACACAAATTCTTTCCTATCTACACCAGCTCTTTCATCCTAATAATCTTGCTCTGTCTCAATTTGTAAAAGTTCACCTGCAGCCCACCTCTGAGGATTTACAATTCTTAAGAACTATAACTGCCTCTTGTGAGATCTGCCAAAAAAACAGATCCCAATACCAAGTACAGGAGTCAGCCTTTTCCTACCCACCATGCTAGAGGTTCCCTTCCAGGGACTGACTGGCAGCTCGATTTTACCCATATGCCCACCGTCAGGAAAGTTAAATATCTCCTCGTGATGGTAGACTCATTTTCAAATTGGGTGGAGGCATATCCGGTTTCTAATAAGTGAGCTTAGACAGTTGCAGACCTCTTTCTCCAAGAAATTATTCCTCAGTTTGGAGTCCCTGTTTCTCTCCAGTCTGACAATGGCCCAGAGTTCACTTCTCAGATTTCTCAGACACTAGCTAAGGCTCTTAATATTCCTTGGAATTTTCATATTCCATACCGCCCCCAATCCTCAGGAAAGGTGGAGCGTACCAACCGGTCTTTAAAAACTATCCTTACCAAGATGTCACAGGAACTTCATCTCGACTGGGTAAGATTATTGTCTCTAGCTCTCCTCAGGCTCAGGGCTCTTCCTAAAAAGCCTCTTTCAATCTCTCCATTTGAACTAATGTATGGAAGGCCAGTTCTAACACCAGGTCTTTTATCCAAGCCTCCAACTGTTCCAGATAGCCTATTAACTCCTCTTTTATGTCACCTAAGGTCTATTCTATGGAACTATGCAGACTGTTCATTACCTCAGCCATGTGACAATAATTGTCCACCTCCAATACACACTGGGGATCAGGTTCTTTTCTTGCCTCCAGGCCAGCGCCCTTCACGCCTTCAAGTGGCAGGGACCCTTCAAGGTAATTCTTGTAACCCCCACAGCTGCTAAACTCGAGGGCTTTCCTCACTGGGTCCACGTGTCTCATCTAAAACCTTTTATCTCACCTCCATCCCAGAAAAATCTCTCTTCATATACAGTGAAACAAACAAGGTCTCTCACTCTCAAGCTCCAGAGGACATCAGGATCCACTGCCTTGTCACCAATTCCAGAGGAATAAGGTATCACCCCCTCATTTCCCAACCAGTGCCACACAGAGCCGGAGGCAAAAAGGACCATCAAAAATATCCAGGCGGTAATGAATAATGTAATACAACAATCTATCGTTGTTCAATACTCAACAACTGATCACCTGCGTTTCCTAAATGCTAACCTAATAAGGGAAACAAACAGGTGCCTTAAATAAATTACCTCTAATAAGGCTTGTCTCAGATAAAAATTAAGCAGAGTACTAAGGCCAGATCTACCTCAGGTAAATGTCACATGTCTCTATCTGGGCAGGCCAGATCTACCTCAGACAAATGCCAACTCCAAAATAAAAAAATGATTCTTTCTCTCTAAGCTTTTTCTATGTCAATAGTATCTTGTCAAATAGAAGGTTCCCAGCCAAAGCACGGATGGACAGCTGCAGAACAAGAGGATGGCAGAATGTCATTCCAGGACCTCCACCATCATCCCAGGACTTTACAAGATACCCTCTCATTCCCTGCCCCGCCCCAAGAGCCAACCAACACCCACTATTCAGCTGGAAGCAGTCTTTGAGAGAAACGTCACCTCCATACCCAGTCAACCACAATTTTTTTCTTTTTTAAAAGGAAAGACTCAGGGATGAAGGGTTCACAACACGCCCCCACAGTAGGGCATGTTTGCATATGCCCGGTGGACACTTCCGCCTAGCCAGGTCCAGGTCAGGATAGCCATTTCCGGGTCAGGGCATCTCGTGTGACCAGGATGCCCAGCGGACTTGGACACTTCTGCCTAGCCAGTTCTAGGTCAAGATAGCCATTTCCGGGTCAAGGCGCCAGTTCCAGGTCAAGATAGCCATTTCCGGGTCAAGGCGTCTCGCATGACCAGGATCTGTGATGTTTCATGTCTACGTAAGCACGCAATGTGGCCATGTGATCTATGTGCATGCGTGGAGTAGTGACGTCGACCAGCGCACGCCTTTAAAATCCGGCGCCATGTTCCCGGTTCCTTCTTCTTCTCCACACACATATCTCTCCCACAGGCCTGCGCACTCTCTGTCCCTTTATCTTTAATAAAACTCTTATTAGCGGATTCTGTCGTGTTTCGTGACATTTCCTTGCAGGGTAAGAGCACAGCGCGGCCAATTAACTAACATATATATTCATATATGAGAGCAGTAGAGAGATATAATAGTAATATATCTATATAAGTGTGTGTGTGTGTGTATATATATATATATATATATACATATGTGTGTGTGTGTGTGTGTGTATATATATATATATATGGGAGAGAGATATATTCATTCTATAAGTTCTGTTTCTCTAGAGGACCCTGACAAATAAAGATTTTGGTACCAGAAGTGGTTCTAGAGCAACAGAAGTATAAGAATGAATCTTCTAAGTGTCTGGAATAGGTTTTCCAATTTACCAGAACCTACCGATACCACACCTTCTCCAGTTACTGAAGCCTCTCCTGGGAGCTTGGGGAGCACTAAAAACCCATGATGAGAACTGTTTTACAAACTTAAGGACATAAATGCTTTTGGGTACCCTATAGTTTGATTCAACAACTATAGGTGGTAATGGATTTGGTGAGTCTGTAATAAAACTTTTGACAGTTTGGGAAAAATAAGGGAAATGATGATGCTAGTTGGTTGCTCTTAGCATCCCTGAATAGACTGACAAAGGATAGGAATAGGTTCAATAATAAAATTAGCCAACTTCTAGCATCTTGAACTTGGTGATAAAACTAATTAGCTCCAGATGCATATAAACAATCTAAAGGTTTCTAAGGGTGCCCTGGAAGGGAATCTCTCTAGCAGCCACAGGGCTCGAGTTGTGAAGCCCTCATTATAAAGTTGGCTGAATTACTGAGAAAATCCAAGTCCAGGGTGTTGGTGGTTAAAGTAAGGGCATTAATTGGTAAAGAATGGGACCCTATAATCTGGGATGTGGATCTGTGGGAGGATCCTATAGAAGCTGAGAACTGGAACACTCAGATTCTCAAGGCTTTATTTCACCTGAGGAAGTAGCCTCAGGCCACCTTCAGCAGAAAATGTACTCACACCTCCACCCCCTGAAATATTGCCTTTTTCACCTTTGATGGAGGAAATTAACCCTTCATTGTCTGCTAAACCAGCAGTGACCTCTAAAGGAAATGCCAGGCAAGACAATATTGATGTTCCTCAGGACCCAACAATAGTTTCTTCTAGACATCTAACCAGACTTAAGGAAAAGCTGGCTCCTAGGGGGAGGTAGAAAGTGAAGTCCATGACAATGTATGCTACACTACTAAAAAGCTTAATGAGTTTGCTAATTCATTCAAGCAGAAATCTGGGGAATATGTGTGTGAATGGATTTTAAGAGTGTGGGATAATGGTGGAAGGAACATAAAACTGGATCAGGCTGAGTTTATAGATATGGGCCCTCTAAGTGGAGATTCTAGTTTTAATATGAAAGCTCACAGGTTTTTTTTTTTGTTTTGTTTTGTTTTTAAAAAAAAGGTCAAAAGTTTGTTTGAATGGTTGGCTGAAGTATTTGTCAAACCAATAGTCATGTTTAAATAGAGCTCAGTGGGAAGGCATTAGGTTTCATATCACTACTTACTGGTGCACAATTTATAATTATCTTATAAATACATTTATTAACTGTTTACTTCTAGAATTTGCCATTTAATATTTTCTGATCTTATAATGGAAACTGCAGAAAGCAAAACTGAAAATAAAGGAGGACTACAGTATTTTACATTAAGTATTGATCTTAGGTGGAAGGCTTTCACTGGATTGCACATAAAGTGAACATAGAGGTTGATTTCTTTGCCAATATCCAAAGATTAATGATCAGATTTTCTCTTACTAGACGTCATTTGTTCAGAGATCTGTAAGAGGCTTCCTATAAACATACACTATCACTTAAATGAATGACCGAAGGTTAGAAGGCTCATGTTACCAACTTAGTTCTCATACATTCAAACTTGTAGCTCTCACATTACTAGTGAATAATAGAAACAATCAGTTATCTTCTAGAACTGGTGTACATAGACTACATGCATCTCATGCCTAGGAGTCTGTAAGTCCCTATCATCTCCCATAAGAATGCTAACATAAGAAAGATGCATTGGAATGCTTGGATTTGAAGTTTCCCCCATAGGCACACACACACGCTCCAAATTCTTTAGCTTGTGGCACTGCTGAAAGCTGTGGAGCTCTGAAGAAGTGGGCTTTATTCAAAGGAGTGAGACCCAGAGGGTAGGCCTTGGAAAGTTAATCTTGCTTCTTTCTGTTTAAGACCCATCATCTCCACCCACTCACTACTCTATTGCTGTATGAACAAGCTGCTGCTGAATGTTTCCACCACCACAGATTAAGCAGCTCTGCTCAGCCTTCTCCAACATGGGAAAAGAAAGTCTCTGAAACCATGAACTAAAATGAATTTTTCCTCTCTCAAACTGTTATGTTTTGTTTATAACAATGAGAAAAGTTACTAATAAAGAAAATTGGTACTGAAGTAGGATTGTCACTGTGATTAACCCTAGCCATGTGATTTGTATGCCTCTAGAACACAGGCTAGACAAGCCCTAGAGTGCTGTTACAGAGTTTAGTGGGTGATTCTGCTCAATCTGGAAGTCCAGAATGCCAATAGTTACAGGGACAGCAAAAACTATAGTCAGGGAATTTCAAATGGGGACAAAAAAAAATCTGTCAGGAATGGGACTAGAGGCCATTCATGTCACATTCCAGCAAAGAATGTGGCTCTGTTTGGCTTATGTTCTGGAATTGTGAGTAAGACTTAACTTTAAAATAATGATATAGCTGATGGAGGAAATTTCAAGACAGCCTAGTATCAGTCTGAAGCATGGTTAATGTTGGCTGCTCTTCGCTAGATTCGTGTGAAGAGCTGCAGAAAGCAAAAAGTAGAGCAGAAGCAATTTGCTGTTGGAGGTTTTTACTCTTTTGTGGGAGGCCCGCCACCCAGCTCCCAAATAAATCACACATGGAGGCTTATTCTTAATTATGAATGCCAGGCCTTAGCTTGGTTTAGTTTCTTGCTAGCTTTCCTTAACTTTTTCCCTTTTAGCTTTTGCCTCTGGGGCTTTTTCCATTCTCTTACTTATGTAAATCTCACTCTGACTACATGACTTGCTGCATAGCTGGGTGGCTGGCCCCTGGAGTCCTCCTCCTCTGGCTGCTCCTTTTTCAATCCCTCTTCCCAGATTTCTCCTTCTCTATCTTCTCTCTGCCTGCCAGCCCTGCATATCCTTTCTCCTGACTTGCTATTGACTGTTTAATTCTTTATTAGAACATCAGGTGTTTTACACAGGCACAGTAACACAGCTTCACAGAGTTAAACAAATGCAACATAAACAAAAGTAATACACCTTATAATAATATTCTACAACAGCAATTTGAAAAAATATGCACTTTGCTGAGCAAAAGAGCTAGAAAGCATTTAAAGTTGTGAACAAAGAGGTAGTGGTAACTAAGGAGATTATCATCATTAGAGAAACCAAACACTTGGTTCTAGAACAAAAGAAAGATGACCCAAGGGAAAGCACCTAGCTACTCCCTAAAGGCTCCAAAGGCATAAAAATTCAGTCACCTGAAAAAAACTTTCATTCCGAAGAAGAGTTGCCTGAGAAAGCTAAGGGGTTCCCTTCATAAAAAAAAAGCCATCCAAAGAAACCAAGGTTAAGCTGCACAAGCTCTCAGAGATTGCTGTAGCAATGGTCAAATGTTCCTGTTATATTTCAAGTTACCAGCAGAACTTAGCACAGTCCACTTTTGCAGTTAGGCAGATGTAAGGGTCAACTGAGGCATGCACCAAGGATCCATGAAAATGTCTGAGTCCAGGCAGTGTGGTACAGGAGGAGACCTACAAAGTGTAGCTGACAGGGCAATGAATGAAGCTGTAAAGGTGAAACGTAAGTTGCAATAGAGCCAGGATGTTGGAAATGCTAGAAATATGGCACATTTGCTGAGAAAAGCTGCAGGCACTAAGTACAGGTGGCCCAAGAGAGGGGCCAGGTGTACCACAAATGGAAGTGCCATAGAGGCCAGGGCTTCTCAGTATGTTGGAGGTCAGAGCATTCCACTTTGTACATTAGATGCCGGACATGGTGCTAAAGGAGTTAATGTTTACCTGCTGGGTTTTAGTCTTGCATTAGTTCAGTCTTTCCTTACTATCCCACTGTTCCTCTCTCTTAAAATGGGATTGTTTATTTTGTGCCATTGAATATTGAAGGTGCAACTTTCTCTGATTTTACAGGGACTCACAATGAAGAAATATATATATATATATATATATATATATTATATATATATATATATATACTAACGTATTGGCTACTTTATTTTATTTGGTCCTCACAGAAGTCTGTGAAATTGGTATAGATGGCATTAATAGTACTATGGTTTGGATGCTAACTATCTACCAAAGGCCTACATGTTAAAGATTTGGTACTTAGAAGAGCCTTCTGGAAAGTGTCAGAGACTTTGAATTATGAGACTTTTGGAGGTCCTTACATCACTGGGGAGGAGCATGCCCTTACATAGGACTATGGGGCCTGTCTGTCCTTTCTGCTCTTATCAGATGTGTGACCACACACTACAAAGTACTCTCTAGCCAGAGGCCAATGGACCAGTCTGACCCTGGACTTTGAACCTCCTGAACTGTGAACTAGCTAAAGCTTTTGCCTTTAAAAATTAGTTGAGCTGGGCGGTGGTGGCACATGCCTTTAATCCTAGCATTCAGGAGGCAGAGCCAGGCGGATCTCTGTGAGTTCAAGGCCAGCCAGGTCTACAGAATGAGATCCAGGACAGGCACCAAAACTACATAATTCCAGTACTGGCTTGTTCAGTTGTCTAGCTTGGATGAAGCACACTAGACACGTAATCCATATACCCTGAATTCTAATTTCCATAATTTGCTTCCTAGTAAATAATAGAAAGAAAGGGTGTTTCTTACTCTTTTCTCTGGATAACTGAGACTATAGCAAAAGTCAAGCTCAATCACTAAGCACAAAATTATAATATAGCTGCATAGGGCTATCAAGGTGGCTCAGCAGATAAAAAGCACATGTACAGCAAGCCTGACAACCTGAGGTTAATCCCCAGAACCTACAGTGGCAAGAGAAAACCAATTATCTGTTGTCTTCTGACCTCCACGCATATGCTATGGCACACACACACATTCTCTCTCATACTCACTCTCTCACACACACAAATAATAATAAATGCTTTGAAAAATAATATCAGTGTATAATTTTCAAACTGGCTATGAAAATTTATATATTTTCAGATACTTACCTAATTCTCCCCAAAAAAGAGACAGCTAAGAATAGCACCAAAAGAAAAAGGACACAGGATCCACCTGAGGGGCGGAAGAAAGACAGGATCTGTCTACTTAGCTGAGAAGAGAATCTGAGGATAGAGATGCTAAAAGATGAAAACCTCATTTTCAACAAAATAGAGATGGTGAAACATGAAAACTGGATTCCTATTTGTGGTGGTTTGAAAGAAAATGGCCCACAAAGGGAGTGGCACTATTAGGAGGTATGGCTTGGTTGGAGTGGGTATGGCCTTGTTGGAGGAAGTGTGTCACTGTGGGGACAGGCTTTGAGGTTTCATATACTCAGGATAGTACCCAGTGAGTGAGTTGACCTCCTATTGCATGCAAGCCAAGATATAGCTAGCAACACATCTGCCTGCATGCTGCCATGTTCCCTGGCATGATGAGAATGGTCTGAAACTGTAAATAAGCTACCCCAATTAAATGTTTTCTTTATAAGGATTGCCATGATCATGATGTCTCTTCATAGCAACAGAAAACCCTAACTAAAACACTATTTATAAGGCAATAGCCATCAGCTTATTGTAAAAAAAAGGACAATGCACAGAAATATCTTTTGTGGCTATAAACCTGGACAAGCAATACTTGATTGAGCCTCTTCTGGAGCTCTAATAAGGACAACCATTCCAGCTACTGTCTCCAAACTCTCTTCTCTATGCTTACTCCTCTTTTATAGCTGCTTATCCCAATACAGTTGTGTATAAGCATAAGAAAGTAAAAGATCTGGACAGATGCAATATCTAATCCAACAAACAACTTATAAACCTTCCACTTCCATGCTCAATGGTTGCTCTCAGATAGACAACATATTCACAATAAAGTATGAGATTTTTAGTTATTTATATTCACATTTAAAAGAAACTGTAAATATTACTTAGACTTAAGAGTAAGCCAAGAATGGTGGCTCATGTTTCTATTCCCAGCATTTTTGAGACTAAGGCAGGTCAGCCATAAGTTTGAGGCCAGCCTGGTTTACATGTGAGTTCTAGGCCAGTCAGTGCTACATAGAGAAATACTGTTTCAACAAAATTGAAAAAATTGTTGAAAAAGACCACCTAGAGAAGTTAAGAACAACATGAAAAGAATCACCACAAATGGTGCTGTGAATTAATGAAGTACAAAGCACTTGACCAGTACACAGAACTAGTTCCATCCCTATAATACAACAACATCGATAAAAAACCCAGGTGATCAATCTAAGTTCCATAAAATCTTGGTCCAAATAGAAATTATTAGAAAGCTTATCTGTATCATCATTTCCAAGCATGCCAAAAAGTTTATATTCAGTGACTTAAACAAATGACTTCTCTCTAATGAAGAAAAACTATAGCAGATAATAAATCTATAGATTTTAGTTAAGACAGTGTAGTGGTTTGAATGAGAAATGTCCCCTACAGTCTCAGATGTTTGAACACTTGGTCCTCAACTGGTGGCACTGCTTAGGAGGTTTAGGAGGTGCAGCCTTGCTAGAGGTTGTATGTCATTGGGGGAGGGCTTTGAAAGTTCAAGGTCTTGTCCTACACTCAGTTTGCTCTCTTCTTTACATTGGTAGCAAAGCATGTAAGCTCTCAGCTTCCTGTTCCTGCCTTCATGCCTGCTACTTGCTACCACATCTCCACTCCATCATCCTGGCTGGACTCATATCCCTCTGGAACCATAAGACAAAATAAACTCTCTCTCTCTCTTCTTTAAGTTGCCTCTCATCATGGCATTTTTATCACAGCAACAACAGAAAAGTACTAAGTCTTTGGGCTTTCTTTCTTTTGTGTTTGACAGGGTATCAATGTAGCTTAGGCTGCCCTCAAATTTGCAAAAATCTTCCTGCTCTAGCCTCCCAAGTGGAGAAATTACAGGCATGAACCATGACATGAAGCACGTAGACTCAATTTTTTTAAATATTTAATAGTGTTGGTTTTTCCCATTGAGTCATTTCCCAATGAGCCCTGTGCTCCATTTTTTTTCATTCATTTCTTTATTTTTGTGGTACTAGCAATCAAAGCCATAACTTCACTCATGCTAGACAAGTGCTCTAACACTGAGCTAAATTCTCAATTCCCATTTTTTTTTTTTTTTTTGCGGGGGTGGTGGTGGAATACGTTTTGAGACAGGGTTTCTTTGTATACTCCTAGCTGTTGTGGAACTTGCTCTGTAGAACAGGCTGGTCTGAAACTTAAGAGATCTTACCTGCCTTAGCCTCCCAAGTGCTAGGACTAAAGGTGTGTATTACCATACCTGGCTCAATTCCCATTTTTATTTTTAGAGTATTTTTTAAAAGTTCTACACTGATATCTTCTGTCTTAGTCACTGTTCTATTCTTATTCAAACCACCATATCTTCTATTCTCTAACTACTACAAAGATCTTTTGTCTTCTAGAATTTCCAAAGGACTCTCATTCACACTGAAACATATGCTGCTAATATGCATATATACCAGGTAAATGATGAACTACTTAAAAATGGATTTGGTACACAGAAGAAACTAACAAGAGCAGGAGTCCTATGACAAAAAACTAGAGTAAGACTCAAAAGTATTAACACTTATTAACCTATAGTAACCTACCTGAGGTCTATTATTTTAATTTGGGGTTCATAAAATATCTGAACATCAAAGAAATAGAACTCAAGGTGATAGGATACTCTTGAATAAAGAGAGGAACCTACAAGACAAAAATGATACTACATAAAAAGCACTTTTCAAAATGCATATGTGTATGTTAGAATGTGCGCATGTGTGCAGAACTCATAACACATCAAATGATATATACAAGTGGGGGATAACTATGAACACAACTAATATAAGGAATTTTTCAGCTGTATGTCAGGCTGTGCTACCTATCAAAAGTACTAGCACAGGAGAAAAGCCTACCAATGTCTAAAATCTATCTTAAGGACACCCTCACTATAAATCAGATAATTTACACAGGAAAGAAACTCTATGAGTGTAATGACTATTAGAAAGCCTTTAACATAAGTCAAACCTCAGAGGTGTCAAGGAACTCACAGGAGAGATGCTTGCAATGAATGTAAGAACATCTCTGGTATGAGATTACACTTCAGAAAATATCAGCAATCTCATCTGGGAGAAGAAGACCTGTTCTGTATTCCAAAACCCACTCTTTTCTCTGAAGGAAAATACTTCATCTCCCCTTATGATAGGTGGTATAAAATAACTCAATTCTACACCCACCTGGCTAAAAAGGCTTTGCTATAAGCAAAAGAAGAAACTAAGAAAACTGACAATAACAAGGGTCCTCACATAGATCTAAAATTGTTGTCAAAAAAAATCAATCCAAACAAAGAAAAAAAATTAGTCCATACATACACACACACACACACACACACACACACACACACACACACACACACACACTTAAAACAGTTTATCAGGACACAAAGCACAGGGAAAGAATTTGAAATTATAAGATAGCTTAAGCACTGATTCTCAACCTGTGGGTCACAACTCACTATCTCCAAAGATATTTACATTACATTCATAACTAGCAAAAAATAATTTTATGGTTGGGGGTCACCACAACATGAGGAACTATATTAAAGAGTTGCAGCATTAGAAAGGTTGAGAACCACTGAATTGTCAAGAATAGTGACAGTTTTTGTAAATCACAGCTTGTGAAGAGGAAACAGAAGGTTGTTCATAGTTTAGGTAGCAAAAAGAGAAAGAAACAAAATGGGGTAGAATCCTGCAGAATGAGTAAAAAAAAAAAATCAGAACATTTCCAACCCCTCCCCTACAAAAACAAAACATATCAAAATCCCTATTATGTATTTTTACAAGTCCTTACATTTATGCTGAAGTCATGTCTTTAAATTATTCAACTACCAGTACAGGGAACTTGTCCATTGAGTCATCATTAACAGATACACAGCACATGAGACAATAACCAATAGGAATTTCATGTTATGGTGGACTGGTGTAAATAGTAGAATACAACCTGGTGTACTTCTATGAAGAAGCCTCTAGCCATGCAACTGAATTACTGAGGGCAAAAGAATATTAAGGAATGTACACTGCCTCCAGGGTCCATAAAAGCCTCTGAGAAACAACCCTTTCCCTTTCTTTCCTTCACATTTCCTGCTTGATGAGGAACATGGTAGCCTTCAAAGCCACATGCTGGAGATGCCAGAGCCACAAATGCCAAGACCCTAGATCTGCACTACTATGGAAGCAGTGTCCTATAGTCACTACAAACAGCTGGCTTGACTTTCTCAGAAGAATAATCCTCTCTCCTGCTTGAGTCTCTGGGGTTTGCTAAGTATACCAGCTAACTGTACATTAAATGATATAATAAGCTGACTAGTTCCTAATATTCTTATTTAAATGAGAAATGTCTCTTCCAAGACTCACAGAGTTGAACACTTGGTCGCCGTTTGGCAGCTCTGTTTAGAGATGTTATAGAACTTTTAGGACATGGAGCCTTGCTGGAGGAAGTGAGTCACTGGGAACAGGACCTGAAAATTTAAAACTTAACCATTAGAATTTCTAGCCATTCCCCCAGCTACATGACCATGAGCATTTGCTGGCAAGATGCTTAGTCATCCAAGGGCCTTATGACCTACTTAATCCATGCGCTGCATGATCATGTAATTTATGAGCAGCATGACCATATAATCTGTGCGCATGTGTGGTGTAGCTATGTAAGCCCATGTGCACTTGTGTGTGGGGAACCTATAAAAGTGGGTTTCACCTATTCCTCCCCCATCTTCCTACACGGTCATTCCATAGGCCTATGCACATTCCTCTGTTCCCTTCCCTTAATAAACTTTTAGAGTGAGTTTTCGTTGTACCTCGTGGCTTTTCTCGTATGGTAAACAGTGCCACTTAATGAATAACATTGCTCCACTTAATAGATAACACACACTACTTCCACTTCTCTTTCTCTGCTTCCTATATGCAGCTGAGATGTGCTCTCTTAACTTCCTGTTCCTGCAGCCATGCCTTCCCCACAATTATGGACATCTTGCCCTCTGAAACCATAAGCCAAAATAAACTATTCCCTAGGTGCCTATGGTCATAGTAGTATTTTATCACAGCAACCAAAACACTCAGGGAAGCAAAACAGCCTAAGGATACATGTTACTGAAGAGGAATAGGGTGGCAAGAGAAGAAAAAAAATCCAAATGACAAAAAACAACATGGATTCTAAGCTCTGGTAAAAATGGATTTGAGCTAAACCTGGATATGGATAGAAAAGAAAAGGTACCTTAAGAAAAGTAAAGTTATACAAAAATATAATTGAAGTGTAAACAGCTTTATTACAAAAACTATTAATCACAAAACTGTAACCTCTGAAACTCAACCAAAACTTAAATGTAACTATACTAGGACAAAGAAATTTGTGGAGAATAAAACAATGCTTTATTATTTTGTTACTATACTAAATTGTTATTATAACCTTGTTAATAATTTTCTGATTTGTACTTTTTCAGGCATTTACAGTCATTAGCTAATTTATGCATTCATATATATTAACTAGTTTATACTCATAAACCAGATGAGAAAGACAACACTGTCATCCATTCTACAACCAGATGAGAACTGTGAGGTACAAAAGGCCAAGCAACCTAGTGAGGTCACCCAGTCTAGGAAGCAGCAAGGAGCGTTATAGGCACCCCCCCCAAAGCCACTCATGAAATCACCTTCCACAGCCAAGAAAATGATATCTAAACATTTTAAAAACCAAAGGAACAGGAGAGAACCCTTAGAATATACCTTAGAACATAAAGGCAGGTAGAAAAAAAAGAGACAGCTAACACACTTAATTTTTTTCTCAGTCTGGATCTGTTGTAGCTTTACATTTGAAAGTGTGTCTAACACAAACCAACCCTCATAAGGCTCCTGACCAAAAGAACACTTTCAGATGAAATTAAACTACCACTTCTCTACAGCTCAGAGCACATAATATACCTTGCTTACTCTGTCGAAACCTCAACTCCCAAACTCAGAAAAACAAACAAACAAACAAACAAAAAAACAAAAAAAAAACCACCACCTTCTACTAGAAACAATTGAGAAGATATATTTTATAAGAAAATATCCTTTTCGTTAAGTCATTGAAAAATCAAATAATTATCCCTAATGCAACTATTAATTGTCTCTGGGATGGCTGGTTCTGCCCCTCTCTGGATACCGCAGCCGGAGAGCTGGCCCTACCCCCTCAGGGGAGATCCATCAACAGCAGTCCCCCTCCCTAAACACATACCCAGGAAAGATGGCCTCACCCCTTACCCTAGGCATGTACCTCACATGGGAAGCACACTAGAGCTGACCCTGTTATCAGGACCTAGGTGAGCAGACCCTGCCCCACCATTGTCTGCCACATGGTGACATGGGTGAGGGAAAGATGTCCTTCTCACCTCACCCACTACCACCTACAGCAGGTGAAGGAGCTGGCCCCCAGGTCACAAGAATAGGAAAGCTAGCCCTGACACTCACCGGCTGTAGCATGTGAGAAAGCTGCCTCTGCATCTTGTCTGGGCAGCACACTAGAGCTGACCCTGTTGTCCAGATGCAGGTGAGCCAGCCCTGAGGTAGTTAAAGCGACCGAGCTGATCTCCCACCCCACCCCCTCATCTGCCATGCAGTAGCATGGATTAGGGAAAGATGCCTATCCCCTCTACCCATTGCTACATGCACCCTGCCTGTGGAGTACACTAGAGCTGGCCTGTTGTGGGAATGGGGAAGCAGGTGAGCCAGCCCAGAGGGTGTGGGAGTAGGAGAGCTGACCCCACCCTCGAATGCCTACACACACACACACACACACACACACACACACACACACACACACACAGCAATCAAGAGAGAGGTCCCTACACCTTGCCTGGACAAAACAGTACAGCTGGTCCTAGCAATAAGAGTGAGGGGGAACTGGATCAGAGGGTCTGAGGGTCCAAGAGCAGATAAACTGGCCCCTGCTCCTTGTAGGCTGCATTGGGTTAGCTAGCCAAGGCAGTGCGAGCTGATCAACCCAGCTACCACCAAGGCCCAGAACTAGGGCTATGTATGAGTTGGCCCACTCCAACATCCACCAATCTATGAACCATTGGAGTATGTGAAGGGGATGAACCTACAGATCCAAAGCAGCAGGATCTCCATGACACAGGATAACAGGATATCCAAGAGGAGCCCCAGTAAGAGCACATTATTGGTGGTGTAGCAGAAACCTGAGGCCTTGAGCCAGACCAATGACTCATGGCAATGAAAAGTTGCAAGTAAAAATGAATGGACTAAAGGGTAAACTGTGTCTCAACGAGCCACACTACAGCTTCTACAAGATTCTTCTCTTTTTGTTTTTGTTTTGTTTTGTTTGGTTTGGTTTGGTTTTTCTTTTAAATTTCGTTTTGACTTCAGGGGGAGGTTGCAAGGGCAGAGGGCAGATTCGAGGAGACTGGGAGATAAATGGGATCAAAATGCATGACATGAAATCCACAAAGAATCAACAAAAGTTTTAAAAGAAAGAGAGAGAGAAAGAGAGAAAGAGAGAAAGAGAGAAAGAAAGAAAGAAAGAAAGAAAGAAAGAAAGAAAGAAAGAAAGAAAGAAAGAAAGAAAGAAAGAAAGAGAAGAAAAGAAAAGAAAATATACTTTTGGTTAAGTCATTGAAAAACTAAATAATTGTATCTAATAATTATCCCTAATGCAACCATTGTCTTTTTAAATTAGGTTCACTGAGGCAATTAACTGTTGTCTTCAGAGTTGGACTACACAATAATGTGTTTTAATTTTTAGATAAATCAATAGTCATGCATGCACTTGGCCATCTTCGCCTTTCTACATAACTCAATTTCAGTGTGAACTCAATTGGCTCTCAATACCATATCACCCCAAATTCCCATTTCCTATCCTAATTTCCAGATTTTGATATTCAAATGCTTTCTTGAGACATCATCAATCAATGTTTAGTGAGCACTTAGAACTCAACGTGTCCAAAATGGAACAAGTGACTTTCTGTGTACCCCATGTAGCTCACTTCTTCTTCCCTCAGGCTGCCCCATTTTAGTCAGCGGCATCACTATTCAGAGTGCTCCCAAAGCACAGGTCTTAGTCCCTTCTTGCACATTTCAACATGAACCCATGTTCAAGTTTTGTGGATTCTACCTTTAAAACCCACCCTGAGCCAAGCACTTCTCAGCACCTGTACAGTTACCATAGAAATCCAAGCCTCATCATTTCTTGCATGGAATCAAGAGCTTCCTAATGGTCTTCCAACATCGACTTTCATCCCCTTACTGGCCATGTATTAAGAGTAAATCATGGTACTGGAAGGATGGCTCAGTAGTTAACAGCAGATACTGCTCTTGTAGAGGATCCATGTGGGGCAGTTCATAACCTCTTGTAACTCTAGCTCAATGCCACTGGCCTCTACAGGCACCTGATCGTGGTATATGTTTGCACACACACACACACACACACACACACAGAGTTTGAAAAATAACTATCAAGAGTAAATCACTTCGATTCCCTGCCTAATTCCCCATTTTGCACCTCACTGTATGCAGTTAAATACAAACCTTTGTAAGACGAATTACTACACAGTCTTATGAATTAAAAAAAAAAAAAAAAAAACCGGAGCCAGATACTGGCACAAAAACTGAGAGATCAGAGAAGCAGAAAAAAGCCAGCCATGTTCTTACCATTTGGAAATCCTCAGCCAAAGAGAGAACTACTTCCCATATACCCATGCCTATATGCCTTTCTATTCTGCATCTCACTTCCTCTCTCCACCCAGCTACATCACTTCTTTCTGCCCAGCTCTGTGACTTCCTGTCTGTCTGTACAGACCTCCAGACCTCCATGGTTAACTACTGCTGGGATTAAAGGCGTGTGCCACCAGGCCTGGCTCTGTTCCCAGTATGGCCTTGAACTCACAGAGATGCAGATAAATCTCTGCCTCCCGAATGCTAGGATTAAAGTCGTGTGTTACCACTGCCTCACCTCTATGTTTAATATAGTGGATGGCTTTTTCCTCTGATCCTCAGATAAACATTATCAGGGTGCACAAATAAAATATTACTACATTTCCCTTTTTTGTCTAAAATTATAACCAATATAAGAAAAACTATATACAATAAGTACAATAACTATATATAATATATACAGGCAGTAAATACATCAACAATGTCTAGTCCATTTGCATTTGACAAATTCAGTGAAAATATTCCATTATCTATCCTATTTTGGTGAAGCCAAAATGTACCTAATTCACTTTCTATTCTAACTTGTATTACCAACCGATAACTATCTTTTGATGTCTTTCAAACTTACACACTTTACACCTCTAAGTGAGTTTCTTTTCTGCATTTCGTAACAAGGAAAACTATAACTACAGCTATCTAATCTTCAACTTCCTCAGAGACCCGAAAAGGAAATAACATTACCTAGTAAAACAGGAAGTGCAAAGTGACTTCCCAAAAAATGTGAGTTATGACAGAAACAGCCAGCTGCCTGGACAGTCACCCGAGGTTTCTCTGCAACATTGGGGCATCCGTTCTTTGTCCTACAGGCCTAGCATATCTGACAGACTCATCTATGAAGCAGGAATTTCTAAAGAGCCTTCCTACCTTGTCTTTGTTTCGTGTCCTGATTGTCCATTTTGGACAGCATACTGTCAGCAGTTGAGGCAAGGGCAATTCCTTACCCAGTGGCTAACTTTTGCCACAGTGAAAGTAAACTCCATAGGGAGTTTCTTCAATGCTCATCATCTTCTCTGAAGTAGATTGGTGCTGCCAGGAGCAGACATGTCTCATTATCATAAAAAAAGAAAAAAATCTGTTATTAAAACATCTTTTTTTTTTTTTTTTTTTTTTTTGGTTTTTCGAGACAGGGTTTCTCTGTGTAGTTTTGCGCCTTTTCCTGGAACTCATTTGGTAGTCCAGGCTGGCCTCAAACTCAGAGATCCGCCTGGCTCTGCCTCCCGAGTACTGGGATTAAAGGCGTGCGCCACCACCGCCCTTAAAACATTTTAATGCCATATTCTGAAGGTCTTGAAAGTGTTTGAAGATGACCTGTCTATCTAAAATATATCTCTGCTTGACCTTGAAAACATACCTAATATGACTACAAGTTCAATTGTAATGGCTAATTATTAACTTACATTTCTTTATATTTTAAATAGTTGGTAATAACTTTTAAGGATTAGCAAATTGCATTACATTGTTAAATGAACTGTATAGGTACAATGCCTTGAAAAAGATTAGAAATATATGTACAGTATTTCCTAACAAAATCAATCTCAAATTTGTATCAATATACAAAATTTGTATACAATATACAAAAATCCAATCTAATGTAAAATATTTAAAACTAGTAGTTGCCTTTTAAAAGTAGATTCACTACCTTTTTATCTTATCATATCTATACAAATCAATCTCAATTTTGCAGCAATATACATAATTTGTATACAGTATACAAAAATCCAATCCAGTGTAAAATTTTAAAATTAGTAGTTGCCTTTTAAATGTAGATTCAATAATCTGCCTTTTTATCTTATCAAATCTTTAGCACAGGTCACAAGTCTTATACAATACAGACATCACAGACCTCCCCCACTTTATTTCATGAACCTTCCTGTGCTCACTCACTACTTAGCCATTAACCACACTTCTTTTGGGTCCTTAAAGAGTCACAGACCAGTTCTTGCCTCAGAGCATTTGTACTTCCCTGCCCAGTAACTGTGACTTTCCCCTATCCTTGTGTTTCTTCCTCAACAGGGAGACTTGTTCCTCAGCTTAAATGTTATCTTCTCAGGGGCTAGCGAAATAGCTCAAGGAGTAAGAGCATTTGTTGCTCTTGCAGAGAACCTGGGTTTGATTCCCAGCATTCATGTGGTGACTCACCACCACCACCACCTCTAACCCCATTTTCAAAGGAACTGATGCCTTCTTCTGACATCATGGGCACGAGACATGCACATTGTATACATACATACACACAGCAAAACATTTATATTATAAAATAAAATTATAAAATCTAAAATAAAATTTTTAAGTTTACCTTCTCAGAAAGATCTCACCTGACTGAACTATTCTATCTGAAGTCAGTGGGTCTCTCTCTCTCTCTCTCTCTCTCTCTCTCTCTCTCTCTCTCTCTCACACACACACACACACACACACACACACACACACATACACACACACACACCATTGTATTCTACTGTTTTTACAGCAATTATAGATATTTTGAATTATTTGATTTATTGTCTATATCCTATTATCTCAAACATTGTAAGCCACAAGAGATCATAACATTTGTCATTTATTAACCACAAAATTCCCAGCACTTAGAACAGTGCCCACAATTAGACAAATGCTAAAATATTAAATATGTATCAACACATTCAAGACAAGTAACACAAGAAACCCATCCTTCTACTTCATAACCTTCAGGCTTTCAACACACTCTTGGTTTCCATCTACTACAGAAGGAAATTGCTGGATATATACAGCAAGCTTCTAAATCTGGTTGTCTTTCCACTGCTGCCTTTCATAGGGCACTGGAATCCAATTCCACTATCTCTTTCACCAAAGAGTAAATGGTTATCAGAATGAAGAAGATACAATAAAGTGGACATACAAGTCAAAAGGAAAAAAAAAGAAAGGAATTTAAAAGAAAAAAAAAAAAAAGAGGGATTGGGGAGATAGCTAAGTTAGTAAAGTTCCTACCATGCCAGACACAAGGACATATATTCAGATCTCCAGTGCCCATGTGAAAACTAGAAATGGTAGGAAGGAGGTAGAGACAGGCAAAATATCGAGGGCTTGCTGTCCAGCTATCTTAGACAAATCAGCAAGCTCCATGTTCAGTAAGAGATCTTGTCTCAAAAAATAAAGCACAGAGCAACACAAGAAGATACCCAACATGGACTTCTGTCCTTCACATATACCTGCACACACATGTACATATATACAAACACACTGATAACGCGCACACAAAAATACATACATACACACACACACACACACACACACACACACACACACACACACAGAGGGAGAGAAAGAGAGAGAGAAAGAGAGACCTAACTAAGAGATGGAAGGGTTTACATTCTGCATATACAGCAGACTATATTACTAAATAGCCTTTCTCTTCATATCTCAGCCTCCTTTGTTTATCCTACCTCAGAAGAATAGGGTGGGGCTGGAGTCTTCTCTACACTTGGGAGAAAACAGAACACCACACAGCTCACAGCTATACTATAAAATAGATACAGTGTTCTATAAATAGCCTGCCCTTGGCAACTTGGATCTGCCTATTCTGGACACTGTCCTAGATTGTCCAATGTCAGCTTTTCACCACCCTCCCTTCCTTGTCTACAAAACACCTTTCATCCTGAGTCTCATACTTCAGGTCCATAATTCTTGTTTCCCATGACGGAAGCAAAATAGTCTGATATACTGTGGTGATATGTTTAGATGACAATGCTGGAAGATCTTTCTCTTTCAATGTAATATATTTGAAATGAATTTCAAAGATTAAATGGACCCTAATTTAGCAACTATTAAAGGGTGAGAAGCTATGGAGCAGTAGGCAGACATTTCTGAAGCAGCAAGTTCTTATAGTATCCTTTAGATCATTGGTATACTCTACAAACAGCTCAGACAATGCATTCTCCTAAGAAAAATGAAAATCGAAATGACACTGAACTACATTTTTCTACCACCAGATAAACAGCAGCAAAAACAACAAAAATATCCAAAAGACACTGCTGACAGAGCAAGGAGTTCATTTATTTCTGGTAGGAATGCAAAAGGGTATTGAGAACAATGTGACTATTGTTCATTGTCAACTTGACAAAATATAGAATCAGCTAGGACGTAAGACTCCAAACATACACACCTGTGGGGATTATTTATTTTAGTTTATTTTGAGGTTGAAAATAATTATAGGTTGATAAGTGGGAGTTTAAGAGAAAGCAAGCAAGCAGAGCTCCTATATAGCAGGAATGTAGCCCAGAGGCAGGGAACCTGGATTATTTAGGTCAGCCTCTGGACAGATCTGTGAAATATAATCTTGACTGGGTTACAGATGTAGGAAGACCCACCCTAATCATAGGCATCACCATTCCTTAAGCTTGGGTCTCGACCTGCATAAAAAGGAGCAAGCCAGCTGCTACACCATTCATCTAGTTTCTGACTGCAGATGCAATGTGACCAGCTGTCTCAAGCTCCTGCCACCATGACTGCCCAGCCTTGATGGACTATACATGGAACTGTGAACCAAAACAAAATAGTTTTCCCTTAAGTTGCTTTTGCCAAGGGTATTTTATCACCATAACAAAAAATAACCAAGACAAATATAGACAAGCTAAGTAATTTTACAATTTCTAACAGGTACATAATCATGACCTTTTAATCTTAAAAGTAATATTCCTCTTCAGAGTCTCCCTACCCACAGGTCTCTAGTAGTAAGTTCTCATACACATTTTTATAGAATGGTTTATGCCTCTAAGCTGATGATATGTAAATGACATTCTGGACTCAAAGTTGCTGCTCTGTGGATTAAGTGAAGCACTTCGATTTTATTCCAGGTACAATGGAAATCGACAGAACAATTCCAACCATCAAAGTGATATAGTCTAATTTACAATTTTAAAAATCACTGATGCTTACTATAAGAAGGAAAGCATGTAAGAAAAAAACAGAAAACTACTCTAGTGGTTCAAGACTACAATACCAACAACAGAACAGGGCAGGGGAAGACGGATTCAAAACATACTACAAGTGCAACTGACAACTACACATTACAACTGGGAGACAAAAGACTGAAATAGAGAAGATTCTTAAGTTAGGACGTACACAAGGAGGTAGTGCTACTTATCAGCTGAGATGAGAAGGGCTCATTAGAAGGTGAAGGCTCATTTAAGAAATTAAGACATGTCTTGTAGATGAGTCCAACTGCTATTCTATTGACATCCAAATAAAAATATCAAGAAGTTCGATAAAAGAGCAAGGACTTAAAGGGCATCCACATTAGCTTTAACCAAGGAACATGTAAAACTAGATAAAAACCAATAGAAGGGAAAGATGTGAAGTGAAATTAATCAGGTGCTACTCTCTCATATATTCTGTGTTACAGATACAGAGAACAGCCAGCGAAAGACAAAATACACAAGTAAAAAGAAATTCACCATTGAGCAGGGCATGGTAGACACTCTTGAAATCCCAGCACTAGGAGGTGGAAGTATATATTTCAGAAATTTAATGCCAGCCTCAAACATCCAGTAAGTTGAAGGCCAGCATGGGATATATGAAAGCCTACCTTAAAAAAAAAAAAGGGGGTGGGGTGGGGGAGGGTTGATTTGGTATCATTTTATCAGAATAACTGACACTAATTTCCATGATTCTAGTTTATATAACCTTCATTTGTTCTGATCTATGTAAGTCTAGCTTAAAATGTAGAAGTGTTAGCCTTCAGTCTTAAATGTTTAAACATTTATGAAACATTTAGAATAGGATACTATTAAATTGTGAAGAAATAGAGATCCAATTTTTTTTTCTTGTTAAGTGACTATAGTGTGAATAGGTTGTAGCTCAGTAGTTGAGTACTTGATTAGCACACACAGGAAGCCCTAGGCTCAATCCTCAGCAATGCGTAAAATCAGGCATGGCACCAGCACACACCTGTAATCCTAACACTTGGCCAGTAGAGGTAGAAGATCAGGAGTTCAAAAATCTTTCTCTGATACACAGAAAATTCAAGGCAACACTGAGCCACCTAAGACCTTATCTCAAGAGTAAATAAACAATCACAGAATGAAGATTCCACAGCACAAAGAAAAGTGGAAAGGCTAGTTAAATACAAACTAATGTGAGCAAGACTCTGGACAGGACCCTAGCTAAGAGGAAGACCATTCAGCCAAGTTAAGTGGTCTATTAAGATCACCAGCTATCCTGATTGCCTTTCCCCAGTGTTCCCACTCAGTTTCCTTCTAGCTATCTCTAGTCTTGTCTTGAATCCTTCTTCACCTGAGTACTGCTTCAGTTGCTTTTGATTCCAACTGAATTGCTTCTTAGCCTTTGAGTTATGATGAAGTGTGATTTCAAATGATCTGTATAGCAATTTCTGCTGTCTCATCAAGTAAAAAATTTTTCAAAAATTTTAGTGAGACAAGATAACTATACAATTATTTAAAACTCTCAGTAGGATTAAAATAATGTAATGCACAAAAATAAACAAAATATAACACAAGAGAAAATATTTACATAAAAAAATACAAATTTGATAGTCATTATTTTTGATAAGATATACAAATCAAGAAAACTGACTTCAATTTCTCCCTTTCCAGTACCAAAGGAAAGACACAATAACCTACATGTTCATGAAGAAAGTAGATTGTCTTTAAATGACAGCACCACAGGCAGTGACCCACAAACTAATTAGCATAACCACATCAGTGATAATCACATGGATTCACCTAAGAAGGTTTAAAAAACTTTTTTTTTTCAATTCCAGAGAAGCTAAGGATTTTCCAGAGCTGTCAAAACTGAAAATAACTGACATTTTGCTGGCATGTCAGTCATACCATATGTCACAAACACTGCTCCAACCTCCTCAAGGTGAAAGGTCAGGGTAGGCTTTGGGTTTCTGGCCAAACTCAGGAGTGCCAGCTCAGCTGAAGACAGAAAAGAAAGAAATGCTCCTTGCTGAAACACATGTAGGAGTGATCAGGGAATGAAGGTTCTTTTCTCACTCTCTGGGGCTGCTTCTTTCTTCACAGCACTTCAGAGCTATGATCACTCCTAATGAATTGGAATCTCTCTACATTTCTTAAAACCCAGGGAACACCAAGTTCCTTGCCTTCCACCTAATATCTGAATTACCTTTCCTGGGCTACCTTGTTGAGCTACCTAGTTGCCAGCTCGCACCTTCTAAGGAAGCATAGGCAGTTGTTGGTGTCATGTGGTTGTGTGGTCTTTGTATATGTTCCCAATCTGAATTTCAACCAACTGTTCACATTACACTGATGGGGTACAGTAACAGAACAGAAACCAGTTAGAAGCCAATATGCACCCAGTACCCAGATTCCAGAAGAGGACAAAAATCAAGCCCTCTGTTCTCTGCCTACTCACACCAAAAAAAAAAAAAAAAAAAAAAAAAAAAAAAAAAAAAAAAAAAAATTGATAAAAACCAGACTTTATTAATCCATCAAAATGAAATATGCAACCCTCAGTAGCCACATAGTAAACAACATGGACTCCAGTGTGCCCGAGTCCATAATATAGATAATGAGTGCTAATATCTATTAAATTATATGCCTTATATATTCAAATTATCATACTAAAATTTAGTATATCCTAGGAAGTATTCATTTAGTATTTAAATATCCATGCAGAGCGTTGGCCTACCTTTTCTAATACAGATAAGTTCATGTACTCCACAGGTTCTCTCTCCACCTATAAAAAAAAAAGTTTATTAGCAACTAAAAATGCAGACAATGGCCTAAATTTTACTATTACAAAGAATCATGCTAAATAAACACCTAGAAATGATCTTAGGAAAAAGTTCCCTAATTATTTTCTTCAAGGTTAATGAAACTAAATATAACAACCTTAATTTTTCTGAATAATCCAGAAATTAAGGCTTTATAATTTTTGGAATGATGACTCTACCTTTATTTGGTAGGCTATTCCAGTTGGAAAGCTTCTGGAAGGGGAGACTATATCACCATTTCCTATGTGCCCCCTTCCTATCATCTGGAAAAAAGCATAGCAGGGGAGGACCCACTTTGTACCCAAGCCCTAGCACACACAGGTCAGTTACTCTAAATGTCAACCCCACAGAAGCACCAGTTATATTACCACATAAGCTATAAGTATGGCCCTTGCCCCATTCTCAGCTACCCACTCTTATAAATTTGTAAGAAGACAAGTTAATAGATTACATAATAAAAATAATAATAATATAGCCCCACACCCCCCGAAAAACTGTTACTTCTTTGGAAGACTTTTTTTTTTCCTAATCTCATTTTTCAACTTGGTGGTCAGGAAAACACAAATACAGTAATGTACACACATTTAAAAAGCCCCATGCAAACTGTTATCACAAAGAATGCATCTGAGTTACAGCAAACTGAAGCCAGACACAGCAAGCAGCCATAAACTCTGAAGTCTACTCATCTTCACAAATCTACACAAGGAAATACTCTCCTGAGTTCTGATAGAAAAGCTTTTTCATCTGCTTATAAAATTTATACAAATGGGGTTGCTGAATAGACATTTTTGAGTCTTACTATTTTCAGTACATTTGTGAAATCAACCCAATGTATTACTTGTGATTTATCCATTTTCATTGCTATACAAAATTCCATTGTGTTTAAATATACATAAATATGTATACAAGCCTATATATAGTTATAAATACATAAACTTGAGTTCATAAGCATTTGGACTAGCTTGAGTTTGAGTTTGTATTAATTTTGCTATAGGCCATTTAAAGTATGTCTCTTTAATACACATATGTGTGGTGATATTTTATTTGTGCTGAAATGTGATATTTTATTTGTATGTTATATAAAATAAAGTTTGCCTGGAGATCGGAGGTCATAGTGAGCCATGAAACAGAAGTCAGGTGGTGGTAGCACATGCCCTTAATCCGATCACATGGCAAGCAGAGTCTCTGTGTGGTCAAAGACACAGCCAAGCATGGTGACACACGCCTTTAATCCCAGTACCAACTATAGAGACCTGGAGGTCTGGATAGACAGGCAGTGAGGAGGAAGTGATGTGGCTGGGCTTTGAGCCAATGAGAAGGCAGAACAGGAAGGTAATAAAAGTGCAGGTTAGACAGGAAGAAGCTCTCTCTGGGGAAGCTACGGCGTGGTGGTAAGCTAAGGCTAGTCGTGGGTATTCACTATTTCTCGGATCTCTTCAGCTATTACCCCTGTATCTGGCTCTGTGCTTCTTATTTAATAAGACTGTTTAGAAATGCACCTACGCATATGCATGCCTTTCTCCTGGTTATATACCCAGAAGAATTGCTGGGTATATCTGGCAAGATAATAGCAAGTGATGGAACTTTATGGTATGCATACACAATGGAATGCTATAGAGTCTCTACAAAAACTACTTTGATATTTGGAAGAGTAGCCATAAGTGGTAAAAAATACTAATCTGAGTGAAAAAAACCAGATACAGAAGACAAATTAAACCCAATTGGAGGAAGGCGTTTCAGTGATCTCCTACACAGTATAATGGTTTTATGATAATTTATTACAGTCTTAAAAACTGATGAGACAGCAGATTTTAAATGTTCTCCACCACAAAAAAAAAAGTAGGAGAAGTGGCAGATGTGTCTTGATACAATATGTGTATGTATAAAAACACATTATAGCTCATAAATATACTGATTACTCTTACTTAAGAGTAATTTTATCAATCACTATAAGTATGTATTTATTTCCCTCAAAAACATAATGCAACTACTCTAATGTAAGCTCAATAAAATTTTGTAGTATTCTCTGTATGTTTAACCTTATCAACTATACTATGAATTATCTAATTTTTACATAATATTAAATTGTGTAATCATTTTAGTTCATTATAAAAGCTTATTATGAACAATTCCTACAGCAATTATTTGAGAAATAAAAACAATGATATTGATTTAAAAAAATGGGTCATCTAAGAAGCATGCCAAAAAAACAAACAAACTAGAAAACAGTATTTCTATCACCAAAGCAGGTTAAATCTATAGTCTAATTTGGTTGTAAAAATGCCCCTGCTTCCTTGATCAATAACAATAATACTAAGCATCAGGAACACAGTCTTAGCAAGGAAAAAAAAAAAAACTAAACACAAAGCTAAAACTAAAGAATTATTATTCAACAAAACTCCACTGTCAAATACAGTATTAATTGTAATATTACCAATGAACTACAACAGATCACTTGCTGAAGAGCTAGAATGAAATATACCTGTGAATGCATTTTTTTAAAACTGACATTAGTCAAACAAGTAGGTATTCACTCAATTTTAATGGGTTGTTTTCAAGATACTAGAAAAACCACGTGATAATAAGAACCTTAATTTATATTGAGGTCTATGATATTTTCATAGGTTACTTAAAGTATTTCTTCTATACAAAAATTAAGCCACATCCTCTAAATGTCAACATTTGTAACTTAAATTTGAGTTACATTACTCATGGAACCAGATTGCACCTTCTTAACATCTATTATTAAAGCAAGATTCTCTTGGGCTGAAGAGATGGCTCAGCAGGTAAAAACACATACTGCTCTTGCAGAGGACCAAAATTTAGTTCCTGGTACTCATGTCTGGTATCTCATAATTACCTTTAACAGTTCCAGGGATCTGATGCCCTCTTCTGGCTTTTGTGGGCATCTACATTCAAATTTACACAGACAGACAGACAGACAGACTCTCTCTCTCTCTCTCTCTCTCTCTCTCTCACACACACACACACACACACACACACACACACACACACACTCACGCACGCGCACGCGCACACACACACACACACACGTGCACTCTACATATTATTTCAAAATAAATAAGCAAAACTAAATCCTTAAAACTAAACTCTCCACATAATTTCATATAAATTGGTCATTTTATTTCATGCACCTAGTCCTAAATATAAAACAGTAGTTTTTACAATGCTTAGTATTAACAATAACAACAAAACAAAACCCTGTGGAATGACATGAAAAACTATCTTTTTTAAAAATATATATATACACATATACATATATACATATGTATATCTTTTTTACATTTATTTATTATGTGTGCATGTGTGTCCATGAGCATACATTTCTGCCACAGGACACATGTGAAAGCCAGAGGACAACATGAGGAGTGGGTACTCTCATGCCACCATTTGGGTTCTGGAAATTGAACTAAGGTTGTTAAGCATGGCCATTTCTCACCTGCCCCTATCTTTGGTAAGTATTTGCTTTACCTATATTAAATAAAAGAACTTCAGTTTTTAAAAGCTAGTCAAATAATTACCACATCTTAAACTTAGTGAACTGACAACTGTCAAATCTGTCAAAATACTTATTTTAAAAAAAAATCACACAACTAACATAAGAGACTAGAATTTGGAAATAAACTTAGCTAGCTCATTATTTCACAGTACAAACCTTAATGGCTAAAGTTTCCCAAGAGTGCTAATTAGCATTTTAAAAAATTCAAATATTGTAGTTAATAATCAATGAAGTTAATTTAGAAGTTAAAATGGCTGGGCGGTGGTGGCACACGCCTTTAATCCCAGCACTCAGGAGGCAGAGGCAAGCGGATCTCCTCTGTGAGTTCAAGGCCAGCCTGGACTACAGAGTGAGTTCCAGGACAGGTTCCAAAGCTACACAGAGAAACCCTGTCTCGAAAGAAAAAAAAAAAAGAAAGAAAAGAAAAGTTAAAATGAACTTTTTTCATTTGTACCAAAAATAGGAAATTACGAAATTGCCTTTGAGTGCTGTAAGGTAATTTAAATAAAGTGCATTTCATGAAAACTGTCTTTGGAGGTAATATGAGCACTGGTCTTGAAATAATCATCTTAGCAACATGAAATTACGACACACTGGATGACACTTCAGTCTTTAGTATCATTCTCCTCAGGCAAATCCTGAGGAACAAGAGATATAGGGTACAGTCCTCTACAGTGACAAAGATAAGGGAGATGAGAAAACAGTTGTGTCGGGGGCACATGTGTGCTGATTGTGTACCTTTATGTGTTTGTATATGAATGGGCACACAACTGTGAATGTGCCTAGTAAGTAACTAGGATATTTTTGAGAGGGGGATGAAAATCATTACAGATTACCTACTTATTTTCCTACATGTATACAGAAGGGGAAATGCACCATCAAGTACATGCAGGTGTCAAAGATGGAACTAAAGCTGCAGTTTACTTCTTGTAAGAGTTCTCTTTAAAATTCACTTTATTGGGTTCTGATTACTAGCCTAAATCACCTCCACATACAAGCTTCACTGATTTTTTTCATGGTCAGACACTGAAAAACTAGTGTCTTATGTTACATCTTATCTAAAGATTTTTTCCTGAGTTCATCCAAGAAAGTAGTGACAATCTTTAAGTTCTGTAAGTTCTTCTACTTCCTGTACATAAGGAAAAACTTTAAACATTTCCAGTTTATGCTGTCAACTGCCCCAAATCACCTTAACCTATTTAGACCTCTGACTTTGAGATGTATTTTTAGACTAGTCCCCAATTTAAGCCATCCACTCATACTAGTTTGGGTCTCTGATCTTAAAAGCACAGTGTTATAAAGGATCATTCTTGATGGACTGAGGCAGGCTTCCATTCTAAGTCAGCATCATCTATCCAGTACTGTCTTTACAAGCCTGTGTTTGTTTATATGGAAGGGTAGGTGAGAAAATGTAGTTATTGTAAAGTGGTAATAATCATCATCCCAGAACAAAAAATAGCTTTCATGTTGCATGCTCACTCTGCTAAGTTGGAATAGCTGCTGGAGGCAGATCAATGGCAATTCTGAAAATTTCCAAAACCAAGTCCACAACTAATAGGAAAAATGACACCATAGCACAGCAGGTTTGTCTGTGACAGTCATAAGAGGAAGAAGTGGGTATCTATGACAGAAATTCAATATTATGATGAGCTGCCCACAGTGAATACCAAAAACATGAAGTTCAAAGAGAATGTCAGCGTTTAGGCCTAGGAAACAGAGAAGACTCCTGAATGGTTTCAGCACCTGTTTTCACTAAATTTCAAAAACCTGCTTGCGTAAATATTCCAAAATAAATGGTAGCCTCTTCACGCATGCTGTTCTTTAAAATTTTTTTCTTAATGAAAAAAAGTAAAACCATTAGGTCTCCAAACTTCTAAAAGTTACCCTCCTAAATTAGCATTGCTGCTATATAGTTACAGTAGAATTAAAACAATCTGAACAAGTCAAGTCCTTTCTACCCTTAACTCCTAGCCTAAACTTTGGGAAGCATACTCACCACTACCACAACATCACACAGAATAGCCAAGTCTATTTTTATAGCAATAGCCTGTCAGGCCAACAAGATGGCTCAGTGAACAAAAGTACTTGCAGTACAAGCCTGACTAGCTGAGTTAGTCACCAGAGCCTACGGTAACAGGGATGAACTATACCCACGTGTCCTTTGCCCCAAAGGTGTGTTCGTCTGCTCTCCCTCTCCCTCCTCTCCTCTCTCCCACACATCGAAACAAAAGTTTGTTCAACATAGTATCTCATTTGACCCACATAAACCCTTATGCATTTAATTAATAATTTTTCTAAATATAAATTTTTCCTTATGAAATTAAATTTACTGACAAATTAATCCACTTTTCCAGCCACTGAACTACTCTTTAAATTTTAGTTTTAGTTAATGTTTTCAACTATGAGAAAGCTACTAACACAACACAGGAAATCCCTAATAAGTGTGTGTGCACAAAAAGCATGGTCTAGTAAATGAATTTTCTAGTTAACTGAAAATAAAACAAAATCCTTCTGAGTTGACTATGCCAGATCAAATTTTTTTTAAAACTATAAATATGCATTACTGTATAGTAAGGTACAATGAAAATAATTTAACATTTCATTAATCTCTATCTCATGATGAGCTCAAAATACTAATTTGAAGATTAAGTCTACCATGGTCCTAAAATCATGAAAATAAGAAATTGTTCTGAATATATGTATGGCTCTTAGAAGTTTGTTAATGAATAACACCTTGCTAAGTTATCATTACTTCTTCCTTCTTAAAAAAATAATAAATCAAAGGTTACAACTTATTAGATTCAAGTAAGATATTACTAAGGGTGTGTGTGGGGAGGTGTCTATAATCTCAAAAATGTGAACTGGGGAGGTAAAGCTAGTTAAGAAACTAAACAAATCATTTCTTTTGGCAGGGGGAGTGAGTTTTTTGTGTTTTTGGATTTTTGTTGTTGTTTTTGAGACAAGGTTTCACTGTGTAACAGCCCTGGCTGTCCTGGAACTAGCTCTATAGACCACGCTGGCCTTGAACTCACAGAGATCCACCTGCCTCTGCCTCCCAAGTGCCAACAAATCATTTTTTAGTAAGTGTATGAGCAGAAGTGTAAACACTAAGCAAAACAAATTTGTTTAAGATGCAGACATTAAAGGATTTAGGGAACTATATGATGGAATTAATATCCAGGTTTCTAACCTCAATGTCCAGCTAATGTTAAATGCCACTCAGCCAGTGAATCTGCATAAAATAAGATGTGGGAAGTATGAAGAGTAGATCTGAGGGACAGGTGACAACCTTAAGGCCATTCTGAATGTTGTAAGGTGGACATTTTGGATTGCTTTGATACATCCAAGTGAGGATCTCTAGCTACTACTTTAAAATGTAAGTGAAGATATCTATCTACTACAGAAAAATTCTACTAGAGATAGGCATCAAGACAATGAGTGTAATCTATGAAGACTATGTACAGAATTCCATGAAATAATTCAAGAAATGTGGATTGAGGATGTAAGATGCTCAGGTGCTACTTGAAAAAGACTTCATCCTCTATGAATTTATAGTTGGACTACAAGTGTTAGAAAATTGTTCAATATGAGAAGTATGAACAGACTAGATAATAGCAACAGAGTTGAAAACAGAAACACAAAGAACATTACTTTAGATAAGCAGAGAAAACTAAGCAGTCAGGAGAAAACTTCAAAATTAGAAAATAGTCAACAAGAGATGGCTCAGCAGTTAAGAATACTGGCTGTTCTTCCAGAGGACCTGGGTTCAATTCCCAGTATCCACATGGCAACTTACAATTGCCTGTAACTCTACCTTTAGGGGATCTGACATCCTCACATAGACATACATGCAGGCAAAACACCAATGCACATAAAATAAAAATAAATAATTTGAAAGAAAGAAAGGAAGGGAGGGAGGAAGGGAGGGAGGGGAGGGAGGGAGGGAGGGAGAGAGAGAGAGAGAGAGAGAGAGAGAGAGAGAGAGAGAGAGAGAGAGAGAGAGAGAATAGTTGACAAAGTTGGATTGATAGAGAAGTCTATGTCTTGGATAGCCAATGTCATGACAGGACAGCTTAAGTAAAACAATGATTCCAACCAGGAACCCCAGAGAGCTAGGACCTATAAGCTGCCATTTTTGGAAATGCCTTTTAGAAAATGTACTTGTAAGACATTTAGGAATTGTAATTGTAGGACTTGTAGGACTTGTAGGACAAGTTCAGCAATTAAGAGCATCAACCTCTCTTCCAGAAAACCCAGGTGTGACTCCCAGAAGCTACATGATTACTAATGACCATCTATAATTCTAGTTCCAGGGAATCTGATGCCCACTTCTGACCTTATGGGCACCAGACCCTCTCACATGGTATGAAAACACACATGCAGGCAAAACACCTATACACATAAAATAATACTAAAAAAAAATACCTTTAAGTGTACTTCCACTTAGAGGTAACTTCTTAATCTCCCAGTAGAATTTTCTTTGTTCAGTAAAGTATTACCATCAACCTAACTTTCTATGAAGACCTGCTTAGTAGTCATACCTCTGACTGGTAAAGGAGATGGTTACTTAGAAATAATTTGGGAATATAAGGTAAAGAGTTTTGTACAGAAGAGAAAATCAAAGTAACTGTTGGTACTAAACACAAGGTTAAACCACTGAATAGAGCTACTAAAAGCATGCCTAACTGCTACAACACCTATTGTCAATTCACAACACAATTTGGTTATGCAAAGGACTGAAGACACAAATAGAATGAGTAATCCAAGTAAAACAGTCTATAGTTTTGGTTGAATACAATCTCATTTGAGCCAACAAGAAGTTACACAAAAGGTTATTCTAATATTAAGCTACATTCATAGAATTAAGTACAAGCAAAGTAAAGTTATAATATAACTTCAGTACACAAGTGGAATGGAATTTTACATCACTACATTTCAAACTTTAAAACAAGGAGCGTACAGTTGTTGTCTGCAAATGGAAGAGAAGGTGTTACACACATTACACACACACACACACACACACACACACACACACACACAAGAGTATATTCTAAGTATTGCTTAAGAAAGTAAAACTAGAATGGGGCTAGACCAAAGTTGCTAAATAGCAGACTTGGCAATACAAAACTTCAGGCCAAATATAAAGACCTTAAAACTATAACATTATTACCTCAAAATTAGTTTTGAAGTTATCACCATTGAATGTTTTTATACAAAGGAAGCATGCATAGTTTATCTCTCAGTATACACACTACATTGTAACCATATACTTAAAATTATCTGTCCCATCAGAACATAAATTGTAACAGGGAAGATCCCACAAAGTCTACTTCAGAACATTATGCATATCAGGTATTCAATAAATGTTTGTTGAATTAACAGGTGAATGAAATGGATGTTTTAAGAACCATTTCATAAAGAAGACTGTTGAATGAAATACCCTCAGGACTCCTAAACTTCTAATCCAACCATAATACAAAGTCTTTATCTCTAGCTTTGTCTGCAGTCCTTTGCTAAGCCTTGTTGTGAACTGAAGAACTGGTGTTTGTAGTACTTAGGCATGCTCTTAGTAGCTGTGTTCAGTGGTTTCACCACCTCTGAGTCTAATACTAAATTACTGATTTCCTCCTCTGTATAAAAATTTTATCTTACAGTAAATTATTTCTACTAAGTAACTATGTCATCCTTTTATCAGTTAGAGGTATGACTACCAAGCAGATCTTTAAAAGAAATATTGGCTTATGGTATTTCATACCATGCAAATAAGATTCTACTCAGAGGTGAAAAAATTAAGGATGGTACGTATAAATAGAACCTATTTTAGTAAGTACTAAGAAGCATAGTAAGACTGGCTTAACCTGACACCTTGAAATGTATTAACTACAGTTTCCTTGCCAAATTAGAGAAGGCCTAAGTGTTGATATTTATATCATGGAAATTTTAAACAAATGCATAGGTATAAGAATAGGCTGGGAGTATAGCCCAGCACCAAAAAATATAGAGAATCATTAGAAAATCATATTATTTAAAGATACAAAAGACAGAGCAAAATGCTGTAACATTTAACTGCCAGAGGAAGGTATGCATGACTGAAGAAAAACTGGACAATAAGAAGTTACAAGTTATGAGATCATATTAGAATCCTGTCTGGGCCAATACTTCATTTTCTGCATAAAATTTTATTTTTATGACTTTACAAGAAATTCTTCCACAAAGTTGTTGGCAAAATAAAGCATTCTTCATCAATCAGTGGATTCTGCTCCCTGAATTTCCAGCTCTAGTACACTGTACTTGGAAGAAAATGGGTTGAATATGCTGTCCTGAATAACAGGAATATCAAAGATTACAAATAGATTTTATTCTCCATCATCTTAGCAAACGCAAGTACTTGAGATCATGTCAATGTGTCCTGTACTTAATCTCTAAAATGAAGAAAACATGCAACACACAGCTAAATCAATTCTGTAGTTCAATGGCTGTGTCTCAGGTATGTATACTACCAGGGACCAATCACCTATCGGAATAACCATGCCAAGTTTTACGCAGAAGGAACACATGAAATGTAGACAAGTGATGATTAGGCTATTGGTACCCTGCACAGGAATGTACACATCCCAGAGGCAAGTTTTGGAAATCTTTCTGCACTGAGTTCATCTGACATGGAAACAAAATTCTGTGGGCACTCTACCTGTGTGATACTAGCGGCACAATATTCTCTTTAAAGGCAAGGCAAATTTCACACCACTCCAGCCCCATGTTCTCAGAAGAAAGGGAAGTCACACATTAGTACCACCTACTTTATCCAGGAACTTAATTGGAATCAAGCTACTTGTGAAATATTTCTGTTGGAGTCTTCTGGGTGCGTCTGTCATAAAGAGACATTTACTTCTCCCTGGAGAAGCAATTTTGAGGGTCAGATGAGAGGGTTAACCTCACGCAGATGTCCTGCTCTCCTACATCCTCAACAGAAGGGGATAGCGCGGATATCACCAGCCCAGAACGCCCGCTCGGCTCCGGCGGGAGCAGCACCTTGAGCGGGTCCGCCTGTCCCACTGTCAATGGCAGCCTCCCGTGGGTCCAACTGAGGTCCTCAGTGCCTCAGTGTCTCAGCATCTCAGTACCTCAGCATCTCAGCACCTCAGTGTCTCAGTACTTCAGCGCCTTAGTACCTGGGTCTCCTCGGCGCCTCAGCGCCTTAGTACCTGAGTCTCCTCAGCACCTCGGCGTCTTAGTACCTGAGTCTCCTCAGCACCTCAGCGCCTTAGTACCTGAGTCTCCTCAGTTCCTCAGCGTCTCGGTACCTCAGCGCCTTAGTACCTGAGTCTCCTCAGCACCTCGGCGTCTTAGTACCTGAGTCTCCTCAGTTCCTCAGCGTCTCGGTACCTCAGCGCCTTAGTACCTGAGTCTCCTCAGCACCTCAGCGTCTTAGTACCCGAGTCTCCTCAGTTCCTCAGCGTCTCAGTACCTCAGCACCTTAGTACCTGAGTCTCCTCAGCACCTCAGCGCCTTAGTACCTGAGTCTCCTCAGCACCTCCAGCGACTCAGCACCTCAGCGCCTCAATCGCGTAGGCCAGTGCCCCGCGGGGACCGCACGCCGCGCCTAGGCCGGCGTCCCGCGTCCGCCGCCTCCCTCGCGGTCCGGACCCACAGCCCGCGCGCGCCTCGGCCTCCCAGGCCCTGCGCTCGCCCGCGGGGCGTCTTCTCGGCGCGCCGCTTGGCCTCCACTTACCTTCGATCGCCATGATGCGCTCGCCATGGACCGCACCAACAGCACGGAGAGCGCGGGGGTGGGGGGTGCGGGAGGAGGCGCCTAGGCCTCGGCCGAGAGGGGCGGGACCGCCCCGGGGCCAGGCTGCTGGGCCTCGGGGAGCCGGGGCGGGGCGGCGGGGTGGGGTCGGAGCTCCGGAGCAGGCAGCGCAGGAAGCGGAACCTTCCACAGAGGCGCACCGTCAGCACGTGACACCGCCCCGCCCCCGGGCCCTCTAGGCCCCGCCCCTCTCGATAACCCTAGCTTGGCCCACAACCGGGACTTAACCCACTCCCACCTACCTCCTCAGGCCCCGCCCCCGAAGTGCCCCCCACAACCCCGCCCACTTCCCTTACCCAACCCCTCCCACCTCGCACAGGCCACGCCTCCAGCCCCCGCCCTGGCCGGCCCCCAACCCTAGCAGGGTCTCAGTCGGGATTCCAAACAGGTGCAGGAATTGAGCTTCGGAGAGCGGCGACCACCTCTGCAGCCAACCTCCACCCAGCTTCGCTTGGCGAGAGCCGCAGAACAGGCGGTCAGGACCACGGACAGGTCCCGGCATGGGAGAGGCGCGGGATTCCCGCCCAGTTAAAGTCTAGTCGATTTTGTTTGGTTTTGCCAGAACACTCACCTCTGATCTCCGCTTTGGAGTAGAGACGACTTCTTGGCACAAAAAACCGGAAAGAGGGTCCTGAAGACGGCCTCTGTCCCTCCCTTTTTCCCTCTTTCCAACCTCATTCCTTGGTGCCCCCTTGAAAGTACAGGTTGGCATTTGTCCATACATGGCAAGCACACATTTGAAGCCACACAAATGTAGGCGTTGGGCAGACATCGTGACAAAGGGCCTGATAAGCTTGTCACACACACACACACATTTTTAAGTTTGCAAGCCCATGAGCATGTGAACAGGCAAAGGCCAACCCCCGAACAACCAATAGCTAGCTACCTAATTTTCAGCCCCTCCTCTTTGGACGACTTCCCAGTTCATTTGGTACTTTAAAGGCACGGACAACAAAGCTGCAATAAGGTATAGGGGCTTGGTGGTTCTCCCTTGTGGAGAAAATGTTCACTCTGGAGCAGGTGGCTATATTAAGGACTGACACAAAGAAGAACATATTTCCCACTTATTATGTAAGTGAGGTTGGACTGTAATCTAGAGCAGAAACTGTCTTTCACTGCTTTTATATAACCTGTCCCTCAGTCAGTTTATGCTCAATAGACATCATCCTTTAACATTTTTTACATTGCTTATTTACTGGGGCAGGACAAGCATGCAAAGGCTAGAGGAAAGCTTGCAGAAATGTGTTCTCACCACCATACAAGCTCCAGGGATCAAACTCAGATTGTCAGGCAGGATTGGTGGCAAATCCTCTGAGACATTTCCCTGGCCCCATTTTTTAGCGTTTTGACTAGTTCAGTGAATATTGATGCAGGTATTGTGCTGAAAGCTGGCTGCAAGGGTTCGAGAGATGGATTCGTTGATTAAGGGTTTGTTGAAGAAGCAAAAGAACTTGAGTTCAGTCCCCAACACACACACACACACACACACACACACACACACACACACACACACAGTAATATGCCTGTTATCCTAGCTCTCAATCCTTAGAGTTCATTAGCAAGCCAGCGTAGACAAGTTGATGAGCTCCAAGTTCCAATGGAGAGCCTATTTCAAAAACTAAGATGGATGGAAGCTCACAACTGTCTGTAACTCTAGTTCCAGGAGATCTGATGCCCTCTTCCAGCCTCCATGGGCACCAGGCATGCATGCAGTACATTATATATGTGTGTGTATTCACAAATTTGAGCAAAACATTCATATACATAAAATAAATAGATAAGCAAGGTGGAGAGTAATTGAAGAAACCACTCAACGTGTCTATCTTGCACACACCTACGCATGCTTCTACACTTACATGAGGACACATGCACAGAAACACACACACACACACACACACACACACACACACACACACCCCAAAAATATCTGTCTATAAACAAGAATTGTTATTGAAGTATCAAACTAAACAACTGTTCTGCTAAAATACCTATAGATTAATCTAGGAGCTCTCTCCTCTCTCTCTCTCTCTCTCTCTCTCTCTCTCTCTCTCTCTCTCTCTCTCAGAAGTGAACCATAAATTTCCTTGGGGTCCAAATAAAATAGCTTTAATTAATGATATTTTCTCCAGGAAACTGTACTTAAAACAGACTTGAACTTCAGTACATTAAACTTGAAACCACAGCTCTTGGTTTGTGGTTTCTGGCTGGCTCTAACTGTTTAGCTTTTTCAAGAATTTCATGTTGAAAGTCAAAAACCTTAGTAATCACTTCATCACCAATTACACAGGTATTGGCATATATAACCATGTTTTGTGAATCTGCATAAATCATGTTATCTCACCATAGTTTTCTCAGAAAGTGTGGATGTGTGTGTGTAGCTATCTCTCTCTCTCTCTCTCTCTCTCTCTCTCTCTCTCTCTCTCTCTGTGTGTGTGTGTGTGTGTGTGTGTGTGTGTGTGTGTTAAACTTGAGCCAAAGCCATTAATTACTAACATTTTTCCCTCAGTTAAAATTCATAATTCCCAAGCCGGGTGTGGTGGTGAATGCCTTTAATCCCAGAACTCGGGAGGCAGAGGCAGGACAGCCAGAGATGTTACATAGAGAAACCCTGTCTTGAAATATAAACAAACAAAAAAATTCATAACTCCCTCTACCAACATTACCTTTTGGTTTTTTTTAACCACTATGTTCTCCAAACAATTGTTAAACACCTGAGATAGGGACCTGAAGGGATGGCACAGTAGTTAAGAGCACTGGCTGTCCTTCCAAAGAACTGAGGTTCAGTTCCCAGCACCCACAGCTCACAACTGTCTGTAATTCCAAGATCTGACACCCTCACATATACATGGAGGCAAAACACCAATGCACATAAAATTTTTAAAAATTAATTTTAGAAAAAAAAGACCCTTTGTAAGAAAAATAACCTTCTGAGATAGATAATAGAAAACACTAGCCTGGCAGTGGTGATGCATGCTTTTAATCCCAGCACTTGGGAAAAAGAGGCAGATTGATTTTAAGTTTGAGGCCAGCCTGGTCTACAGAATGAGTTCCAGAACAGCCAGGGCTACAAAGAGAAAGCCTGTCTAAAAAAGAAAAGAAAATGTCTTTTAAATCTTAAAATAAGAAGTATTACCTCAACTTCTGCCCAATGTTTCATAAGCTTCTGAGTTTGCTTAAGAGTTGTGATTGCTTGGATGTGCTTTGCCCCCACCAAACACAGTTGAAAATTTAATTCCCAACATAATGGTATTGTGAGGTTGAGATTTTTAAAAGAGTATGACCAGAAGGGTAGAGCCTCCATAATGAGATCAGTATAGTTCCTACCAACTCAGGTTAGTCATCGATTATTCTAAGGACATACTCTTACAAATTGAGTTGATTCTTTTGTTCCTTTACTCTGTTCTGATGCACCAGCTGACTGCTCTCACACACTGTCCCATCACATGACAGAACATAAGGTCCTCACCAGATGTGACCACTGAAACGTACACACCCTAACCCTCAGAACCCATGAGCCAATAAACCATTTTCTTTATAAATTACTCAGTCTTGGGTGTTTGACTATTGCACAGACTATGAACTAAGACACAATCACTTAGGATTAGTGGCTTAACTTAGCTTCTTTATATATTTTATTTAAAAAAAAGTATGTGATGGATCAACAGTTCTAATTTCAAGAAGTATCATTTTTTAATCAAAAGTTTTACATTTTATTATAGATCTTGCCTAAAGACAATAGTTATTTTTAATTTTGACTGTGTACCTCCAAAATATTTAGACTATGCACTTTAATACACTTTGACTTCTTATGAGCCTCTTTATTTTTATTATAATTTTAACTATTTTTATTTTTGTTTTTGTTTTGCTTTGCTTTACAAGACTGGGTTTCTCTTAGCCCTGGCTGTCCTGAAACTCTCTATAGATCAGTCTGGCCTGAAACTCTGAGATCTGCCTGCCTCTGCCTCGCAGTGCTGGGATTAAAGGTGTGTACTACCACTGCCTGGCTTGCTTCTTTATTTTTAATTCTTTGCTTCTATAATGAATTATTTGTAAAATAGTTTAAAACATATCACTCAAGCAGTTTTTCATCATGTGTTGTGGAAATAGTTAGAAACTAAGATCAAAAAGAAAATTAAAAGAAGCCAAAGCAATTTCTTTTCTTTTTTTTTTTTTTTTTTTTTTTTTTTTTGGTTTTTCGAGACAGGGTTTCTCTGTGTAGCTTTGCGCCTTTCCTGGAGCTCACTTGGTAGCCCAGGCTGGCCTCGAACTCACAGAGATCCGCCTGGCTCTGCCTCCCGAGTGCTGGGATTAAAAGCGTGCGCCACCAACGCCCAGCTGCAATTTCTTTTCTTATGAAGCTGAAACAGAGATGTTTTGATATTGTAATTTTTAATCAGTCTTTCCATAAAAATATTTAAGATAATAGTTTACGTTTCCAGCAACTCCATAAAGTTTCATCACTCAGTAGTGTGATTGAAATACTGGTGGAAAAATTAAACATTAAAGATGAAACATGTGGGAAGACCAATCAAACGGAAGTGAAAAATGACCCAACCAATAGTAAAGGAAGTTCCATGTGCTCAACTAAATAACTACTGTTCACAGCAGTATAACCTTAGTGGAAAAATATACTCCAAATACAAAAGTTCCCCACAAACTTTTAAAAACAACCCCTGGAATCTTTGTTTATATAAATTATTCAACTGAAGTAAAAAAATTATAAATTACACATATAGAAGTAAAGGCTACATGTGATAACATACAGACACATTTGGAAGGATGTAATTCATGTCACTATTCAGTGCCTTTGAGGCTGGATTTGCATGAAGGATACTTTTTAAAGATTTATTTTAATTTTATTTTAATCATGCCTAAGTATGCGTGTCTGTGTGTGGGTTTGTGCATGTGAATGCAGGTGGCTTCTGAGGCCAGAGACACCATGATCCCCTGGAGCTGGAGTAACAGGTAGTTATGAGCCACCTGATATGGGTGTTGGGAACCAAACTCTGATCATCTGGAAGGGCAGCAAGTGCTCTTAGCAGCTAAGCCATCTCTCCATCCCTGAGGGGAGACATTTTTAACTGAGCTTTTTTAGTTGCAGCTGTCTGCGAAGATATGGAAGAGCCTAATGAAAAGTCAAGTAAAAACTACTAACTCCTTTGCTCCTTGGCTCACAATACCATGGAAACAGTTAGAATTCTGGTTACTAATCTGAATAACATTGTCTTTTTTCCAATGCTTCATAAGGTAAAAAAGCAGCAAACTCATCTTTACAAAATAATATTACCACTTTATATTAATTTTAAAATCACTTCTTATAAATGAAAATAATTATCAGAGCTTTATCAATATGTCCAGATTATTTTGATTATATTTATGTTACAATTTTGAAATTTATTTGCCACTCTGAAACCATATGCTTTAACAGAATGCTCTGTCATGAATTAATTCTGGATTATGTGCTATTGTGTTGGTTGTGAATGAGAATAGCTCTACTTTAACAAGCTTAAAGAAAATGGAAAGTTAACTTTAAATATGTAAGTACAGAAATATGTCTGAGCCTCATATCAGCTAGACTTTGGAGCCTGGATGATATTATTAGGACTTCACACCTCGAATCTTGATTTCTGTCTACATGTCGGCTTCATGTTGATCATCACACACTAACTGCCTCTCTGTGGCTGAAAAAGAGATATTGAAAGATTTACCACAAGTAAGTTTAGCCAGCTTTCTGAGTCCCAAGACCATAAATTCCTCTAAGTAAGTGGGGAGTCATTATTTCAACTTAAGTGGGCTGCCCTATTAAATATTTGATGTTCCAGAACAGTCCCCCATGGTCATGGAAGGGTGAGGGCAAAAGATGTTATACCTGTATTAGGCACTTTTTTTAATCATTATGACCAAAATATCTGATAGAAACAAGAGAATATAGTTTTATTTTGGCTCAATAATTCGGAGGTTTCAACGGGTAGTTACTTGGTCACAAAACTTCATGCTGAAGAGGTTCTTCACTTGTGACACACAAGAAGAATAGACACAAACAAGAAGGGACCAGTCTCCAGTTACCTACTTCTTCCAACTAGATCTCACTACCTGAAGTTCTCAGAACATCCCAAGATAGTCCCACCAAGCTGGGCACTAAACATGTAACCCTTGAGCCTGTGGGAGACATTTCATATTCACTCTGGATAAGATCCATGTGACCCATCTTGCTGAACTCTTTAAGAAAAAAGAGAGCAGCCAGAAAGAAGCTGTAGGATAGAAAAGGCTCAAATGGTAACTAATAAGGCACTCTTTAGACACCCATCCCAACACACACAACCTTCAAATTCTTCCAAAACTTTCTTCTCAGCATACTTCATAGAGGTTTCCTTAGAGCAGAGACAACAAAAGAATTATCCATAACAATGAAGATAGTCTGTACTTGTAGCCACATAATAGCCAGGAGCCATTGGTGAATGAACACTTGAAATGTTGCTGGAACAAATGAAAAAAAAGAGGAACTTAGTTTTATTTAATTTTATTAAGTGAAAAAAGCCACATGTAAATAGTATGTTAGTCAAGGTTCTCTAGAACAGAACAGATTGATGTGTATGTATATATCTATCTATGGATTGATGGATAGATAGATGATAGATAGATAGATAGATAGATAGATAGATAGATAGATAGATAGAAAACAGGTAGGTACATAGACAGACAGACAGACAGATAATTAAAGAGAATTGTGGTGATATAATATGTACCTTAATAAAATTTGCCTGAAGATCAAAGACCAGAACAAGCCACTAGATTAAACATAGAGGCCAGGCAGTGGTGACACATACCTTCAATCCTAGCACTTGGGAGGCAGAGATCCATCTAGATCTCTTTGAGTTCAAAGCCACCCTGGACTACATGAGATTGACAGGAAATGATATGGCTGGGCAGAGAAAAGTATATGAGGCTGAGAAGTCCTAGAGTTAAGAGGTGGCTTGTTCCTTGGACTCTCTGCTCTTTCAGCATTCACCCCAATATCTGGTCTGTGTGGTTTTTTTTTTTTTTTATTAAAAAACTATTTAACATTCGAGCTACAGAAGATTCATTAGATTGGCTTATATGATAGGGGCTGGGTAGTCCAACAACTGCTGTCTATGCACTGTAGAAGCTGAGAAGCTAGTAGCTGCTCAGCTCACAAAGCTAGAGGCCTCAGTAGTCCTACCCTGCTGCCAAAAGCCTGAAAAGTTCCTGGAGAGTCACTGGTATTTAGTCCACATTGGAAGACCAGAGACACTGGAGGTTGATGCTGAGGGTGGTCGCAATACAGACAGGTGCACTCAGTCAGGAATATGGGCAAGCAGACAAACAACACTTTTTTCTTAGACCTCTTCATATCTGGATCATCTTTTGAAAGGGGCTGCATCTTCTAATGGAATATCTTCCCCGCTGGGTTATTCTTTTTAGAAACACCCTCACAGACACATCCAAAAATGTGTCTCTTAGTTGATTGCTGATACAGTCAAGTTGGCAATCAAGGTTAGCCACCACAATTAACGTACACTTTATTCTACAGTATAGTCACAAAGCAACATAAATGCCATTGTAGTATTAAGACATGCTTCCAAAGGTTATTTAGGTGGAACTGGTAGAAAGAGAGCAGTAATAATTTCCCATGTGTGGCAGTGCTACCTGGCGATCTAATCTCAAAGATCTAATCTCAAAGGTTAATGCTGTGTGGAGGTAAAGACTGGGAAAGAAAAGAAAAATTAAATTAGAATAATTATTTCTTCCCTTCTGTTACCTCTAGGAAGTGTTTTGCCAAGAATTGTCACCATTCTATAGACAGCAGAGTAATAAGTGAAACGAAGCATAGAACATTCTGGAATTACTTTATTAATTTAGATAAAATGGTAGGGTTTTTTTTTTCAGTTAGTTTTCTGTTTTGTTTTGAGGTAGAGTCGTGCTGTGTATCTAAAAGCAGCCTAGAACCCACTCATCAACCCAGGCTGGTCTTGAATGCTCAATCCTCCTGCCTTAGCCTCCTGAATGATAGGATAATAGATTTGGACATCACACTAAAATGATAGTCTTTCTTCCAGCTCAGTGTAGTTATAGTCTTTCTTCCAGCCCAGTGTAGTTATATCGGCATCACACAGGCTCTATCAAAGAAAGATGAGATAGCTCAGGAAGTTACTTGCTACCCTCAGCTCCCTTCCGTTCTGCCTTCCAAGCCTTTCATGCAGACAGAAGGACCACCCACACTGCTCCTCCTGTTCCGCTGTAAACATAGTGTTATTCCTGTACAATCTTGGTTACAATGTTCTCATGGCTCAAGGAAGTGGTTGCTGTTGGATAACTGCAGAGCAGAACGCTAAAGGCTTGTTTGTCTGTCTGTCTGTCCTTTGGTTTGCTTTCCTAGTGCTAGTGACAGTGTGGCACTAAGCCACGGCCGTGGCCTCTACACTGCAGCTTTCTGAGAGAACAATAGCCCAGCATGGTCTATCCTGTGAGCGTGGAAGCATGAACAGAACTTCTAGACCAATTTAACACAAAGTGATCAAGAAACACATGCTTAGTAGGATATAGGATCCAGCAGCTAAATGTTCTTATTCATAACAAAGTACATTATCTTGTTCTAGGCAGGATATTTAAAGATTTTTCCCACAGTTGAATGTTTCTATGATAATGACAAGTGACATTTATATAATGATTTTCACTGAAAGGCCAAAAAAATGTACCATCAACCTTTAAAAATCATATAAATATGTCACCCACAGTAAATGTAGCCATCTATCACACAGTATGCAAGAAGCAAATTTTAGAAGCCCCCAAGAGCATATGTATAGAAAGGAAATTGAATTCTATGCCTAAAATAAATTGTTAGATGAGAAAAAATTATCTGTTATTATGGAACAGTCATTCATTCTCTTTGGTTTATGTAACTATCATGTGTGGGTCTCTCTTCATGAAGGTCATAGAAAGTAAGAAGAGCTTATTGTTTGTATCCAACACAAAATGAGAACCATTATTCTTTATATGAAAATAGATAATTGGGGGTTAGAGAGATTGCTTAGCAGTTAAGAACATTTACTGCTCTTGTGAAAAGACTGCAGATTGGTTCCCAGCACCTACATCAAGCAACTCACAACCTCCTGTAATTCCAGCTAGAGGGGATCTAAAGCCCTCTTCTGGACTCCACAGGCACCTGTCCTCACACATGTATAAACTTACAGGCACACACACACACACACACACACACACACACACACATGCATAATTTTAAGTCATTAACAATTAGATGCTCAGTGTATTTTAACATTTGTTTTTGTGCCTACGTAGGCATACATGTTTGTATCATGGGGCACATACATGCCTGTGTGTCTTCAGAGAACAACCTGGAGCGATGGTCCTCAACTTCTACCTTGTCAGAAGCAGTGTTTCTCTTGCTGTTTGCTGGGATTATAGACACGTGCCACATCATCTGGCTTTCACATGACTTCCAGGGATCCAGACTCAGGTTGTCAGGCTTGAGTGGCAAGTCTTGAATCTCTCCAACCCTCAATATAGTTTTGCTAAAAGAGTGAATGAATTATAAAAGCCCAGGATACCATGGACCCTTCACATTAGTATTTATTAAGTTTTAATGTGGATACTGTACAACAATCAGATAAAATAGTTGTTGAAATTGTCATAAAAAAGGGCCTGGAAAGATGGCTCATCAGTTAAGAGCACTGGCTGCTCTTCCAGAGGATCCAGGTTCAATTCCCAGCACCCACATGGCAGCTCACAACTGTCTGTAACTCCAGTTTCAGGGGATCTGGCACCCTCACATATACATGCAGGCAAAACACCAGTGCACATATCCTCCCCCTCTTTCCTACTCACCAAACTTCATGTTCTTGCTCTGCCTCTCTTGAAAAAAAAGAAAGAAAAAGAAAAAAAAAGGAACAAAGAAACAAAGAAACAAAAGAAAGGAATCAAAACAAAACAAAAATAAGATTAAAAAACAAAACAAAACAAAACAAAAAAACGATCTAGGGGGAAAGTGGGTAGCCCAGAAAAAACATGAAGGTCGTTTTTGTGCTGGCCAGCAACTCCTCCTGGGCATGGACCCTGCCCTGGAGTATGGCTGATGTACCCACACTCTGCTCTCCTAACATGTAAACCAGTGCCTTTTATTTCAAGGGAAGACAACCTATTACAGGACTGTGGCACTTCCTAAGGACTCAAAGACTCAATTTACACAGTCTTATGGTTGGAGTCTCCTCTATAAGATCAGGATTTGAATGTTTGGTACCCAGATAGGGGTACTTTGTGGAAACTTGGGAGAGGGAACCAAGCTGTCGGTTACCAGGGCATGATTCTTGGCAGTGTATATCCGTGCCCACCTCTCTCCCTTTCTCCTCCCTCCTTTCCTCTCTCTCCTCTCTCCTTCCCTCTCTCAGCTCCCTCTCCTTCCTAGTTGGCCATGTAGCTTCTCCTCTCCCACATACCCTACAGCCATGGTATCCTGACCTGACAGAGACAAAATAAACCTCTTCTAAGCTGTGTCAAGCATTTTCATCACAGTGTTATGGAAATAAAACACAGACATGCAATTTCAGAATTTTAAATTATGTGCTAAGACTTGGAAGCGAATTGTGAGACACTTAAGCAAAATTTATTTTCAATAACTGTGGTAAGTTTTCACTTCATGAAAATGCTCACTAAATTTAAGAAATGTTGCAAAACCTTATTTTAAAAAAAATGACAGTTAGGGAGGTAGTTCAGTGGGTAAAATGATTGCTGTGTAAAGTGTAGACCTGAGTTCAAATCTCCAGAATCCACAAAAAGTCAGATACAGTAGCACCTATCTGTAATCCCAGTGCCCCCACAGTGAAATGGGAGGTTCAGACAGGAGAGTCCCCAGATGCTTTGGGGTGGGCTAGCCTGAAATATGCAGTGGCAGATAGTAAGAGACCCTGTCTCAAGTCAAAGTCAAGATTGACACCAGAGTTTGCCCTATAACCTCCACATGCACTGTGGTATATGTACGACTGTATTCATACACAGAAACACGCAGACACAGACATACAGACCACACACACAAGTAATCTAGTGAGTACTCAAGTAATATGTAATCCCAAAATTACATATTTGGTTTAGCTTTTAATAGAAAAGGTGACAAACAAAGCAATAGATACTGTTATTACAGGGGCGTGTGTGTGTGTGTGTGTGTGTGTGTGTGTGTGTGTGTGTGTGTGTGTGTAGGGTTTGTAAATGTGAGCCAACACTCATGGATAGCCTGCAGCAAGGGAGCACATTGTGGCAAAGTGTGCATGGAGGGGCTCACTAAAAGAAAAGAGAACTCTAAGAATGAGGAAGATTTATTGAAATTTAAAATATGATGTTGAAATAAATCATTCCTTAGAAGGGATGGAAGTAGTGCCAACATTCTGGGAAACAGTTTGGCAGTTTCATAAAAAGTTAAACACTCCACCTACCATATAATCTTGTCATTCTTTGTCTAGACATTTAGCCAAGAAAAAGCATATGCCCATGCAGAGACTGGTGCATGAGTATTCAGAGCTTCGGGGTTTGAGATTGTCCCACATGCTCACCAAGTGACTGGGCTGTGTTCACACAGTGGAACCACTTCCTAGAACGAACTGCCGGGAGAGCCAGCATGATGGCACCTCAGCATAACTATGCTAAGTGAAATAAAACAGGAGAAAAACAAGTAACTTCATAATTCCCCTTAAAAAGGTCTAAAACACAAATTACATAATCCACGGCAACAGAGAGTCATTCGTGGTCATCTGGTGGGGGAAGAGTAAACCAGACTACTGCACAGGAGAGGGGTCACTAAGGGACAGACATGTTTGGGGAAAAGTGTGAGGTGGTCTGGATGAGAATAATCCCCATAGGCGCTTGTGTTTGAATGCTTGGTCACCAGGAAGTGAAACTGGAGGATTAGGAGGGGTGGCCTTGTTGGAGGAGGTGTGTCACTGGGCAGTGGGCTTTGAGGTTCCCAAAGCCCATGCCAAGCCTAGTCTCTCCCTCTCCCTCCCTCTCTCTTGCTCCCTCCCTCCCTCTCTCCTTCCCTCTCCCCTCTCCCCCTCCCCCTGCTGCCTATGGATCAGGATCTAAAGCTCTCCACCCCACACTTGCCTGCCTGCTGCCATGCTCCTCACCATGATAATAATGGATTAAACCTCTAAAACTTTAAGCAGGGGCCGAATTACATGCTTTCTTTTGTAAGAGTTGTCTTGTTGTAGTGTCTCTTCACAGCAGTAAGTAACTAAGACAGAAATTGGTACCAGTGGTACAGTGGGGTGTTTCTGTGACAGACCTGACTGTGTTGTTTGGGGGAGGATTTTGGAAGGACTTTGGAACACTGGGCTAGCACAGTCATTGAGTGTTGAGAGCTCAGTGGGCTGTTCTGTAGGAGCTTGGAAGATACGAATGTTGAGAAGAGACCAGACAATGGAGGCCTGTTCAGAGGGAAGCAGACTATCAGTCCATGTGTGAAGAGTCTGCAGTGTCTGGTCAGCTGGGGCTGAAGAATCAGCTGTGATTAAGAAGTGACCAGCATCATTGAGCTGAAGTCTTCTGGGAAGTGTTTCCTGAGAGTCAGCTGTGGTCCAGAGGTGCCCAAGGTTGTACTTCATGCTGGCAGTGGAACTTGCTGGTCTGAGAGTCACCCTGGTGGTGCTGGTTTTGAAGGCATGAAGAGGCCATGGAAAACAGCTAAGGCTTAGCATTGTGCGACAGGACTGGAGTCCCTGAAAAGAGCCCAGGAGAGGCTATTGGTGAAAGTGCAGCCCAGCTGCAGCAAGAGACCCTGGCAATTTGGGGTGCCAGTACCATGAATAACCACCAAAAACAGCAGTAGCCATGGAGTGGAGACAAGCAGAGCCTGGAAGACAAGCTGTGTGTGCTGCAGAGGGCAGAGTGTAGACGAGACCCAAGCCCCTCGAAGCCCAGAGATGGTGCGTGGATCCCAGACAATGGACACTGAGTACTTTACACAGTTGGGTTTGGTTTTGTTTGACTGTGACTGTGCTCTGCTTCTTTCCTCTTGAAGTCAGAAAGTATTTAACTTACTTTTGATTTTATCGGAGCCCACAGCCGAGGAGAGACTTAGGATTTTAAAAGAGACTGACCTTTTTAAAGGGTTGAATTTCAATCTTAAGACTGAAAATATTTTTATATTGTGAAAATAGTTATATATTGTGTCAATATTAATGTGTGATCTTGAGGATGAACAAGAAAGGAAAGGTTGTGGCTTCACAGTGTTGTGTTTGTGTGTCAAGTTGGCAAAGGGTCAGTTGTGGTTTTATGTTAACATGGCACAAGCTAGAGTCATCAAAGAGGAAACCTCAGCTGAGAAAATGTCTCCATAAGATCTGTTTGTAGGCAAGTCTATAGGTCATTTTCTTAATCAGTGAATGACGGGAGAAGGCCCAGCCCATTATGAGTGGTGCCACCCCTGGGCTAGTGGTCCTGGGTTCTATAAGAAAGCAGGCTGAGCAAGCCATTAGGAGCAAGCAGCAAGCAACATTCCTCCATGGTCTCTGCATCAGCTCCTGACTCCAGGATCCTGTCCTGCTTGAGTCTCTGACCTGACATCTTTTGATGATGAAAATGATATGTCAGGGTAAGTGAAATAAACCCTTTCCTCTTCAAGTTGCTTTGATCATTGTATTTCCATATAGCAATAGTAATCCTAAAACAGTGTGTTATGTTTGTTTGTTTGGTTTATAGTTTTTTGGTTTTGGCTTATTGAGACGTTTTGTAGAAGGCACAGCTTATGCATAGCACTAGAGAAACCAGAACTGTTAGACTTGCAGGCTTTTCTCTTCAATGGAAGGGATGCCTGTTTTCCATCCAGAAGGCTGTGAATGGAAGTGTTAGTACCTGGTGACATCTGCTATTCTGTAAAGCCAGCCTTCATCAAGTCCCCCAGGATTCTGAGCATTGTCTCTCAGTCAATAGAATCTATCTCTATGCTCATTATGAAACCTTCCTACGTAGGCCCTTATCCTGAGCACTGTTTGTCTGTGGTAAAGGTCACAGGTGCTTTGCTAAAGAGATGTGCTTTATAAGGGAGTTTTGATGTAGCCTTACCTAAAGTTTTGTTGTGATAATTGTCATATGGAAACTTTCCCAAAGGTTTACTATATTTAAATGTATAAGAAAAATAAAGTGCTTGAAGAGTGTTTGTCCCAGCACTGGCTAAGTCGTGCTGATCTGAGTTTCATTTTTACCTCATGCAGATTGTTTCCCTGCCAGTTCTGATGCTTGCAGAGATCCCCACAAAGTTTTTGTGTAATATACTCCAGCATAGAACTCACTATGTAGCCCAGACTGACCTGGGACTGTTAACCTTCCTCCCTCAGTCTCCTGAGTCCGGAAACTGAGGCCTGTGCTTCCACACCTACGTGGCTTAAACATGTAACCTTGATTGCGGCAGTGGTTTCATGGGTGTATACCTCTTTTAAACATATCAAATCACATACTTAAATAAATGCATATTATTTTTAATTTTGCTTCAATAAATTAGCTGTTCTTAAAAATGAAAGAAGAGGCCAGGTGTAGTGGCTCACACCTTTAGTCCCGCACTAAGGAGGCAGAGGCAGGTGGATCTCTGTGAATTCAAGGGCAGCCTGATCGACAGAGCAAGTTCCATGCCAGCCAGGGCCACATAGTGAGACCCTGTCTCAAAAAGAATGAGGAAAGAGAAAGAAAGAAAGGAAGGAAGGAAGAAAGAAAGAAACCAGCATTCCTAATTGCCTTAGTTCCCTCAACTTGACAATATTCTTTATAATGACCACATTTTCCCAATGTATATTTTAAGAAATATATAATATACATTTTGTGTGTGTGTGTGTGTGTGTGTGTGTGTGTGTGTGTGTGTGTGTAAAATGGTCAGTACCTACACTAACCTAGTTGATCAGTTCTCAGCTTACACAAGAAATTAGTTGGAAGACTGGGTAAGAACTCTGCATAGACTAGAGAGTGTGTCTCCCTTCTTCTGCCTTAGTTCTGATACTGATCTGAGCCACCCCTGACTTCTCCATTGTGCATACCTCTCGCCACCTGCAGTTCCAGGCCCACCGTGACCTCTCATTAGTGACCAAAACCCTCCACTCAGCGAATGAAAATACAGTTGAAGACCTAGGACAGAACATCCCAGGTGGGATGGACCTGGAGTTTCACTAAGATCAGTATGTGTAGTGTGCCTACTCCAGTTAATAAGATTCTAGGCTGCAATTTTACATACCTATTATCTATCACAAAGCAAACAGTGATTCTACTCATCTCTGCCCTGGAAGGAAACACCTGGAGTGAACTCAGCAGCAAGATGTTTCCAATTATATTCTATGAGGAAAAAAAAGGTTAAAATGCTGATATTTAGTCTGAAAAAGAAATGACTCAGGGATTCTATGATAATTGCTTTTCGAATAATGGCTGTCAGATGAAAAGGGGTCAGTGTCTGTGTGGTCACAAGGTTAGAAACCAAACCAGTTAGTGGCTGGTATATACAGCAGATCTGGACTCCTTGTACACACACACACACACACACACACACACACACACACACACACAGAGTTATCTTCCTTGAAACACTGAACTTATTCCCATGACCCATCTCTCTCAGCTTTGAGCTGCCCTGCCACCATCTGTCTTAATCCTTCAGGCATTTCTACCATGCCTAGTGTGGACAGTCCCTCCATATGGGTTTCTGAAAGCCACCCCTGAACCATGTCCCTGAATCAAAGAAGCCCTGCTTATTTAGCCTTATTTTCTAGCCTCATTGATCAAGCTCCCTGGTCCCTGCTAGCACATTCTAGCTAGTTCTTGCAGGTGCTCTGGGACATGATCTCTTTCTTCATTTTGTGGGGACTTGTTTATGTCTGTTTAGGGAGGTTGCTAGTTGTTGTATTCTAGGCTAGCCTGGAATTTGTGTCAATCCTCCTGTCTCAACAGATGTGAGTCACCACGCCTGGATTTTTTCCCCCCAGGTATAACATGTCTCTAACTGGGCATCTAGGATTTAAGTCAAGAAAGCAGCTTTCTTAGTGGGGGCAGCATCTCTTGTCTTGTTGGAGAGAGGACACTGAGGACCTGATGTTAGGTCCTAAAAGATGAAGTCAGCTACTGCAGCAGACCAGACTCCAGTTCTCTTCATGAGGTCCTTCTGACCACAGAAATTCTCTAAAAGTTCTGTCCATGAACCTACTTAGTTACATGCCTTTTATAAAAAGAAAGTTCCTTTAAATATAAAAAAATCTGTTGGGCTCAGCAATGGTCACTGTAAAGGATACAGACATATTCTGTGTTGATCAAGGTTTTTCCAGTTCCCTACATGCCGTTACCTACCCTCATCACACACTGCAGCTGACACGTTCAGATCTGGAAGGAAGATCTCCATCTCCCTTCCTTGGCAATTTATACTACAACTCTGAGAAAAGCAGAGTATGTTGGTGCCAAGCGTTCCCTCCCCTCCTCTACTGATTTTCACAGCTCTCTAGCAAATATGCATATAAATAGAAGACCTACAAATAAGATGTTTTGCCATAGAAATAATGAACCAAAAGCACCCCACTGTGCTGTCACAGGGGATCCTGACAATCTGTCTTCCAAATGTGTGCAGAGTGTTCTAAGTCAAGAATAAAATATTAGAACAGCTTTACTCTGTATTATTGGCTCTGCCTCCAAGGACTTAAATTGCACCTTGCTTTTCGGTGACAGGGACCTAACAACAACAGTAGACCACATGCTTCCTACTGGCTGGAGTCCCTCTACTGTTATGAGCCCTGGGCCTTGTGGAGATAGTCTCTGAAGTTTCATTTGAAGTTGGACATAGTACTGTCACTTACTGACTGACCTAGGTCGGATTCTCTCTCTACTTCTCATGGGCATTCTTAAATCCACAGCACCAACAAGGAGGTAAATGCTCAGAGAGGCAGACTCACTCTCTTGAAGGCAGCCTCACTGACTTTTGTGATCTTAATTTCAATATATTGCCAACACCAACTTGGCCTGCTCATTTTCCCCTGAGTTTTGTCCTGATGGGATGAGCTTTCCCAAGGCCAGCAACAAATCAGTTAGTTTCTCTTTTCTTTTACCACATTTTGGGGGAGGGGAGCATTGAGACAAGATCGCACCATGCAGCCCAGACTGCCCTGAAACATCCATCTGACTCAGCTTCCAAAGTGCTGGGATTAAAAGTATTAAAAGCACTATGGGTTCTACCTCTTAAACACAGAGGTGACAAGTGAAGAGGTGGGAGAAAAAAGGAAAATCAGTTACAGTTCAAGATTTTCATCTGGGGAATGGATGCCCTCACTGAAGAAGGTAGCAATATGACTGGACATAGAGATCAAAGTGGCACATTTGCTCATTATAAACAGACATAAGGACAAAGAAAAACAAGGCTGAACTGGGATGAAAATGATTCTGGGTGGTAACTTGAATCTGTAGGAAGAAATAATAAAGTGCAAGAAAGTTAACAAAAGCTATTAATATCTTTTTTAAAAGATTTATTTATTATGTGTACAGCATTCTGCCTGCATATTTGCTGCATGACAGAAGAGGGCACCAGATCTCATTATAGATGGTTGTGAGCCACCATGTGGTTGCTGGGAATTGAACTCAATACCTCTGGAAGAGCAGCTAGTGCTCTTAACCTCTGAGCCAGATCTCCTGTCCTAAAAGCTATTAATATCTTAATGCTTTCATCTTTAGGGGAATGTGTGTGCATCTGCTTGTCTGTATGAACACTATATGCATGCAGTGCACACAGAGGCCTGAAGAGGGCACCACATTCCCTGAAACTGGAGTTACAGGTGGTTATGAGTCTCCTGACATAGATACTGGGAACCAAACCCAGGTTCTATAGACATAAAATTATATAGAGTAATATATCGCTGGGCATGTATTAGAACAATATACATTTCCATATCTCACTGAAATAGTTGCTATAAATACAAAGATGATATGATAAATATGGTAAGCAGTAAAGCAACCACTAAATACAGATAATAGGTAGATTAGAGAAGTGCATAGATAACTAGAGAGAGAAATATCAAATCAAATAAAAACAAGTATCATTAAGAAATATGTTCATTAGAGAATATCCCTGCAGAAGAAAGCAGGACAGAATGAGTAAGGAGTCAGAAAGTTCATGTGACCTACAAAGACAAACTAAAATGACATGAATCCAGGCATAGTGTCCACATATCACATCAGAGATCAAACCAAAATGTTAAATAGTCACATTTGTTTATATATGACACATAATCTGTATAGTTAGCTATAATAATATATATTCATACTACCAAATAAGTCAATAATATTAAATGTAAATGGGTAACAAATAAAATAGACAAAGATGAGATACAAAAGCAAGATATGGGCTAGTGAGATGGCTCAGCAGGGGATGGTACTTGTTGACAAGATTGCTGACCTGTTTGATTCCAGGAGCCCAGATGGTGGGAGGAGAGAACCAACTTCTGAAAGTTGTCCTCTGACCATGCACATACACACATAACACACACATATCACACCACACCACATTCACCATGACACACACACCGCACCACACACACTGCACCACACACACCACACCACACAAACCATACCATACATACCACAAACCCACACATCACTGATGGGGCAATGTCTGTATACTATGAAAATGTGTTGTTCTGATTGGTTGATAAATAAAGCTGTTTGGCCTATGGCAAGGCAGCTTAGAGTCAGGCAGGAAACTCAAAGAGAGTGACAGGAAGAAGACGGGGAGATGCCAGTGAGCTGCCCAAGGAGCAACATGTAATGGGACGCAGGTAAAGCCATGGAACATGTGGAAATACATAGATTAATAGTTATGGGCTAATTTAAGATATAGGGCTAGCTAGCTAAAAGCTTGCGCCATGGCCATGCAGTTATAATTAACATAAGTCTCTGTGTGTTTACTTGGGGGACTTGAGAAGGAGAGGTGGGACACAAAATCTTCTGGCTACACATCACACCATACACACCACAAACACACACACCCCACTGCTGTGGGATGATCTGTATGTCAAATTACTCTGGTTGTTCAATAAATAAAACCTAATTGGCCGTGGCTAGACAGGGAGTATAGGCGAGACTAACAGAGAGGAGAAAAGAAAGAACAGGAAGGTGGAAGGAGTCACTGCCAGCCGCCGCCAGGACAAGCAGCATGTGAAGATGCCAGTAAGCCACGAGCCATGTGGCAAGGTATAGATTTATGGAAATGGATTAATTTAAGCTATAAGAACAGTTAGCAAGAAGCCTGCCACAGCCATACAGTTTGTAAGCAATATAAGTCTCTGTGTTTACTTGGTTGGGTCTGAGTGGCTGTGGGACTGGCGGGTGACAAAAATTTGGCCAGGCAGGAAAACTCTAGTTACACACACCCCCCCCACACACACAAACACATCACACTAGAGAAAGTGGTTCAAGAAAAAACAGTGAGTCTGGGTAGACCTATGCTCTAGTTTTCTTCTCTGTTGCTATGATAAAATGCTGACCAAAAGCATCTTGAGGAGGAAAGGATTTATTTCACTTACACATTCCAATCACAGTCCATCATTGTAGGAAATCAGAGCAGGAACCACACATGAGTACTGCTCACTGGCCTGCTCCCCCTGGCTTGCTCAGCCTGCTCTCTTATACAATCCAGGACCACCTGCCCAGGGGAGGCACTGCCCACAGAGATATAGATTAATCAATCATTAATCAAGAAAATGCCCCAACAGGCTGGTCTACATGTCGATCTGATGGAGGCAATTCCTCAAACGAGGTTCCCTTTTCCTAGCCATCTCTAGTTTGTGTGAAGTTGGCAAATATTAACTGGTACAGTCTATAACATGGTAAGAGAATGACTATTAAAAAAAAGAAAAAAGAAAAAGCTGCCTGCAAAGAAAAGCCTGTCAGTGATCTTCAATGAAACACTTAAAGATGAATTAACATTCAGTCTTCATAAACACTTCCAAAAAGAAGATGGAATTATTTCCAGCTTATTCTATGAGACCAATAATATTATCTTGCTATTAAAATCACCTAAGAACACCATTAGAGAAATATAGACCAGTATGAATTTAAATGAGTGAAATCTAGCGGCATATGTAAATGATATTCCTGTAAAAATGATAAGCCAAATTTCAAGTGTCTTTCTACTTTGAAAATGCACAGAATAGCAGGAATAAAAGGGAATTTCCTGTCTTAGGGTTTCTATTGTTGTGAAGAGACACCATGACCATGACAACTCTTATAAAGGAAAAACATTTAATTGGGGCTGGCTTACAGTCTCAGAGGCTTAGTTCATTATTGTCATGGTGGGAAGCACGGCAGTGGGCAGGCAGACATGGTGCTGGAGAAGGGGCTGAGAGTCCTCCATCTTGACTTGTAGGCAACAGGAAGTGGTCTGTCTTACTGCGGGTGGCTTGAGAGTATATGAGACCTCAAAGCTTGCCTCCATAGTGACACACTTCCTCCAACAAGACCACACCTGCTCCAACAAGATCATATCTCCACTCCCTTTGGAGGCCATTATCTTTCAAACCACCATATTCTACTCCCTGGCCCCCAAAGGCTTGTAGCCATATCATCATGCAAAAATGCATTCAGTCCAACTTCAAAAGTCCCCATAGTCTGTAATGGTCTCAAATTTAATTAAGTCTAAAGTTCAAAGTCTCTTCTGGGATTCATATGAAATCTCTTAACTGTAATCCTCTGTAAAATTAAAATTAAAAAAGCAGATCACATACTTCCAACATATAATGGCACAGGATATACATTACCATTCCAAAACATAGGGAAGGGAGCATAGTGAGGAAATGCATGATCAAGGCAAGACTAAAAACCAGCTGGTCAAACTCCAAACTCTGCATCTCCAAGTCTGATGTTAATACACTCTTCAGATCTCCAACTCCTTCAGCTTTGTTGACTGCAACACACTTCTCTTTCTTGGGCTGGTTCCATTCCCTGTTAGTAGCTTTCCTCAGCAGGTATCCCATGACTCTGGAATCTCTAACATCTTGGGGTCTCCAAAGCACTTCAACTTCATAGCTTCACACAATGGCCTCTATGGGTCTCCATTCAGGGACACCCCTGACACAAGCTTGGCCTCAGCGGCTGTCCTTAGTCACAGAAGGTTCCAAAACCCCTTTCTTCTATCCTTGACTCTAAAGCCAGAACCACGTGGCCAAAGCTGCCAAGTTCTTTTGCTTACTGGGGCTGGAACATGGACCCCTGTTTAATTACATCTTCACCAGCTTTTGTCCTTCACTGCCTAATCTTGGCTGTCCTGAAACTGGATCTGTAGGCCAGGCTGGCCTCAAACTCAGAGATCTGCCAGCCTCTGCCTCTGGAGTGTTGGGATTAAAGGTGTGCGGCACCACACCCAGCTCTAAGCTTTCCTTCAATTCCTTTTCACAAGTTGGAAACATAGCTGGGTGGGATCTTGCCCTGAGGTCACCACTCCCTTTATTCCATTTCTTAGTCTGTTTATCTCCTTGAACACAGTACTTACCTCCATTCCACTTCCTGGTGCTTCTTTTCTCATCAAGTATTTTTCCTTGCTCAGCTTGCTCCTTTTCATCATATATCTTCATTAGAGTTAACACTAGCAACCACACAACAGAGTCTATACTAGGCTGTTTTAAGATTTCCTCTGCTAATGAAATTAATCCAAAACTCTTCACTTTAGCCTCAGGCAAACTTTTCAGAGAAGGGCAAAAAGGAGCCACATTCTTCACCAAAATATCAGAAGACCAGTCTCTAGGCCATATGCTAAAATTCTTCTCCTCTGAAACCCCCTGAGCCAACAGTTCAAATCATTATCGGCATCATTGTCTTCCATGCTCCTACTAGTATAGTATATAGTAAAGCTCATTAAGTAGTGCTTAAAGCATTCCACTGCTTTCCTAACCGGAAGTAACAAAGTCTAAATTCCTCCAATGAAAAACATGGTCAGGTCTATCACAGCAATCCCCCAGTCCCTGGTACCAACTTCTATCTTAGTTAGGGTTTCCATTGCTGTGAAGAGACACCATGGCCACAGAAACTCTTATAAAGGAAAAACATTTAATTGGGGTAGCTTACATTGTCAGAGGTTCAGTCATTAACATCATGGTGCAACATGGTGGTATACAGGCAGACATGGTGCTGGAGAAATAACTGGTGTCCTACATCTTGGCTTACAGGGAACAGGAAGTGGTGTGTCTTACTGGGTGTAGCTTGAGAATATATGAGACCTCAAAGCCTGTCTCACAATGACACACTTCCTCCAACAAGACCACATCTACTCCAACAAGGCAATACTTCTCATTAGTGCCATTCCCTTTGGAGGCCATTTTCTTTCAAACTACCACATTTTCTCAACCTGATAAAAGGTAAAACTTACATAGAAAGCATCATCCTTAATGGCAAAAGATGGGATGCCCCTAGAGAGGGATAAGCCATCCTTGCAACTGCTGTTCAGCATTGTACGACAGCTTCCAGCCATGGTGATGAAGCAAAAACATCCTCTGGAAATAAAAAAGAAAAGCTTCATTACAGAGAACTTGACAAAGTCTTAAGGAGTCCACAAAAAAACAAACAAAAAACAAACAAACAAAAAAACACAAACAAACAAAAAACCTAGTACTAATAAATAGTTCAGCAAGGTTACTGGATATAAGATCTATACACACAAATTAATTATATTTCTGCATACCTCTAGTGAATCATGAAAATTTTTAATTCCATCTGGGGCTGGAGAAATGGTTCCTTTGGTAAAGTACGAGGTCCCACGTTTGATTCCTACAACCTGTGTAAAAGCTTGGCAGAGGCATGTGCTCCCTAGTGCTGGAGAGGCAGAAATCAAAAGATCTCTGAGGCCTGTAAGCCTAGCCACCAGGTTCAGGGAAAAACTCTTATCTCAAAAACTAAATTGATTGAGGAATAACCCAATGTCAGTCTCTGGGCTCCATACACACCCATGTACACACATGTACACACATGCACACACATGTACATACATGTGCAAACACATGAATACACAGGAAGTTCTATATGCAGAAGCATCACAAAGAATCCAATATTTAGGAATTTTACCAAATAAGGGATAAAACTTACAATTTTAAATCTATACAATAGCATGGAAAGAAATTAAACATCTCTACAAATGTAAAAACATTTGTTCATAAACTAGACAACTCACTACTGTGAAGAGGGAATGTTCCCTGTGTTTGTCTACTGTCAGACAGGCTTTGACTTCACTAGCATGGTCTTTGTAGAAATAACATCCTAAGATCCATAAGGAATTGCAAGGAAGCCAAGAATACCTAGAACACTTCTAAAGGGGGGAAAAAGAACAAAATTGGAGGATTTAAACTTTTCAATTATAAAAGTCAAATCAAGACAGTGTCCTGACATAAAGGACAAATCAGTGGACTGGATTTGAGTTCAGGAAAAATATGTGTACATTTTTTGTAGACTGGGTTTTTTGAGAAGAGGGAAAGCAACGCCTCTGCCCTCAGCCTTCTTGCCTGGGATTGCCACTGCTTGCCATTACACTGAGCTTTCAATGATTTTTGACAGGATGGTAAGACCATCCAAGGGAAAGGAAAATCTTTTCAACTATGGTGCTGAGGGAATGGGTAGCTGTTGGGGGGAGCTACCCACCACCCCCACATTTCCCCAGAGTACTCTTGAGTAGGAGCAGCAGGAAATATTAGATAGAAGGATTTCCAGTGGGGAGAAACAGATAGAAAATACAGGATAGCCTCAAGAGGGCCTGGAACCATTCCAACGGGCCCTGACTGTTGCTGCCCTAGGGTATTTATAGTGACGCCAAGGGGTGGAGCAAAAGACTTCCCCCCAGCACAGCCAAGTACAGACCATCTCAGACACCTGCACTCAGGCCTGTGGTCAAATCATCCTCTCTATGCAGACCTGCTGACCACTAGTAACCTGAAAATGGGCTTCCACAGGTAGCCACATGCAAAAAAAAAAAAAAAATACATCTTTACAGAAGTTAATTCAAAATGGACAAGACCTAAATATAGGAGAGAAATTTATAAAATTCTTAGAAGAAAGCATATTAACAAATACGATAGGTTCTTAGACATGATCTCAGAACTGAAGCAACAAAGGAAAAGCTATAAATTGGTTTTCATTCAAATTAAAACATTCCATGCTTCAAATAACAGTACCAAGAAAGTAAAAACATATTCACAAAAGAAAGAAAATACTCCTAAGTTATATATAATAGAATACCTTTATAAAACTATATAAAGAACACTTGCGGTTCAATAATTAAAATGCAAATATTCTAATTTTAAAATGGACAAGGATCTAAACAAGGATTTCTACAAAGGAGATATAAAAATGATGGATCTCTATGAGTCCTAGGCCAGGCTGGTCTACAGTGAATTTCAGAATAACCAAGCCTTGTGGAGGCCCACAAAGGTTTCCTAGTGAGATCTGAGCTTGCTTTATCTAGCAGGGCTGCATTAGAGGATTGCTTGACTACATGTGTGGTTACCAGGTGATTGGAAGGGTCTGCACTTGGCTGTGCTAGTGGGAGGTCTTTTGCTCCACCCCTTGGCATTCCCATAAAAGGCACCTTAGATGAGACAGAAGGGGCCGGTGGATATTGATCCAGGCCCTCCTGAGGCTATCTTGTGTTTCTAGGTGTTTCTCTCCCCTTTATATTTCTGTCTAAATATTTCTCACTCCTCCTTCAAAAGTACCCTGGGGAAAAAGTGGGAGTGGGCCTCCCACAGCGGCTATACAGTGAAAGCCTGTCTTTAAAATAAAAGATCAGTAAGCAAGCAAAACAATGTTGACCACTCAGTTTTCAGGACAAATAAAATCTACTGGAAAAAACAAACAAACAGGTCCTAGGCACTAGTAAAGATATGAAGCCTCTGCAACTTGGTACCCTGCTATTGAGGGATGGGTAAAAATGGAGCCATGCCTTTATAAGACACTCCAACAGCCCCGTGAGTGATTCAGTATAGTGTTACCATATGCTCCAGCAATTCTGAGAGCAATGAAAACACCCACCCAAAGTCTGTACACTAATGACAGCATTGTATATGAAGGGCAAAGGGCAGAAAGGAGCCAAATACTCACTGATGGGCAATTAAGTAGTGTGATACAAACATATAATACATGGTTGTCTGATCTTCAAAGGACCTAGATGTAGATACTTTTACTGGGTGAAATGTAAAAACATTGTGCTAAGAGAAGCAAAAAAAATATATATATGATTTTGCTTGTTGGGGTTCCTAAAAAGTTGTCACACACACAGAGACAGAAAGTTAAGTAGTGTTGGCAAGCAGGTAGCCATGGGGAATGGGTACTTCTGTTTAGTGGGTTCAGTTTTGGTTGAAGGTAATTGAAAGTTCTGGAGATGAATAGTGCAATGTGAGTGTACGTGAAACTATATGATTGACCTCAATTGGTTAAAATTATAAATTTTATGCTATTTATGTTCAATCACAAATTATTTTAAAATTTCAAAAAGAAATGAAATATGAATTAATCATATATGAGGTAGAAGCTTTAAAACATGTAACATAACTCCATTCATAGAAACTGTCCAGAACAGGGAAACTCTTCATCTCAGTCAGTGTTCTACTGCTATGAGAAGACACCACAACCACAGCAAGTCTTATAAAGGAAAGCATGTAATTGGGGCTCGCTTACAGTTTCAGAGGTTTAGTTCATTATCATCATGGTGGAGAGCATGGTGGCATGCGGGCTGGCATGGTGCTGAAGAAGTAGCTCAGAGTTCTACATCTGGATCTGAAGGCAGCAGGAAGAGAGAGACACTGGGCCTGGTTTGGGCTTATGAAACCTCAAAGCCCATCCCCAGTGATACATTTTCTCCAACAAGGTCACACCTCCTAATCCTTCTCAAGTAGTGATACTCCCTGATGACTAAACATTCAAATATATGAGCCTATGGAGGCCATTCTTAGACAAACCACCACACAGGTGGAGACAGGAAGTAGTACTTAGGGCAGAGGCAGGGGCTAAGGGAGATAGATGGGTGTGATGAGTAAGGCTATGGAGCTTGGGAGGTGGTGGAAATGCTCCAAAATTGAGTTTGGTGGCAGTTACACACACTGGGAGCATACCAAGAACCATTTATAGTTATCTGACTGTGTCCCAATGCCTGAATTCATACATCAATGATGTAATCCTAATGGAACAGTATTGATTGACGGGACAGCTATGTCCCGAGGGCTCAGCTCTCTTGAGTGGATTAGCTGTGTCCTGTGTAATTGGATTCTTTGTTCTAGAATGAGTTTATTACAAAAGTGAGTTCAGCTCTCTCACTTTCCTTCTCGTTCTCTCTGTTTTTTTTTCTCTCTCTCTCCAATGCACATGTGTGCTTCTGTGCCCTTCAGCCTTCTGCCATGGGATGATACAACAAGAAAGCCCTTGCTAGAAGCAAGGCCCCAACAGTGGACTTCCAGTCTCCAGAACTGTAGAGAAAAACTTGCATTTCTCATAAATCATACAGTTCCCGTTATTCTGTAACAGTATCTCAGAGTGGGATAAGACATTGTCACATTGGTGAACTTTATAGATTGGAATTATATTTAAGCAAAGCTTATTTTTTAAATTGGCAATAAGACAATTTCTACAGTGCAGTAAAAAACAACAAAAAGTGTCAATGACACCAGAAGGGGAAGTGTTTTTAGAAAACCCTTAAGACTTATTAATGCCCTGTCCCCCAGAGGAAAGAGAAATATTTTTATTCATGGTGAAGATGTCCTGAGAAGACCAAGAAGCCGGCTACCTGTCAAAGTCTCACTCAGAGGACTCTGGAGGAGAAAGAGACCCACAATGACACAGCCATGGATGCCTCTGCTGTTCCCAGGGAGAGGCTGGAACTCACGGTGAGGAGAGGAATATGTTCCTCTTGCTGTCACGACAGAACACTCACACAGGGAAGCCAAAAGAGGGAGGGTCCATTCTGGCTCAAGGTTTCAGAGACTTCACACACAGTGTCTGCCCTCTGGGGATTCTGGGAGCATGGGGAAGCAGAACTACATGGCAGTGAGAGAAAGCTCACCTTATGGAGAACAAGAAGCAGAGACATAAGGAAGGAACTGGGAGTGGGTACCACCTTCAAAGGCACACTCCCAGTGATCTACTTCTGCCAGCTAGGACCCACCTTCTAGAGTTTCTAGAACCTTCCAAACTGCACCATCAGCTGGGGACCAAGCTTCAACACTTGAGCCTGTGAGGCACAATTCATATCAAAACATAACAGGTGCTGGGTGGTGGTGGTGGCGGTGGCGGCGGTGCTCGCCTTTAATCCCAGCACTTGGGAGGCAGAGACAGGCGGATCTCTACAAGTTCAAGGCTGGCCTGGGCTACAGAGTGAGTTCCAGGAAAGGCACAAAGCGACACAGAGAAACCCTGTCTCGGAAAAAAAAAAAAAAAAAAAAAAAAAAAAGTAACAGGTGTTTGACCACACCTGGAGTGTGAAGGAGACTTGAGGGTGGTGGGTCCAAGCCTCTGAGGGCATTTCCAGAGGATGCGGCTGGGGGCTGTTAGCAACCAGTGTTCCCAGTTGATAAGAGCTTTGCCTCTTGCAGATCTGAAAAGAGCAGCCTCAGGTCTAGTTTTTTCCTGCATCCCTCAGGTTCACTTTATTCCTGGGGTTAGTGTCTTATGGCAACAGCTTCTCAGACTCTTTAATGGGGTATGGAGTTGTCAACTAAATGCCTAAAAGGGTGGAAATAACTGAGTTATTAGCAGGGGAGCAACAGGAAGAAGCACCTGTTAGTGCCAGACTTCCTGTAGCAGAGCCAGAATGTGCATAATCATAAAAGGTATATTTGTTGGATAGTTTTGCATGATCAGAGACTGCACAGTCCAACTATGGCTGTCTGTATGCTGCAGAGTCACACCCATCCCCTGCAACTGCAGGAAGACAGAAGCCCCAGAACATGAGAGGTCAATGATGCAGGTCTCAGAAGGTGAAGGCCTGGAAGCCTCCTGCAGAGTCACTGGTGTGGATCACACGGCAAAGCTGAAGCGCTGCACTTGCTGTCCAGGGCAATGGCAGCAGCAACTGCAGCTGTCCTGAGCTCAGGAATCCTGGAGTCTGGGCATGTGGACCGCTGTCCTCCCTTTCTGCTTTTGATTTGTTGTGATCCCCAGCCATTGGGGGGTGCTGCCTAAGCTTGGAGTACATCCTTTCCCTTCCTTTACTGTCCCTGCACATCGATCTTCTTTGCAAGTGTGCTCCTAGACATATCCAGAGGCATCTCTTAGGTCTCTCAATCCAAAACATGAGTGATGGCTGACCCTCACACATCTAGTCAGGGGTACCAAAAGGAAGAAATTGGGATTATTTTGGAAGATAAGGGCAGTTCTGAGAAGCAAAGCTCAGACACATGGGGCCTGGGAGGAAGGGCTTGGTGGGTCTGGAATTCAGACCTCTAAAAAGGGTCATCAGCTGTCCCGGTGGGAGGTGGGGAGGGGCAAAACATCTCCAAGTGTGGCAGGACGCACAGCAGCACATGGAATGGGGCTCAACAGGAATGTAAGCAAATAGGAAGTCTTTTCCTTCTCAGGCCTTCTAGCATCTCTAGTAAAAGCGTCCCACAGAGAGCCAGGTGGCAGTGCAGAATCAGGCTTGCAGGGCCCTAGCTCTCCCATCACAGAGTACAGAGGGTAGTTTTGGCACCAAAACACAGTGGTTTAATAACCAGAACAGCCATGCCTAGGAGGACAGGCAGGCTGAGCAGAGACGTAGTGCGATGGGGACATGGGCTTTGAAGTCGGACTAGGGATAAGATTTTTTTTTTCTACTTACTGGTTGTATAAACTCAGTGATTATCTTAATTTTCTGTGTCTCATTTCCCTTGTTTATAAAATAGAGTTGATATCTGCCTCACGAGGTTGTTTTGAAAGAATGATTTCTATACAAATCATGGTGGTCTATATAATTTGTAGTAGTTGCTCAGTAAGTGAACTGAGATTATTCCTAGGTGGAAGACAGACGGACAGGAGATGCAGTGGTGCAGGTCTAAGCCCTGTGCCGTGAGCTGTGGCAGTGGTAAAAGTCATTGGTGAGATGGAAGCTTCTGAAACACGCAGAAGAACTCAGTAACTAGATAGTAGGTTGACTTCCAATCAGAGCCAATGTTACTGGTCATCTCCATCTGGGCCAGGTGTTTCCACAGCCTTGGCATCTTGTTCAAAGAACTGAAGCACACACAAAGCAGAGCAGCCAAGGATTTTTATTCTGAAGCAAAGGGAAATATGGAGATATGCTGCAAGAAAGCAGAAGTTCCTCAGCAAGCATGCACTCAGCAGCTGAACAGAGCTCACTAGTCTGGCTAGCCAGTGTGCCCCAGGGGATTCTGGCTCTGCCTCACTGGGATTCCAGGCAGGCTACCCCCCCCCTACATCTGGCTTTCACTTGGGTCTGAAGACTCCCAGTCCTCACACTTGCACCACAAGTCATCTTCCTAGTTCCCATGTCTATTACAGTGGAGCTGGTCATCTCAGATTGAAATTCACAGGGGCAAGTCAGTGAGGCAGTACTTCTGTGACCTTAGATGACAGTCTGAGAGACAGCAACTCCTGATCGATCCCGTGAAGCATCCTTTATACTTTGAACATTCTGGTTTGACCCAGTTTGCAATACTCTTGGTCCTATTTGTCAGTCTGAGACCTACAGGTGCACCAACAGGCAATGTGCTAAATGGAGAGCGAGGCACTTAGCCAGCTGCAGGTCCCTAACTGGATGTGATTCTTTGGGGAGGCAGGTGCTTAGCCTGCTGCAGCTCTCTGGCTGTGGGTAAGTGGGAGGTAGGTATGCACCCAGCTGCAGCTCTCTCTCTCTCTCTCTCTCTCTCTCTCTCTCTCTCTCTCTCTCTCTCTCTCTCTTATGCTGCAGCTCCCTGACTGTGTGGTTAATCACTGCCTTGAAATACACAAGCCATGCAGCTTCTCTCGGCTTCCAGAAAAATCACAATGGAACTTTAAAAATTTTAAATTTCACTTTTTAAATTTCCTGAAGAGCTCTCCAGTTCTGGGTCTATCTGAACTGCCTCCTCCGTTTGCCATGCACATTTAGTGACCTTCTCTCTCTCACCTCAGCATCATGGCCTCTTACTGCCTCAGCACATTTAAAACTCCTTACTGATGTATTGGGACCATGCTTTCAGATGTTGCTTGCAAACAGCTGTTGACATGTGGGAAGAAGCAGGTCAAAAGGTAGAAACATATGCAGGAATCATGAAGTATGGGCCAAATAGTGCCACTGTGATAGCATGTTAAAATTAGTCCAGGAGTGAGAGCATGGTTTACTGGGCAAAGTGAGGACTTTGAATTTGAATCCCCAGCACTCACATAAAAGTTGGGCATGGTGGTGGGCATCTAAAACCCCAGCACTGGGAGGCAGACAGCAGATGCCAGGGGCTGGGTAGCCAGGCAGTCCAGCCAAAATGGACAATTCCTGGTTAGGTGAGAGCCTATATATATATATATATATATATATATATATATATATATATATATATATATATATATATGAAATTGGGAAGGAATGGAGGCAGGAGTATTCAGGGGAAGAATTGGAGGAGAAAGATATGCTGCAAGCCACAGGAAAATGTAATGGAACCCAGCTACTATCACAAAAGCTACTACTTGGAAAAGTCAAGGACATTTCCAAAGGTCAAGCCATGGCTTAAAAAGTCTTGGTGATATTTTAGCTTTTGTATATATATATATATATATGCTGGTTCCTAAAATGATTTTCTTTTGTGCTTCCAAGAACTCCTAACAGTGTATTTATCTAAAATACCTATCAAGCATCCAAGGCCAAATGATCTCCTGATCATTTATTCATTTATGGAAATGACGCCTGTTCCCTAGGTCAGGAGGATAGCTTTATTTCTTGTGCAATCTGAGACCCTCCTTTTCTATTACTAACATTATAGACTGGTAACTTCTTACCTAACTACCTCCAGGAATGTAGCTGAGCACACAGATCCCCTTCTTGATATACTAACCGATCATCAGCTCTCAGTTGACCTCCTCCTTTAACCACTCCATTTTCAGGTTGTAAATGAAAGCCCGATGGTCACTGCCTGAGGAAAATTCTTACCTGCCTTTATGACCATGTAGGAATTCAAGCCTGGTGACCTGGCTGGAGGGGGAGGATTGTTATTGCTTGGGTTTATAACTGAATACCTAGAGAACTTGTGATAGAGAACTGGGAGGGAGAAGGAGGATTTTGACTAGAGAACAAGAGAGAATGGAAGAACTAGATGGGTAAGAACTGGAGAGGAGTGAACTGAGATGGGGAAGAACTAGATTGAAGGGCTAGAAGAGAGGACTAGAGGAATGAGATAGAAAATGAGGAAGAAAGCCGGGCGTTGGTGGCGCACGCCTTTAATCCCAGCACTCGGGAGGCAGAGCCAGGTGGATCTCTGTGAGTTCGAGGCCAGCCTGGACTACCAAGTGAGTCCCAGGAAAGGCGCAAAGCTACACAGAGAAACCCTGTCTCGAAAAACCAAAAAAAAAAAGAAAATGAGGAAGAGCCAGATGGGGAAGAACAAGAAGAGAAAGATGGAGATGAGAGAGGAGCTAAGATGAGAAGGAACTAGGTGGGGCAGAACTAAGATGAGAAAATTAAGGTAGAGCTTAGAGGGGACAGCAGATAAATGCAGGGAGAAGTCAGGCAAGAAAGGAGCTAGGCATGAGAGCAGAATAGAAGCTGTGTAGAGAGAGAAATGACTCAGAATAATAAAGTATATGGACTAAGGCGTTTTATGTACATAGATTCATTTCTTTTCATCAAAGATTCAATTATCAGCTGGTTGTAGATTTTCTCCAGACCCTGGGAGGGGACTCCCCCCATAGTACTCAATAGGAATGAAAGGTGAACTTGATCAAAACATACTATATGGATGTATAAAATCCTCAAACAATAAAAAAAGGTGGATATAGAGGAAGGCACCAGAGGTTGAATTCTGCCTTCCACACTAGTGCGTCCCCAACCAACACATACAAAACAAGTAAAAATTAAAATATCTTTAACAAGTGGAATTTAAAAAAATAATTAAAAACTACCCCAAATTTGTTTTCTTTTGTTTTTCAAGACAGGGTTTCTCTGTGTAGTTTTAGTGTCTGTCCTGGATCTCGCTCTATAGACCAGGCTGGCCTCGAACTCACAGAGATCCACCTGGCTCTGCCTTCTGAGCACTGGGATTAAATGCGTGCACCACTGCTGCCTGGCTACCCCAAATATTTTTATGATAAGGTTGAAATCTGAAGGTTTTATTTCTGTTTCAGTTTGCCTTAAATTTCATGTTTTCTGTGTCCTGTCCCTTGTCCACAGGGCCTTCTCTATCCTTGACAGACTGTCAGAGCACTATGGTGATACTTTATTTGTACTGAAATGTGATTTTATTTGTATGTTAATAAATAAAGTTGCCTGGGGGTCAGAGCTAATAGTAAGCCATAGCAGAGCTGGGTGTTTGTGGTGCACGCCTTTAATCCCAGCACTTGGGAGGCAGAGCTAGGCAGATCTCTGTGTGGTCAAGGATACAGCCAACATTGGAGACACACGCCTTTAATCTCAATACCAACCTGGAGGTCTGTACAGACAGGCAGTGATGAGGCAGTCATGTGGTTGGGTTTACAACAATGAGAAGGCAGAACAGAAAGTCTATATAAAGATAAACACACAGGAAGTAGGTCTCTCTTAGCTGAAGAGGATCGCTGAAGCAGGAAGGAAGCAGAGCTCTTAGCTCTGACCTCTTGGGCTTTTATCTTTACATTGGCTCTGTGTTTCTTATTTAATAAGACGGTTACTTCTACAGAGCACTGTCTCTGTCCCCTCAGCTTTTTATAATTCTCATATAGTTGTAATGTAGCAATGACTCTTTGAAGTCACAATACGTGCATGGTTATGTTTTATTTTTATTACACTTTGAGGCAGGATCTTACTCTGTAGACCATGTCCTGGAGATCACTATGTAGTTCAGAAAAGCCTAGATCTTGTGGTAAGCAAGCTTTCCCTCCTGCATGCTGGAATTAGAGGCAGGAGCCATCCTGCCAGCTGCATACATAGTTTTGCCTGTTCTATGCCACGAACATCTCAAGGCAGCATATTGTGGATTTTGACAAGCGTCTGCTGGAAGAATTTATCTTGCCTTGCAAATTTTAACAGTCAGCTTAGGACACTGTAAGATGATTGACAGTGCTGAACTCCAAATCTCCTAATTCAAAGGCTTTTTGTGCCACACACCCACATATGAACAGGTAGGCAGCTGGAGAGCTTTCCAGGAAACATCAGCTGGTCCAGACTTGGGGTGGGTTACCCAGTCAAGGAGACCAAGGAGTTGATGTGGTAGAATCTGCTGTCAGAATGCCTTACCCTGGATAGCCTGAGACCCAGTGACTCCTGCTGTCACAGCTGCAAACAACACCTTCCCTGTGTTAAAAGTGTACGGCAGTTAGTTACACTGTGCCCCTGTTGACACCGGTTTAACACAAACATGCATGGAGGTAAGACTGCAAAGGTGGGTTGGCTTTTCCCTGGGCAGAGCTGTGGGGCTGGAGGACTGTGCTCAGGACTCCTCTGAGGGTGAAGGCGGCAGTGAGCGTGTATTAGCACAGGTATGACTTACTCACCTTCACAGGCATTGTGGATTGTGGATTAGAGGCAGAAGAGACAAAGGAGAAAGTCCTTGAACAGAGTAGAGCTGACACCAGAGAGAGAGAGGAGGCTTGATGACCAAGGTGACCCCACATGGTCTGGCCTTTCAGGTCTCAGGGAGGACGATCATAAGGCCACCTCTTAGGGACAAGCTTGCCTTGAAACCGGCACTGGTGGCAGCTGAAGTCCAGCCTATGCTTGAGCTTCATTTTCAGCACTAGGGGTTGAACTCAGGGCCTCATGCATGCTAGGCAAGCACTCCAACCCTGAGCTATAGCCCCACTTGACTTTATTTTGAGACAAGGTCTTACTTTATTGACCAAGCTAATCTTGAACTTGAAATCTTTCTGCCTCTGCTCCTGAGTAGCGAGATTACAGGCCTATATACTACCGAGTCTGGCTTTCTGATTGCAATCAAGATTTGTATTTGTTTGACTTCTTTTTTAAGAGACATGGTCTCCCTATGTTACTGTGAGGGCCCACAGAGGCTCCCTGGTGAGGCCTTACTCAAGGTCAGAAAGTCTGAGCTTGCTTTACCCAGCAGGACTGCATAATAGGATGATTTGGCCAGGGGCGTGGTTACCAGGTGTTTTGAAGGGTCTACACTTGGCTGTACGTTGTGCTTTGATCTTGAAAGGGGGAGATCTTTTGCTGCTCCCCTTGGTAGTGTATTAAAAGCCCATTAGAATAAAACTTGAGGCAACTGGGTATTGACCCTGAGCCCTCCTGTGTCTATCATGTGTCTCTGTCTTTCTCATTGTCTCCGCCTATATTTCTAGTTAATACTTCCTCATTCCTCTCTCCTCTCCCCAAGAACCCTTCAACAGGTTGGAGCTGGACTCCAACATGTTGCCCAGGTTAGCTCTGAATTCCTAAGTAACCCTCCTGCCTCAGTCTTCCAAGTGACTGGGACCGCATGCCATGCCATACCTGGCTACTATCTATGGTAATTTTCCAGCAGGAACTGTTACCTAACCAGGGTATGATAGCACATGTCTATAATCCCAACACCTAAGAGGATGAGGCAGGAAGGAGATCTACAAAGCAAAAGCCTCTTTAAAAATTAAAAACAACCTCCTCAAGTCCCTGTAATTCTCCACAGCAGAAGCATCTGCTTTGTTGCTGGTGACATCCTTGTGCTTTGCTGACAAAACCTCTCTAGGAGGTTGTCCTCCTCACGTTCAAGGGAAAGAACACTTTCTAGAACTAATCCACACTACTCATTGCTTCTCTCTGTACACATTTCAACCTTCCTGAAGGCATTTAACTTCTTAACATTAGTATACTATTCAGGGTTTCCCAAAGACACAGAGCCAATAGGGTACATGAGGGATGTAATAGTGTGTGGGGATGGGGTAGGAGGAGAATAAGAGGAAGAGAAAGAGAGGAGGAGTGGCTCTGGAGACCCAGGCAGCTGCTGCTGTAGTCTGAGTATGAGGCCTCTCAATACAGTCTTCCTTCTTCCCCCAGAAGCTTCAGACTTTCCTCCACCTGACTGAACAGGGTCGACCCACACTACCGATCTGCTTCATTCAAATTCCACTCATTAAAATCCCTCGCTCCAACATCTAGGCTAATATTTAAACAACTGGACACCACAACCTAACTAGGTTGAAACATAAAACCAGCCGTGGCAAGGGCTATGGAGCTTAAGAGTTCTACATACTCCTCATTGTGCTCAGCTCAAGAACACTGTGTGCAACAGCCAATAAAGAGTTCACTAGACAGGCATGGTGGCAAACGCCTGTAATTCCAGCTCTCAGAAATCTGAGGCAGGAGGATTGTGAGTTTGAGCTACACAGAGGGACCCTGATTCAAAAATCGACCAACGGGCTGTAACTGGCTGCACAGCCATTTTTTTCAGCAGGTGCTATACCTGATGAGCACTGCTTGGTCCCAGCTGCTGCTTCAGGTCTGGGAATCATCCTGAGCAAAGCTGGAGCGGACTAAGTCTGATTATCTTAGAGCTCCAGCTAGAAAGAGCATTTCTGTTGGTTTCTTTTCTTGTCTCCCTGGGTGGTGCTGAAAGTTACTGTAGCTGTAATCATCACAGCTATCAAGAAACCAGAGCGATCAGATGACTATTTAGTTGTGTTATGGAACAGGAACTGCAGAATCATAAAACATCATCCTTCAAGATTCTCTTTTTCCTCATTATTCAGCTGGACACCAATCTAGGTAATGGGGGTGGGGGAGAGATTTCCTTTCAGATGTTATTAAAGTTCCATATCAGTTGCTTTTGTGACATGGAGGTAGCCAGATTATTTTGCTGATCCAGCTCTGGGAGCAGGGTGACAAGGTCAGCCCAGGTGACAAGGTCAGTCCGAGTGTCAAGGCATAGAAGGGATCTGTTTAAAACTGACAGGACCATTTTGGATCACATGACAAGTATCAGACTATCCAGAGCTATTTAGTAATACCTGTCTCAAGAACAGGAAAGGAGGTGGGGGAGGGTGGTAATGGGGGAGAACAGCAAACCCTTGGAGCTCAGTTTTCCTCGGTCACCAGCAGGAGAAGACATGAAGCTTGAGAGATTCAGTGCCCATGGCTTCTGTGAAGAAGGAAGGGCCAAGGCTGTGGGGACAGCTCAGTAGTTAAGAGCAGTGGCTGCTCTTCCAGAGGACCCAGGCTTGATTCCCAGCACCCACAGGGCGGCTCACAACCACCTGTAACTCCAGTCTTCTGGCCTCTGAGGGCACTGAACTCACATAATTTCTAAAATTATGTGAAGGGACCACATGCTAAAGATATGAGTGACCTTTGGAAGCTAAGAGCACCTCTACACCACAGTGGTCAGCAAAGAAACAGAACCTCAGTCCTTGGACCATGGGATATGATTCTGCCAAGAGTCTGGGGAGGTGGGAAGCAGATTCCCCCAAATTCTTCCAAGAAAAGCCAGCTGGCCTTGTCGGATCCTCTACTGCATACAGCAACACTCACAGGGGCACCTTCTGCAGAGCTGAGAACTGACAAGCAGATGTGGCTCTAACCTCTGTGTGTTTCGGAGTTTTGCTCAGGACAGAAGACAGAACATACAGCTGCCCCGTGAGCTGGCTGCCTTAAGATCAGACCTACTAAGTGGCTGAGAATGCAAACTCTTTCTCATTCTTTGACATGTGTTTACATAGGAGGAGAATTTTAAAAAATATGGTCAAGTGCTGTTTACTTATGAAATACTTCAGTTAGAGATATCTAGGGAAAAGGAGTCACCTGGCAATGTGTTAAAAAAAAAAAAAACAAGTATTAAGTATTATTATGACGGAGAAAAATAAGAATGAGGGGTCTCCAAGGCATCCCCACAGCCACTTGTAGGAAAATACTTCCTACATTCTCCTCATCACCGGTTCGAAGTAGCAGCTTGGGTGAACTCCTGCTGTGAATGCCCTGAGGACTGACTCCTGAGAGAAAGGTTGGTTTGTTAATTGCTTTAGGAAGAGAGGACTTGAGGTAACCAGGACTACATTTCTTGCTCCCAATGTGGATGTGTGTGCTTATAGATAATTTAATATGGCTGGACTAGCTCCCATTTTGCATTTAGCAACTTTCTTTCTTTGTATTCATTAGATATTTCCTCCACATTCATTCATCCATCTCTCCAAATTCCCAGAACTCCCAAACTACACCCTGAAGCCAAACCAGACTCAACTACACAGCCTCTGAGTGTGAGCAGAATGTGGGGGCAGAAGAGTACTGGGGTTCATCTGGACCAACACCTAATACTGAACTCCAGCATTCTGAACAAGAATTAGCCAAGGCATCCCCATCATCCCATCTTTTTTTTTTTTTCTGAGACAGGATCTCATGTAGCCCAGGCTAGCCTCAAATTTGATATCTTTGATTAAGGATGACTCCGAACTTCCCATCCTCCTGCTTCCACCTCCCCAGAGCTGAGATTCCTGGTGTGTGCCACCTCCAAGCCCAGTTCATACAGTACTGGAGATTGAGCCAAGGTTTCATGTGTGCTAAGCCAGCACTCTACAAATTCCCACTCCTCCATCCTCCTACTTTCTCATCTGCAAAGTGATGACATTCTAGTGGCTGTTATCTTCAAGGGTTTTTGACTGTTTTTATACACGTGGATTGATAACACTCTGAGCAGGCCAGCAGATCTATGCAAATGAAGGTTGATTTCATACAGATCAGACCAAAAAGCAAGACACACCTCACCTGGTAGTCAAGCCAGGGATTCTTTCACATTCTTGTTATCTCTGTCAACTTGACTCAGTCTAGAGTCATCTGGGAAGGAAGCCTCCATTGAGGAATTGCCTGTATTAGATTGGCCTCTGGGTACATCTGTCAGGAACTGTCTTGATTTAGTTATGCAAGCCCATCTTGGGCAGCCTCTTTCCAGGGCAGGTAGACCTGGGCTATGCATGAGCCTGGGGGAGTGAACCAGCAGGCAGCATTCTTTTGTGATTTCTGCTCATCCACTCATCATCACAGACAGCTTGAGGAGTGCTAACTTAACATGTGTAAAGCACTAAAACAGCACTTAGTGCTTAATACACATTAGCTAATAAGAATGATAATGGTACTATGTTCTAATGAAATCAACTTTCTGTCCCAAAGACATATGCTCTTGAGATTTATCTTCTCTGTCATTTTAAGTTCATCTTCAATTCTATTAAATCCCTTCACCACAGTATGAGTTATTAAGGGAGGCGCTGCTGCATTTGCTGCCCATTTGCCATCTACCCTCAGATGATGAATAACCTAACGGCCCATCTGTCGTTGGTCTTACGGAGATTATAGCCAACACCCTACATGGCTCATCTGGCTGGAACTCTGCCATAGAAGGTGGCCTAGGCTTCTGCATGCCCCAGCTGCTGAGGGCCAGTCTCGATGCCTTGTGGTTGGTGGGCGCTGCTTCCTCAATCCAGCTCACTGGCCTTCTCATGTTGCTCCCTGGAGAGGTCCAGCAGCCTTGGCTAAGGAATACACAATTTGCCAGCCCAGGCATTGAATCACCCTAGCCTTCATCAGTGTCCCTCACTGAGGCACTGGAGGCCTGTGCTTCAAGTGCAGCAAATCCCTGTGTATCAGAAATACTACAGTAGAAATAGTTGAACCTCTCTGATCTTACTGATTCCCTTTCATTTCGTGATCAGATGAAAGAGAAAACAGAACAACACAGGAAGAGGAGCCCCCCAAAGAGGCCCTGAATGTCTATCTGCCTGCCTCCCTCGGACCTACTCCCTGCAACCTATTTTCTCTTCCTCGTCCTGAAGCAAGAACATTAGATTCTGGTCTAATGTCCTGAAGCTCTGGTGGTTTGAAAATGGAAAGCAAGCAGGTCTTGATTCTAGCTGACACTATGCCCTCTGACTTAAAAATCTCTTGGGGCTAGTGTGATAGCCCCAGGAAGACCCACAGACCAATGGATTGTTGGGTTTAGCAAACCCAGGCCCAGTTGGGGGACCAGAAGACCAGCCTACCCTCCCAGGCCAGGTCCTAGACTGGAAGAGCATTATATGGGTCTCTTCTTCAGAGCTCTTTGAGAGGCAGGCAGCAGGGCACATACCATTTCTCCTTACTGGTGCTCTCAGGGAGGGCCTCTCATCCACTTAATCATTCACATCATTAAAAAACTCTCTCTGCCCCAGAGGAATGGGACTAGATTTCTTTTGTTAAAATCTCATTAAAGTCTGCTTCAGCCTGTAATAATTTCCTAATAGATGGCAGTGCTATTCGGCTGAGATTGGGTTTTCTTTCATTTATTCTTGGGTCCCATAATTGTCTTATCTCTGAGGCATTTTGGTTGTCAGTGAAGTGTGACGCATGCTTCAGCCTGAGAGCCACTAGCTGAATGTTTTATAATATCCGAGGAAGATGCCTCATTCTCTTGCCCGCTCTTCTCTTTTCTTCTTGAAGCTGCCTCCTATTCAGGTGTGTTTAGGGAGGGGGGGGCAATTCCCTGGTATTCTTCTGGCTGATGGTTTTCGTTATGCCTGCTTGCCAAAGATCTCCCCTCTGGTTGCACCTGCACAAATCCCCAAAGGCAAACAATTTAGATCAAAACAAAAAAGTGTTTTCTGAATGTGTATCCAAATAGCAGCAATTATAGCCTCTTCAGAGACACACACCAGTCTGTCTAGACTCCAGAGAAATATTTCTCAACCTGTGGGTCTCGACCCCTTTAGGGTCGACTAAAACCATCCAAAACCACAGATATTTATATTACGATTCATAAGTTATAAAATTACAGTTGAGAAGTAGCAACAGCAATAATTTTATGGTTGGGGTCACCACAACATGAGGAACTATATTAAAGGGTCACAGCATTAGTAAGGTTGAGAACCATTGCTCTAGAACATCAGGTCTTGGTGGGACTTCATAACATCACAGAGGTGGCCACACAGTGTGAACCCTGATTTGGGAAGTCCTGGGTTCCAGCTGGAGGCAGAAGTTTCCCTTGGCTTTAAGCCTAAGCAAGTACTTTGTCCCCCTTTTAAAATGGAATGCTTAGTAGGGTGGCAAGGAATGGGTTATGTGTCCTCATTTGCCAGCTACCTTGTCCATCAGTTTCTGTCACCTCTGCAACAGCCACGAGGCAGAAATCTCCCTGCTCATTTGACAGAGAAAAGGAAGTTCTGTAAATACTGTACTATTAATAATAACATCTGTAGCCAACCCGACTCACCACTCCCTGTTGGCAATGTTTAAGACCGCAAATCTTACTCTGCCACGGTGTTGAGACAGAAAAACAGGAAGCCCCAGGACAGCTTGGGCTACAAAGCAAAACCAAGCAAACCCAAAGAAAGAGCCTTAAGATCTTGTGTCCTTCTTACAACATAGGAGACAAGTATTATCATTATTGTATTATTATTAACTATTATTATTCACATTCTTAAAATTTGACAGTGCTGGACATGGGACCCTGGGCCTCAAACTCACACCTTAGCCATTTGTGTGTGTGTGTGTGTAGGCTAGATGTTGATGTTAAGTATCCTTCTGTATTATTCTCTACCGTATTTTTTGAGGCAAGGTCTCTCACTAGGCCCTGGGACTAGCTGATCACGCCAGACTGACTAGCCAATGAGCCCCAAGGATTCACACTGTCTCCTCTTCCCAACACTGGGATCACAGGAGCATGCCACCATGCCTGGCTTTTTATGTGTGTAGTGGGGATTGAACTCCAGGACCCATGCTTCCACAGCAAGCACTCTACTGATAGGCTGTGCAGCAGTGAGTGAGCCATCTCCTCAGCCAGTTCCCATATTCTGGTTTTTAGAATGAGTGCATATTGGTGCCGAAGAGATGGCTCAGTGGTTAAGAGCACTTACTTACTGTGCTTGCAGAGGACCCATGTTTGGTTCCCAATACCCACATCAGGTGGCTCACAGACACCTGTATCTCCAGTTCCAGAGGATCTGACGCCCTCTTTTGGCCTGCACAGACACTAACACACATGGGACACATACAGACAGACACCCACCCACACATACATAAATAAAACTAAAAGAAACTATCAAAGACGGGTGCTAGAGAAATGGCTCAGAATTTAAGTGTACTTGTACTCTTGCAGAGGACCTGGTTTGTTTCCCAGCATCCACACGGCAGCTTATAATCATCCATAATTCCAGTTATGGGGGTGCAACATACTCTCCTGACCTCCACACAGGCATCTGGCATGCATATGGTGCACATATATAAAACATTCATATATACAAAATAAAAATAAAATTTAAAAAGTGGTGATACTAAAGGGTAAGTGTGAATGAAGAGTGGAAGCTAAGAATGCCAGCTCCAGGGGCTACCTCTCATCTGGTTAGACTCTTACATTAGCCCAACAGAGGTGGGCCCACCTCCGACATGCCACACCATCCTAACAGTCCTTTCACTGGGGGACTTTGTTACGTTGTTCTAATATCATCTCTGTGATGCTGCCCCGAGTGTAACTGAGGGGCAAGCTGTTTGAAGAGGGTGCTGTAATAACACTGTGGCCAGTGAGTGACAGAGAGTATAACATAGACAAATCATGAGAGTATGAAGAAGTGTTCTGGCTTGGGGCGAAAGAGGTAGGCAGCTTCACTGCAGAATAGGCTGGGGAGTTAGGTAGATACTTTCTGGTCTTCCTCCCAGGTTGTGGTGGTTTGAATGAAAATGGCCCCCATAGGCCTATAGGGAATGATACTATTAGGAGGGCTGGCTTTGTTGGTGTGGGCGCGGCCTTGCTGGAGGAAGTATGTCACTGGAGGTGGGCTTTAAGGTTTCAGATGCTCAAGCCAGGCCCAGTGTCACTCTCTCTTCCCACTGCCTGCTGATCCAGGTGTAGAACTCGTGGCTCTTTCTCTAGCACCATGTCTGCCTGCATGCTGCCATGTTTTCCTGCCATGATGACAGTGGACTAAACCTCTAAACTGTAATGCAGTCCTAATTAAATACTTTCCTGTGGGGGCTTGCCCCCACGTTTTCCCCCAGGGTACTCTTGAGCAGGGAGAAATGAGGAATATGTACATGGAAATATAGAGGAGAGAGACAGACAGAAGCACAGAATAGCTCAGAAGGTCCTGGGCCAGAACCCACCAGCCCCTTCTGTCTCTACTAAAGGGCTTTTACAGGAATGCCAAGGGGTGGAGCAAAAGACCTCCCCCAGCACAGCCAAGTGCAGACCATCCCAAACACCTGGTGACCATGCACGTGATCAAGCCATCCCCTAATGCAAGCTCAGATCTCACTAGGAAATCTTTGTGGGCTTCCACACTTTCCTTTATAAGAGTTGCCATGGTCAAGGTGTTTCTTCATAACAATAGGAACCCCAACTGAGACACAGGTTAAGCTAAGCAGACTAGGTTGTGTGCTGAGGACAAAGGGTATCCACTCTAGTATTTTAATGAGGAGGGCAATAGTGACACCTGTGTCTTGGGAACTGCCTTTGTTCATTTCTATTCCTGGAACAGAATACTCAGGATTGGATCATTGATAGAGCAGAGACGTTGAGGCTGGGGAGACGGCTCAGTGGGTCAAACGCCTGCTGCACCAGGACAAGAGCCCGAGTTTGATCCCCAGCACCCACAGGAACCCATGTGTGGCAGTGACATCTGTGATCCCGGATCTTACGAGATCACTGGCCAGTCAGTATAGTCTCATTGCTCACGCTCAGGGAAAGTTCCTGTCTCAAAAAATAAGCTAATAAGTAAAGTAAATAACAACTAAGACGCCTGACACCTGGCCTCCAAACACAGACAAGGATGCATGTATTCATACACACACACACACACACACACACACACACACCCCTTTTAAAAAGGGAAGTTGTGTACGTTGGCTTTCCCCTACCATGACAAACTATGTAAAATAAAGAAGAGGTTTGTGCTCATGGCTTCAGTTTGTGGTAGAACTTTTGGGCCTGTAGTGAGGCAGAGCATCACGGTGGGGAACACAAACATGAATATGAGGTGGAACATGTTACTTCCTTCCTGTTGGCCTGGAAGCAGAGAGGAAGGAGCAGGCTGGGGTCCCAATAGGCCCATGAAAGGCAGACCTCCAATGACCTAACCTCGTCTCGGCAGGTCCCTCCTATCAAATGTTCAAACTCTAGCAGAAGGCCCATGGTTCTGGAGGCTGGGAGGTCCCAAGGCCTGGCTTTGGCATCTGCTTTGCCTCTGGTGAGCACTGGCAACCAGAAGAACTGAGTCAAACTATGTTCACCCTGCGATCTAATTATATCTCTATATCCTGGGGGAAAGGAGGCAGCTATATTTGTCTTTTAGGAGAGCAAAGAAGGAACACAGCCGCTAACCTATTTGGAGGTTAGCCTGAGGACAGAGGGGTTCAAGAGGGATCTTTGGGGGCGTGGTGTGCTTGTTTGGTTTTGTTGATTTTTGTTTGTTTGATGAAGTCCCACTGAGGAGTCCTGACTGTTCTCAAACTGACTATCATCCTGCTTTAGCTTCCTAAGCATGAGATTACAGGTTTAATTAGAGAAGTTGAGTAGGCAGAGAGAACATTTTTCAAGGGTAAGGAAGGCAAGCCGGTCCCTGGAGGGGAATCTGGGAAACGGCTGAAGGGAAGCAAGGCCAGTGGACCAGGGCTTGGCAATAGGCCTCACTTTCTGAGCTGAAGACTGTACTATCTTCCGGTGCACACAGACAGTCTGACAAAGGCAAGAAAGACTGACAGTTCCACAGACTGAGTGGGTGGGCCAAGGAGGTGTGGGCACACCTGACCCACACAAGCAAGGGCCTCCTAACCTCTCTGCTTCTTCATGTCAGAAACTCCATCTCAGTCACTCTTCTTTCTACTTTCCCAGCTGCAAAAGCATACTGCCATCCATGGTGGAGTTTATCGTGGTGGCTTCATGGGAACAGTTGTCAAACTCCAAGATTGGCAAATATTGAGACTTGTGCTGCTTAGGCTCTTCCCTGTGTGACTGTTTATGACTGGTGGCACAAGCCTGTAATCTCAGCATCTTGGGGAGCTGAGGCAGGAGGATTATAATATCAAAGTCTGCCTGGGCAATAAAAGATACAGAGGGCTGGGGTGTGCTCACTGGAGGAGTGCTCATGCCTAGCGCTCTCAGTTCAATCCCCAAAATAGAAAAATTGAGAAAGTGACTTCAGTTCTGCTCTTTCTTATGAAATTCCTGGAACTTCTTCTGCCACTCCTATTCTCTTTCCCCACCACTAAAACTCTTCAGAAAAGTCTTCAGACCCTGCAACTGACTGTACTTCCCCGCACCACCATCTACTACGTGATGCCCGGAAGTTGATGGGACATATCTCAATGGAAAGAGCCAATCTCAAGCCAAGAAATGAGTCTGGTGGGATTTTTGTCACAGTAGAGCTGCTGAGTGGCTTCAGTCCAGTGACTTAGAAGCCTATTCTTGTTCCTGGTGTGACCTCACAGGCAGATGCAGTCCATCCCATGTCACTCACTGACACAGTGAAGGAACATGAGCAGGCTACTTCTCCTGCTTTGTCCTTCTGCCACACGGATGCCGTCCCTATCCACAGAGGTTAACTTTTATAAGGGGTCTTCATATAAAGGGGGTCACTGTCATTCACTGAGCTTTTCCAGTAAACACTCCTGGTGAACAGGCTGAGGTCTTTGGAATATAAACCCTGAGGTTTAGGTTGCTTGAGTGGAAATTTTTAACAAGCAATTCCTTCGGCTGCAGATTCACACAAAATGTGATTTTCTTAATGCATGTGTTCCCACAGAGGCTAATAGATGGCCATTACCCAGCTCTGGACACAGCCTACTACTCAGTTTGATCCCAACACCACTAGCAAAAGCCCCATTTGCAACACTGGCAAACAGCTGGATTCATTATGTCCAGTTCCATGAACAACCAGATGGACTCTAATTGGCACAGACTCCGGGACTGCCAGCTGAGTGGCTGGTGTGGCCTCTGCCCTCCCACGCTCTTGTAGTGTCCCACCACTCAGAGTCATCATTTGCTGTTCATAGGGCAACATACAGCAGACTCATGACACCTCATGGTTTCCAATACCTGGGAGAAGGCAAATAGGAGGCAGTCTGGGTTTAGGTGGAGAGAGGCAGTGTGTGGCAGGGGATGTGAGGCTTGACTTAGCTATACCTCCTGTCACTCATCACTGCAGGGCTGAGAACTGGGTCAGAAGATGCAGCCAGCCACATGTGCCACTCAGACTCATACCAAAGGAACAGACTCATCCTTATACCAATCTGAAATCCCAGAGACTCGGAAAGAGATGACATGGCCACACCATCCCTAACTCTGAATAGCTGAAACTGGGTAGAAGATATTCGGTGATGGTTCCTTGGTTAGAGGAGTGAGAACCTTGGACAAGGTGCTTTTCACTCCTTCTCAGGCTTCCACAGGCCCTCAATGGAGCAGAAAGTGGCCCATGGATTCACAGGACTTTGTGCTAGTCACTTGTTCCATTTAACACAAGGTCTTGCTATGCAGCCCTGACTGATCTACAATTCACTATGTATTTCTCCTGAATGCTAGGATTAAAGGCATGTGGCACCATGCCTGGCTGCATTTGCTCCTGTTGTTTTGTTGTTGTGGTAAAACACCAGAAGGTTTATTTTACTGCACAGTTTTAGAGTAGAGTCCATCGTGGTGGAGAATTCTTGGTAACAGGAGCTTGAGGTGGCTGATCACACTGTGTCTGCAGACAGGGAGAGAGATGAATGCTAGTGCTCAGCTCAGTTTCTCCTTTTTATTCAGTCTGGAACCCCAGACTACAGAATGGGACCATCTACACTTAGCCTAGGTATTCCCACCTCAGTTAATCTAACCTAGATGATCCCTCAGACTTTGGCAGAGGTTTGTTCCCCTAGTGATTCTAATCCCATCAAATTGACCATTTTATCCTCCAGATGTGGTGGCACACACTTTTAATCCTAGCACTCTGGAGGCAGAAGCAGGGGATCTAGGCCAGCCTGGTCTACATAGCCAGGTCCAGGACAGCCAGGACTATTACAGACCTTGCCTCAAAAAAAAAAAAAAAAAATCACAACTTTCTTGGCATTGTTACTTTACACCTTCCTGCCAATCCCCAGACTGCTCAGAGAGAAAAAGAATTGTCCCACCTCCTGCACACAGCCCCATGCCCCACCTCCTGCACACAGTACCATGCCCCACCTCCTGCACACAGTGTGATGTTCAGTCTTCATTGCCAAGTTAACTGGACTTAGAATCACCATAGAAACTCACCTCTGGATGTGTCTATGAGGGTATTTCCAGAAAGGTTTAACTGAGGAGGGAAGACTTACCCTGAATGTGGATAGCAGCGCCATCCCATGGGCTAGGATCTCAGATGAAATAAAAAGAGAAAGACGGCTGGACAGGAGTATTCATCTCTCTGCTTCCTAACTGGACATTCTCAACTGTGGTGAGTCCACTAGCTGTCAACCACGGTGGGTCTAATGGCCATTAATTAAGCCATGTTCCCTTTGCTCTCACTTATGGGACTTGCTTGAAGCTCACCATAGACACCTGTCTTGACCGCCTATGGGGAGGTGACTCCTACCACACCTCCAAGACAAAGCTGCAGCTTTCCTGTTACATCATTATCAAGATCCCTGTCTATGGGGTAGTTAGGGTGGTCTCCTTCCTGGAAGAGGTGGAGGCCTTTTAGAAGCCATCTCTACCCACAATTTAGTACTGTTAATTAGATTCAATAATATATAAAAAAGGCAACAGTGCCCATTGTATTTTCCTTGGGAAGGGCTTACAAGAGTCCACCAGAGCCTGAGGAAACTGACCTTGTTTTCCTCAGAGCCCTGACGTCCCTCTTATCTGGGCAGCTTGGCTATCTCATGCCCAGATAAGAGGGAGGTCAGGGCTCTTATTTACCTTCCTTAGTAAATAAGGAACTTCAACATTTTAACCCTAACATTCCTTTTATTTTACTTTTATGTGTATATGTGTCTGTGCATGTATGCATGCTACAGGAGGCCAGAAGTAGTCACTGGATCCCCTGGAGTGAATTACAAGTGGTTGTGAATCAATCAATGTGGATGCTGGGAACTGAATTCAATTGAAGAACAGCAAAGTGCTTTTAATGACCGAGCCATCTCTCCAGCCCCTCACATTGCTCTTAATATTATCATTTGTTGTTACCATAAGAATATCCAGGTTTTCAGGCCTCCATATAGGAGAGGGGAAGCTGACAAAGAAAGACAGGTTTTTGCAAGGTCGAGGGTTGTGATTCCTGAGAATAGAGACCATGTGACTCATTAGTGCTATCGCCTACTGTTACCGATGGACAGCCACGAAATGAGAAGAAAGGGGAGGTGCGGAGGGATCAGAACAGGGCAAGTGTGGGGACAAATGGAGAGGAGAGAGGAGATGGAGGAGGAGGGAAGCAGAGAAACGGGAAATGCAAATGAGAATGAGTTAGCAGAGCCCCAACTGTGGCTGTGTCCTGGTTGCTTGTGTGGTGAAGGACCTCTGAGAAACTGTAGCAAGGAGAAGCTTGTTCCCAACAGAAGGAAAACAAATCCAAACAGCTGCTGCCTCAGAGTGCCAGCAAAAGGGTGGGCCATGAGGTGCCGAGCCTCAGGGGAGAATATTGATTCAAGCCATAGATTTCTATTTCCTAGCAGAATGGCATCGTGACTCACAACAAAGAATTGGCCCTGGTCCATTAGCCTCCCCAAGGGACCCTGTGCCTAGCAGAGCAGGTCCATAATCATCGGGTAATCACAGGGGCCAAGAGACCAGTGCTGTCAGGATCATGAGCACTGATCTCTGTAGACTCAATACAATTAGAGTCTGTGCTTATCATAGAAGGCTTCAGTGGAATTTTCCCTGAAGCCAAGCTGATGTGGAAACTTGAGAGAGAGGTGGAGGACAGGAAGTAGCCAGCCAGTGCACAGCCTTCTCCAGGGTCCAGTGTTGCTGACTGCTGAAGAGTAAAGGGGTGGCCTCTGGGTACAGGAAACTCAAGAGACCATGAGGAAAGGGTTCCGGGAGTCTGAACAGAATCCAGGGCAGGGTCAGGCCAAGAACACAAAGTAGCTCCATTCAGTGACAACCTTGTACGCTCACGCTCAGGCCAACCACAACAGCTCAGTTCCCAGAGGTTGGCATCTTCTATGCAGGGACTGCCCTGCTTATTCAAGCCAACCACAAGCACTCAGTTCCCAGCCAATAAAAGTACTCACACTGTAGTGCCAGTTTCTGTCTATGTCAGCCACAAAAACATGCTCCTGTTTAAAGAGTCATGCAAAATCCAGAAGCACCCAGCAGTGCCCTTGTGACCTTGGGCCTCCACCTCCCCAGGTGTGAAGGGGGAAAGCTTTGGTTTTGTTCATCGGCCACTAACTGCATTCTCTGATTTTTACCTTCACCCTCCTGAGAGGTAGGAGTTACTGCCATCTCCACAAATGAGGAAAATTAGCCAGAGAGGGAGAGATAGATAGATAGGTAGATAAATAGATAGATAGATAGATAGACAGACAGACAGACAGACAGACAGATAGATAGATAGATAGATAGATAGATAGATAGATAGATAGAGCCTGACCCTTGTCCAAGGTCACCCAAACTGCTTTGTACTAGAGCTGATGGTGATACTCATACTCCAAGCACTGTGGCCCCTCCAGCTGCCCTAACCCAGTACTGAATGAGGATGGGGGATGCTTCTGTTCAGATACATGGAGGCGGGACCATTTCCCATCACATCTGATCTGCAAAAAAGGAAAGCCTCCTGTTCATTTTTCAGTTAGCAAAAGCTTTTGTTTTATTTATCACAGTGGCCCAGAATGACCCTATTATACAGCAGGCTGCCAAGCACCAGTTGGCTCCCAGGTCTCCAGCAAACGGAGTTTTTATAAGGACTTGCCATTTGCCAGCTTTCCCGGGAACCTTCCCTGGAGCCAAGCACACTGCCAGAACACCATGGCTGTTTCTGTGGAACATCAGCGGCTACAACCTTGGAATTCAACCTCCGGCTTATTAAAACAACAAATTACCCACCGTGAGAACTGCAGAGTGCATTCAGATGGAAAATGGCATATTTTTTTATGATGTGATTTAATTAGGAGCAATCTCCCCATCCGCTCAGTTGTCAGAGTGAGGCCGAGACTGTGCTGAGATGAGCAGTTGGCCCCTCTGCCTCTGGCTCTTCCTTCCTGATGCCACCTCTTGGAGAAGGAGTAAAGTGAAACCACTTTGGGAAACCAATTCAGTCTGGGGGAGAAGACAGACTAGGCCCGAGGGTGATCTGCAGTTTTCAAAGGCCTTTGGCTGTCTGTCATCCAGCTGTGCTGAGGTACCCCAGCACAGAGGGGGTGGGCTTTGATACCTGTACCCCTCCTCTGTTCCTGGCCCTAGTACCACCTTCTGCATTATGGTGATGGAGAACACAAAATGAACTCCAAGGGTCCCTTTGATGGAAGTGTGTACATCTGAAGGATGTTTGCAGGGAGAAGCAGTGGGAGGCTGAACCCAGATGGCTGAGCTTCATGGGCCTCAGCGTTTCTAAAATTGAGTTGGAAATGTGAGTTTTTAAAGTCTGATTTCCATTTTGGACCATTTGGTTTTGACATTTCCGTTGTATCGCATCACACTTTCAACATTCAAATAGATACTGTTCTAACATGTAGATAAATCTCATTCTATGTCACACACATGGACCTTCATCCTCAGCCCCCAGATTTGGAAAGAAGCAGGTAAATGTCCCCCCATGGCAATGGGAGCCCTCTCTCCCTCCTTCCTTCCTTCTTCCTCTGTCTGTGGTGCGCGTGTGTAGTCAGGGGGTGACCTTGTTCCTCGGATGTCTCCATCTTTTTTGAGGCCGGGTCAGGGGTCTTCCTGTCTCCACTTCCCCACACTGGGATTACAAGTACGCACAACCATGCCCCACTCTAAAAGCAACACAACAAAAACCATGGGTTCCAGGGTCTAAACTCCTGTTGTGTGTCAGGTACTTTGCTGGAAGAGCTATCTCCTAAGTCCTGGAATATTTTTATTTTTGCGATTTTCCTAGAATGATGGGGTTCAGCATAAGCACCTGAATCTGTTGCATAAGTGCACATCAGTGCTGGATCAAAGTTCTGGGCATTTCATTTGGGAAGAATTCATGGAGGATATGAGTTTTAAACAAAATTTGAAAAATTTTGACAGATTTGGGGCTTGCTTTATGCATATTTAAAAATTTTTCCCAAAGAAAACGAGTCACAAGTTCTTTCTATGTACTTATGAAACATACCAGTGGAAATGGGGTCCTTCAAAGGGAAGCATGTCAGAATCACCTTTTTATTTGGGATATGTGAGGATGGCATGTGACTAGTTCCCTGATCCAGAACCAAGTTCACCAGATGCCTGCTCTGACTTCACCCTGGGCTCAGGGTCTATCTGGTGGGTCATAGAAAACACTTTTTTAAAAAAAAATATTTATTTATTTAGAAGAGAGCTTCAGATCTCACTACAGATGGTTGTGAACCATCATGTGGGTACTGGGAATTGAACTCAGGACCTCTGGAAGAGCAGCTAGTGCTCTTAACCTATGAGCCATCTCTTCGTCCCCCAGAAAACACTTTTTTTTTTTTTTGGTTTTTCGAGACAGGGTTTCTCTGTGTAGCTTTGCGCCTTTCCTGGAACTTGCTTTGGAGACCAGGCTGGCCTCGAACTCACAGAGATCCGCCTGCCTCTGCCTCCCGAGTGCTGGGATTAAAGGCATGTGCCACCACCCCCCGGCCAGAAAACACTTTTTAAAAAGAATAATCATACACATTTTATGAGTGTGACACTCTGGATGACAGAGTGAAATTTGGTTCTTCTGTGGTTCAGTTTGACATATGACTTCAGAAGATGCAGGGTCTACTCTTGGGTCTTCCATTCACTGCCCAAGATAAAGCCTTCATTATTTTCTTATGTAAACATATTTTCCATTATCTATGCAATGAAAGCCTCAGGTAGGATGACAGCTTCTGTTGAGTCTATAGAGAAGACAGTCTGGGGTTCTAGCTCAATGGGAGAGAGTGTGTGTGTGTGTGTGTGTGTGTGTGTGTGTGTGTGTGTGTGAGACAGCGAGAGAGACAGACAGAGACAGAGAGACTCCTGTCCAAGTATACTACCTGCTAGTCAACTAGACATGATCTGAGTTGAGCTACCTATTTGTCACCCTCCATTGTCTCTGGGTGGCCATTCAAGGCATCACTAAGATGAGCCTGCTGATCCATCCAACTTTGATTTTGTTGCAGGTTTCATGGGGAGGATATATCAAGTTGTAGTGACATTTCAGAAATAAATATGTTAAAGACAAACCTTGGCACCAAAATTTGCTTGTGGTCTGAGTTACTCCCACACCACTGACCTGCCTTGTGTTCCGAGGACCTCCTTTACCATTGACGTGCTCAGAGGGAAGACAGACTTTGTGTAGTTGGGAAAAGAGCCTCCTGTTGGTTCCTGTTCATTTATGTTGTGTGTCATTTCCTGACAGGAAGTTCCTGCTGCATGCTCTATCATGCATGATATCATAAACGGCACTTCCTCTGCAGCTGAGCAAGGCCTGAACTTTATCACTGATGGCCACTGTCCAGGTCCCCAGTGTAAGCTGTCAAGAGTCTTGCTATGCAAGCCATTCCTAGTATGAGCAGGGGCTCTGAAAGCCCATACCCATCAATTCTCCTGGAATATATTTCTGATAGTCCATCCAACTTGCACATTATGTTGCCATGTCCTGGAACCTGTTAGCATTTGAAATGTGTATATAATGAAACAGTGTTCTTTGCATTATTTATATTTCATGTGTCTCTGTGTATACACCATGTGTGTGGGGGTAACCATGGAGGCCAGAGGACAGTGTTGGATCCCCTGGAGCTAGAGTTACAAGAGGTTGTGTGCCAACCAATGTGGGTGTTGGGAAACAAACCCAGGTCCCCTGGAAAGGACGTAAAAGCTCTTATGCACTGAGCCGTTTCTCCAGCCCTGAACTGAAGTCAGACATGGGCCTTTAACCGGAAATCACAATGACATTTGGTTGTGAGCACTCTCATTCAGGCTGTAAGCAATCTGATGTCTAGTATTTAGTCATTGTTAGATCCCCTAATAGGGAGAACAGGACCTGGCATATGGCAGGCTCTCAATAAATGCTGTCAAAATGCAATGAATCATTGGAGGAAAGGGGAAAAAATGATATCTAAAATAATACCTAAACTGTTGGTGTGGTTATATTTAGACTTTCACTCAAATGAATTGAGTGTGTGTTATCAGAGGAGCTTACTGTTAGCCTGAAGGGACTAAAGTTTAAAGGACTTTTGGAGGCCACCTAGGCCTGGGACTGGCAAACTGTGATTGACATGTCTAACATGGGCTACTGCCTGTGTCTGAAGATGAAGCTGCATCAGAGCACAGCCATGCAAAGCCTTTGCACTACAGCTATGTAATGGAATAGAGGTGACTGAATGACCTGTTATAGTTTAGATATGTAATGTCCCACATAGGCTCATGTGTTTGGAAGTGGTCCCTAGTTGGCAGCACTGTTTTGGGAGGTTGCAGAATCTTTAGGAGGCAGGAACTAGCTGGAGGAAACAGGTTGCTGGAGACCTGGACTCAAGGTTTGTAGCTTGGCCCCACTCCCCATCCCAGGTCTCTAGTTCGAGCTGCCCCATTCTCCCACTACCACAGCTACAGAGCTGAATCCTGTCTCCATGCTTTCTCCACCATGATGGACCACGTCCTCCAAATCATGATCTAGAGTAGATATTTCCTAAGCTGTGTCTGTCAGATGACCTATCACAGTGATGAGCAAAGTACCTACACACCTACAGAATGTCTCTACTCTGCCTTTCACTGATGAGGCTGGCCACCTGCACCTACAACACTCCCCTGGGGCATACAACAGAACTAAGGCTGTGTGGATGGGAAATGACTTGACTCAGGACTTCATCCTCCCTCTCTCTTCTTGCCTGTCTCTTTTGGACTATCCCTCCATGTCTTCCCAAGTCACAAGAACACACTTTAAAGTGTTGGTACAGAGGAGCTGGAAGGTTCCCCCTGGGCTTGATCTACAAGCTGAAGAGTTGATGGATGCTGTCCTGTTTTCTCATTTAGGTGACAGGACCTTCTTCTGAACCCCAGGTTGGTTTTCTTGAATTCAGATATTACCGAGCATGTTGGGAGAATTGTGGCTTCCGTGCTTAAAGGCCTTCCCACAAGCCTCCAGGAGAAAGCTTGACTGAAGGGTGGAGCTGCATGTCTGTTTCTGTGAGCGATGTAGAGCAGGGATGGTGCTACGGCACTTGCCTGAGTTCTACAGAGGAAGAGCCATACAGAGGTAGAGCTGAATTGTTCTGTAGGACTGTGGTGGTATTGTGTTCCCCAAAATATTGTGCACACTAATAAACTTACCTGGGGTCAGAGAACAGAATAGCCACTAGATACAGAGGCCAGAAAATGGTGGCACACACATCTTTAATCCTACCATTCCAGAGGCAGAGATCGCTCTGGATCTCATGAGTTCAAAGCCACACTGGAAACAGCCAGGCATGGTGACTCATGCCTTTAATCCCAGGAAGTGATGGCAGAAAGCAGAAAGGTTTATACAGTGTGAAAACCAGGAACTAGAGCTGGTTAAGCGTTTAGGCTTTTGAGCAGCACAGTTCAGCTGAGAGGCATCCAGTCTGAGGAAACAGGATCAGCTGAGGAATTGGCAAGGTAAGGTGGCTGTGGCTTGTTCTGTTTCTCTGATTTTCCAGCATTCACCCCAATAACTGGTACCGGGTTTGATTTTATTAATAAGACCTTTTAAGATTTGTGTTATATAGGACTCAGGTAGTCACGGTGGCCATCACAGCGCAGGGGCTTTGTGGCCTTGGGGCAGGGACTTTCACACCATTACATGGAGAGATCTGTGGTTATTACCTGTGGCTTCCTAGGCTATATGATTCCTACAACAGAACCCAGTACAGGCATCCGGGATGGACCGGAGATAGACAGTGGGTGATGGTGACACCTAAGGACTATTTTACGCAAAATGCTACTAGGATGTCCTAGAACCAGCAGGGCACAGGGGGGACATACTGGATGGTCCACAGCACTAATGAAAAAGGGGGAGGGGTTATCAGACTGGAGAGTTCAGAGGCCAGGGGGCTGAGCTGGAAATGTGTCCTTGTTTGGCTCCTGGGTGGTGCAGCAGATGGCAGTTACAAGCTTCTGGGCTGGGGATATGGCTCAGTGGTAAAGTGTGTGCCTGGCATACATGAGGGCCTACGTTCAATCTCAGGTACCACAAAAACAAAGCAGGGGGCAGTGAGATGTCTCAGTGGGTAAAGGAGACTGCTACCAGGCCTGGTAACCTGAGCTTGATCCTTAGGACCCACATGGTAGAAGAGACCCAAATCTTGCCAATCCTCCCTTGACCTCCACGCATCCACTCTGTGGCATGGGCCCACACCCTACGCACAAAATAAATACGTGTAATAAAAAATTTTAGGATAAAACAGGCAAGTGCGAAACCTCTCACCCACTTCTGCCAGTTTTCAAGTGCTCTGGACACAAATGTGCGCTCTTCCCAAGCATTCCCTCTGAGGCAAATGGTAAAACGGCTAGAACTCCATCGATGAGTTTATTAATCCTGGTTCAATAGGGCTGGGATATAGTCCAAGCTGACAAGCAATTCCTTTGCTGTCAGATTCACTTGCCTGTAAGTAGAGTCAGAGTGGCTGATGGGATTGGCAAAGCCAACCTAGACTTGAGTAGGACCCAGAGAATGACTTCTGACCCTTGAGGGGAAAACAAAGAAATCAAACTCATGGTTAATAACTGGGACTCCTTCTGTAACAGGAAATACAGCTTGGAGATGTGGGAGGCGTGTCTGAGAGTTGTAGGGCAATGCGCTCTGCCAGGCTGGTGCCTCTGAAGGAGCAAAGGAGACTGGGACAGGAGGAACGGCAGTGGGCTGCTTTTTGGGCTAGATTGTTTGAAAATCCCTTTTCTGGGCTTACATGAAGTGAGGTGTGGTGACTTTTTGCTTCTTTGCTTCCTTTTGGATTTCTGAGATCATATCTTACTGTATAGTTCAGCTTGGCCTTGAACTCAGGATCCTCCTGCCTCTGCTTCCCAGTGCTAGTGTGTACCACTATGCTCAGAACTGGTGACCTTGTTTAGAAGCAAATATCTTACCAAGAATGAAGCTGTATATTTTTGCATTATTATTTGCTGTGGGATGTTTTATATGTCCTGTGGGAGCCCATTCTTGGGTTCCTCATGGTTTTACCCAGCAGGTCCGCATAGAGGATGATTAGGACCATGGGCCTGAGTGCAGGTGTCCGAGATGGTCTGCCCTTGGCTGTGCTGTGGGATGGTCTGTATGTCAAATTGCTCTGATTGGTCAATAAATAAAACACTGACTGGCCAGTGGCTAGGCAGGAAGTATAGGTGGGACTAACAGAGAAAAGAAAGAACAGGAAGGCAGAAGGAGTCACTGCCAGCTGCCACCAGGACAAGCAGCATGTGAAAATGCCGGTAAGCCACGAGCCGTGTGGCAAGGTATAGATTTATGAAATGGATTAATTTAAGATATAAGAACAGTTAGCAAGAAGCCTGCCATGGCCATACAGTTTGTAAGCAATATAAGCCTCTGGTTGGGTCTGAGCGGCTGTGGGACTGGCAGGTGATAAAGATTTGTCCTGACTGTGGACCAGGCAGGAAAACTCTAGCTACAATTATTATTCAAAATATGAAACAAAAGCATTGCATGTATCATTCAATGCCAGTACCATCTATTAACAGGAAGCTGGCTGATCACACTTTTATCTATACACAGGAAGCAGAGACAGTGAGAACAGGAAGTGGGCCAGGCTACAAAAACCTCAAGACCTGCTCCCATTTAATTCCTCAGACAAAGCTCTGTCTCCTAAAGGTTCTATGATGTCCTAAAATAGGTGTTCAAATTCATGAGCCTATGGAGGTCATTACTCACTCAACCCCACAGTGGGTCTGTGTGCTTAGCACGCCTATGCCTGAATCTCTACTGGTTTATCTTCCCCTTTGATCTACCCCTGTCCTGCACAACAGATGTGCTACGTCTACCTACTTAACTGTATGAGAATCCTATGTTGATGGATGTATAGCACTTCCTCTTCCGCTTTGGGCTTCTAATTTTGTAACAATCCACTCTCTAAGCGTTGTAATGAGTTGAGTTTGTCTGGCTTCCATTTCTTAGCTGGCAGATTTAAGTTCTTTGTTAAAAAAAAAATAACAAGGAGCCCAGAGTAGTGCCCCACACCCTTAATCCCAAAATTTGGGAGACAGAGGCACGTGGGTCTCTGTGAGGCCAGCCTGGACGGCATAGAGAATTCCAGACAGTCAGGGATACACAGAGAAACCCTGTCTCATAAATAACTTAAGTGGAAAGAAGAAGCAAGGAGATGTTTCAGCGGTTAAAGTAACTTGCTGCCAAACCCTAGGACTGAGCTTGGCCCCTGTAACCCACCTGGTGGAGGGAGAGAACTGATTCCTACAATGCTTTCAAGTTGTCCTCTGACCTCCACATGTTCCCTGTGTGTACATACACATGCACACAACTAAATAAATATAACTTAAAATTTTAGAACAATGACTCAAAAGACAGTTCTTTCTTGGTCCACTTTTAAGTTTTTTGCTCCTGTAAGTTGTTGGATGCCCTTCTGGTCCCAGGGTTGCTCTGGTCACTCCATCCATTTACAGGAGAGATTGTACTGTCCTTGTGAGGGGTCATACCACATGTGTTTTCTAATGGCTGTCTGCTCCAAAACACTGCTGTGCTACGTGTGGGCCACAAAGCCATCTTGAGCTTTGAGTCAATCTGATTTTATTCTAGGATCTATCAAGGAAGAGTAGGGCAAAACGATGGTGGCAGTTGTAGCAAGCTCCAGCCCTCTTGGCTCCCACCCAAAGTACTTGCCAAGGAGATTGATATTCTCTCCAGCCAGCGCCTTGTTCGTCATTGCCGCCTCAGAGGACTGTCTATCATTCCAGAACTGGCTCTGGCCCTCTCAATAAATCAGCCCACGAGCTGGGTATGTAGAATGAAAACTCAGAAAACATCCCTACTTTATGGGCTCAAGCCCCCTCATGACCTTGGCTTGACATCAGGACCAGAGGTGAATCCAAGTCAGGAGGGAGGGAAGTGTGTGTGTGTGTGTGTGTGTGTGTGTGTGTGTGTGTGTGTGTGAGAGAGAGAGAGAGAGAGAGAGAAGAGAGAGAGAGAGAGAGAGAGAGAGAGAGAGAGAGAGAGAGAGAGAGAGAGACACAGATAGACAGACAGACAGAGGGATGTGTGATGTGTGTGTGGTACAAGAGGAGAGGAGCAGTTCAAGCAGGAGCCCATGGGCCCATCTGAGTTCCCACCCTTGAGTAGTGCTTTAGACCTGTTTCCCTGTCTTGTCAAGGCCAGCGTGTTCAGTGTGAATGCAAAAGGCCAAGCAGGATTGGCCCACATGTTGATCTGGACAAGAGGCCAAGGACTGGTGGTGGGGTAGAGGGTGGATACAAACCCAGCGGTACTTCTGCCAAACCACTCTCCAAACGAAGCCCAGCTGGGCCCCGAGCCCTCCTACCCAGAGAAGGCTGGCTGAGCTGCATGGATGGTGGCTGGCAAGGGCTCTCTCCCAACACTGTGGATTACTAAAGGGTTTCCTGAGCTCTGGCTCCAGCTGCCTGCCAGATGAGTCCTTGTTCTCTGCCTTGTATCTTGTGGTTGTTCCTTTATGTTCATGTCTGGGCTTCATCAAGAAGCCCCCCCCTCCGCCCCCGCCCTTACTTTCCACAAAATAATGGTTCGCACATGGAGCCAAGGAGGTTTCTGTGCAGCAGCATGAACTATTTAAAACTGAGTGGTAGACATTCCTCTTTGTAAGTCTTCTGGCTACCCACCTTCCGGCCGTCATCCCCTCTTCACTGTGTCCTTGTGGGGAAGGGCATGTGCACTAGTTGTTAGCATGAGGACCCATCTCTAGGGCTGTTACACCAGTCTGTTCCCCATGGACGGTGGACAGCAAGTCACACTTGCTGCCTCATTCTTCTCTTGTGTAAGGGAAGCTAGCCAGCATGAACAGCATGAGGTAGTTGTATGCACACAAGGAAATCACCTGTCTTTTTGGGATACAAATAAAAACTGAGATGAGATGTGCTGCATCCTCCCCTGACCCCACCCCTGAGAAGGGGGTGGAACCAACAATTCAAGTGTTAGTGAGGACATAGTTGATCTTCAGAGAGCTGCCTAACTGCTTGGGAAAATGGAATCAGAGAGCTACATCATGATGCGGCAGTTAACCACATGTACAGACATGAAAGAAATGGAAGCATGAACATAGACACACTTACCCCTCAAAGTATACAGCAGCATTGCTCACAACCCCACCCAAAGCGGGACAATCCAACAGCCACTGGCCAATGGATGACTAAGTGTGTTGTGTATCAGCTGGAATTCCAACTAGCCACATCAAGAGTGAAGCATGGATGCAGGCTTTCTAACTTGGAACATGACGCTAAGGGGAAGAAGTCTTAACAGCAGGCCACATTATTCTAGTCACACAAACCCAGAACAGGGAAACCCAGCTGGCCAGTGATTGCTTAGGGGTGTCTGGGAGTGGGTAAGGAGGTAGCTAGAGGAAATATGGGTTCTTTCTTTCTTATTATATGTGGATGTGAGGGTGCATACATGTCATAGTACATGGGAACCTTGGGCAGTTAGTTCTCTGCTTCCACTGTGGGATCTGGGGATTTGCATGTCTTTATCCTCTGAGCCATCTTGCCAGCCCTGAGGGTGCTTTCTGAAGTGACAAACATAAAAAATTGGCTGTGCGGATGTTTACACATATGTGGGAACATTCTTTACACAAACAAACAAACACTGGTTATATGAGGTTTTTTTGTTTTATTTATTTTCAGACAGACTCTTGCTTTGTAGCTCTGGCTAGCCTAGAATTCTCTATGTAGCCCAGGATGGCCTCAGCCTCCTGAGTACTAGGCACAAGCATATATCACCATGCTTAGTTTGGCTGTATCCTTCCCCCCCCCCCCAAGACAGGGTTTCTCTGTGTAGCCCTGGTCATCCTGGAACTCTCTGTAGACCAGGCTGGCATTGAACTCACAGAGATCTGCTTGCCTCTGCCTCCTAAGGGCTGGGATTAAAGGTGTGCACCACCACCACCACCACCACCACCACCACACCACCACCACCACCACCACCACCAGGCCTGTACACTTTTAATGACTCACTAATTAGGTGATTTGACAGTGCTGAGGACTGAACCCAGGATCTTATTTATGTGTGTTAGGAAAGCACTCCACCACTGAGCTGGATCTCCAGCCTGGTTATACTCCTTCAATGGGTGAGTTAGAATGATATGGTATGGAAACGGTATTTCACCAAAGCTGTTTTTCTAAAGACGAAATGCATATTTATACTGTAACCAAGCTCAGCACACAGGGAAGCTCAGGGCCCTGAGAGGAAACAGCTGGCACACTGAAATGAGTTATTACAGAGATTAATGAAGGTCTATTCATAAAGATGTGGGCAGGCTATAGGAGCCCAACCAGAGATGAGGGAGAGTCCCGTGGGCAAGGGGAGGACTCCAGACAGTGCTGTGGCACACAGGGCTGCCTTCCAGGAGAAAGCAGCTACTGCCCATGGCAGCCCAGCAGAATCACGTACAACTCACAACCTCCATCTATGTTTGACCCGGAGTCAGCCTTGTGGGGAACACGGGACAGTTATGACAATCTTGGCCACCATTTAGCTTCCTTTGTTCTGTTCCCTCTCCACCATGGGGCTAGGCTTGGGCATTGTATGTTCTAGTAAGGAACTTTTTGATTGTACCTGGTGAGGTGGCTCACACATGTAATCCCAGCACTTGGAAGCCTAAGCCACAGAGAGTCAAACACCACAAATGAAACTGCTTATCACAATGCTTGAGTACTTTCCTGGAGGAAAATCCTTGCAGGCTTCTGCAGATGGCCCGGGTTTTCTTCTGGAGAGGCTGGAGAGAGAAAGCAAGGACTACAGAACTTTCCCTAGCTGCTCAGAGCGGAGGTGGGCAATGGGACAAACTGGACTGGGACCTTGGCTCTGCAGGGTGGGTAGAGAAAGTACCAGAAGTCCACACCGGAAGGAGGCAAATTCTCCACTTCCTGTTCTAGTAACATTTGCTTCTCTAGGGTCACTTCTTCTGGAAGTATGGTCTCCTTCCTCAGCAGTCTTTTTTTTTTTTTTTTTTTTTTTTTTTGGTTTTTCGAGACAGGGTTTCTCTGTGTAGCTTTACGCCTTTCCTGGAACTCACTGGGTAGCCCAGGCTGGCCTCGAACTCACAGAGATCCGCCTGCCTCTGCCTCCCGAGTGCTGGGATTAAAGGCGTGCACCACCACCGCCCGGCAGCAGTCTTTTTTTTATATTTGCATTTGGATCAGTCTGAGTGGACAGATGGAATGACTGACTGCTGTGGACGGAACTATACCCCTGCCTGTTCTACACTGAAATCCTAACCTTCAGTGCAACAGCTTATAAGTCTTTAAACAGCAATTGAAGTAAAAGGAAGCTATTGTCCTCGTCCTGTGTCTTCATAAAGCGCAGGGCACATACACACACAGAGGGATGACCGTGGGAGGATAAACATGGTCAGCCACAAAATCTTCAGAGGGAAACCCAGGATGAACACCTTCGAAGACTGCCACTGAAGGTCTGGCTGTTGAACCCGCCCAGCTTGCATTCTTTGTTATGGCAGCCCCAGAAAACCAATGCACAAACACCCCTGTGGAGGTTTAGAACCAAGCAATGTCCTTTGTCTATACAGCAAGCAGGTTAGTTCTGCATGCAGAATCCTCCCTCCTGGCTGGCTGAAACAATGTCAACTATAGTTGGGAGTTCTCTTCCAGATTTGTAGAGACCCTGCGTGCAGGCCCAGACTCTAGGGAAGGTGCCTGACCCGACCTTTGGTCACTGGTCTCTAACTACTCATCACCTGGAGCTCACTGCAGCCACTTTCCTGCTGTGTCCCATTTGGGACTGGGGCCTTTGCAATGTCCAAGTCTGGACAAAGTCCACAAAGCTCTCTGACCCCCTCACCCCCACCCCCAGGCCTCAAGACAGCATCCTATCTCCAGGCTTTCTCCACAGTGCTCCCTAGGCAACAGGAAGAACTAGTTAAGTCTTGGAAATATGACATCAACAGCAATAAGAGCAGCATTGTACCTCAGTGTACATGTCGCTTTGCTTTGATGCAGTTCAGACAGATGTTTACGGCAGTGCAGCTGGGTTCTGCCACCTAAGGAGCTAGGAGCTGCTTGGTGTTTCCTGTGAGTCTGAGACCCCCATGGGCACAGATGAGACTGCTGGGTTCTCGCTTTTCCTGACCCTAGGAGTCAAGTCAGGCAGCCAGATTTAGTCTTTGCCTCAGGTTTCCTAGCAGGGAACCAAACTGGTGCTGGGAGAATGATGCACAGGTGTGACACCCACCTCCCCACCTGCTGTGGCTGGAGGTTGTCATGGAAACAAAACCCTCCACTTCCAGGGTGTAGGTAGCCACCTTCCGGGAAATGTGTTCAGGGCCATGAGCAGCCTTTCACTAAGAAGCCAGAATTCGCTTTGTGCAGGCACCAATGGCTTTGTAAGGCAGAAAGACCAGGCGACTCAGTTCCCCTCTGCTGGCCTTCGCATGAAAATGCCTGCCAGAAATAAAGGCTCCTGCCCAAGTCTTTTTTGTTTTGTTTGAAAACCAAGTATCGCTGTCCAGAAAATCTGTTTTCCCCTTCTATCAGCCTTTATCCTGCAGGAATGACCCATTTTGTTTGGAAAGTTTTTCTTGGTACTGATTAGAGGTGGTGGGAAACCTGTCAGTGTCCACCTGTGTTCACAGAGGACGCATTGTCTTCATACTCACACAAAACCCATGCAAACTAGAACTCGTGTGTGTGTGCGTATATGTGAACGCATGGGAGCAGGTCCTTCAGGAGGCCAGAAGAGGACATTATCATTCTTGTTTGGGTGATAATGTCAGCTTTCTTTGGCATATTTGGGGAGCTCTTCTCGAGGGAGGACAATATAATGGTAGGCAGGACCCAAGTGTCTCCAGCTACCAGAAAACTCAGGTGAACTTCAGGAAAGCCTGGAGAAACAGAATTGTAGGGCTGGAGGACTGCAGCATGGTGGCAGAGACTGTCTCTCAAAGAAGCCTTGGGGGCGCTCAGAAACCAGCAGAGGTTCTAGATCAGATCTCATTCTTCACTGTGAGATATCTGCTTCTGCCATTCACTAACGCCCGAAATCAAACACACATACACACACAAAGACGGATGCATGGATGTAACTTTGTGAGACAGGGTCTTGCCCTTGGCACTGGCTGGCTTAGAACTAGCTATGTAGACAAGGCTGTCCTCAGAATTGTGGCTATCCTGTCTCTGCCTCCAAAGTACTGTGATTATAGTCATGTGCCACCATCCCCAGCGGAAAGTTTACATGTGTGTGTAAATATTTTAAGATTGTTTGTGTGAACATATGTCACATGGGAGCAGGTGCTTCCAGGGGCTGGAAGAGGTCATTAGATCCCCTGGAGCTAGAGTTGTAGGTGGCTGCAGGCCACACAATGTGGGTGTTCGTAAGTGCTCCTAACCACTGAGCCATCTCTCCAGTCCTGAAATTAGGTTCATTCACCTCCCAATTGTTTCTTTTCCTCTCACTCATGCTGACATGTCTGTCTCTTCCACCACCATGTGCTGCAGGATATTTGATTGCACTGTGACATCCCGAGACCTTTAATAAAGTTAACCTTGAACTGGGACGGAGCCAGCAACTAGCTGACCAGGATTAGGCATAGAGAAGCCATGAATATGGATAGAGAAGACACACAGGAAGAAGGGAGGGACTCTGAAGTCTCTTTGATCTGGGACAGGTGGAGAGAGGGGCGCTTGCTGGGTCTCCAGTTTAAAAAAAAAGGAAGATCAACTGGCTGCTCCCCTGCTTCTTTGATCTATCAGGTTTTCACCCCACTATCTGACTCCTGAGTCTTTACTGGTAATAGAACAGCTCTGATAAACACACTAGCCATGAGCTAAGTGGAATGGAGGGAAGGGGGTGGTGGTGGCGGCCAGGCCAGGCCTGAGGCTCTGGGAGCAGCAAGGCCAAGGAACCCAGAGGGAGCTCTGGACTACACTTGGTCCCACTGCCACCTGGTGTTTGTAATGCATAACACTTTCAAGCCTCCTCATCCTTGAAATCTGCAGTGAGGCATGCTCAAAATCTTCTTCCACATAAAAAGTATAAATGTGGTGGCACACAGCTGTAATCCTCTGCTACACATGAGTTCAAGGCCAGCTTGGGACATTTAAGACCCTGTCTCAAAACACACACACACACACACACACACACACACACACACACACACACACACACACACAGCCAAACAAATGTTTACTTTTGGTTTGCTTTACTGATTTTGGTTGTTTTGAGACAAGATCTCATTATACAGACCAGGCTGGCCATGTAATCAGGATCCTCATGCCTCAGGCACAAATGCCTGATTTATTTCACTTTGTTTTGATCGAACATGGATTACTCTTTTTAAAAGACTAAAAGCAACACATACTTTTCAGAAAAAAGTCTTGAAGGAAGTCAGAATAATTGCCTTGGAGAAAACTAGGCCCATGGACAGGGTAGCTATTTTTAAACAGAGGGTTATTGGGAGGGCGAGAAAGATCTGAGTGCAGCTTCAGAAACAGGACAAGGACTAGGGAGACTCAGAGCATCTCCACGCAGCACTACTGACTAGAAAAGTCATCAGACAGAGCACACCATTTGGAAGCATTTGAGGTCCTTAAAGCCACTGCTCAGTGACAACCCAGACATCCTTTTTATCATCCCCACAGGATCATGTCTGCCAGTCCCTCCCCCATTCCTTACAGTACAGTGTGCACTGGGGATGTCCGAAGTGAAGTCCTGGGACTTGGCAGTGTTAACTCTGCACTGCTGCTAGCAGTCAGGCAACCATCACGGAACACTGTCCCAGTGCAGGCCTTTGTGTAGTGAAGGGACTGACTATGCAGGACAGCATGGCAGCTGCCCTCTGCTGCATCGCTATGCAGAACACTTGACTTGTAGAGTTTCTGCCTTTACGTAGTCCTAGTAGGTGAAGAAAGACAAAGTCCTGGGTGTCCCCTCCACTGGGAAGCACTCTCCCAGCAGGCTCCGCCTTTGTCTCCTTGGCCCCATCTAACCACCAGAAGGGTGGTGGGAAGTGTAGGTTTTCACTGGATACTATTTCACCCATTAAAGTTGGGTTCTGATGAAGGGCAGAGAGCATCCTCCACTTTCACCCTCTCTAAGGACAGGGCAGACCATTCCCTACTCCATGATGGTAAGTTGGGCTGGGACTGCAGCTCAGTGAAGGTGCTTCTATTGCATTGCAAGACCTTTGGAAAAAGCAAGAATCAACCCAATACAAATCCCAGCAGTAACTGGACTTGCACACAGTGTGTCAGGTGCGACTGTCATCCCAACACCAGGAGACTCACTCCAGAGTGTCTGTCCCTGGCTTCCAGGAGACTCAGCAAAAGTGAGCATCCCTAGCCTTCAGGCTGACTTTGAACAAAGACTAAGAAGCCTAACCTATAGGAGTCTGTGAACAGACCAGCTGTGAGCCCAGAAAAATCTCACCCTGCATGACCTTGAGGGAGAGAGGAACAGAGTTCAATGAGATGGCAGGATGCTAGACACCCCTGTCATTCCTGGCCTTGCTCAGCCAGGAAGGCAGATGGGCAGCTCTAGAATAGCTCCCCAGTCAGATGTCAGCTGAGGCCATGGTGCCCAATGGTCAGCCAAATGCAGAGGCCCAAGAATGACAACCACAATGACTTGGTCAGGGCACCTCTGACTTGTGGGCCTTTGGGAGAGCAGGCTAGCAGGATGCTTACCTCAGCAGCGAGGGGACAGTCAGGTTGAGCTGCCTACCAGCACAGGCTCAGTTCTCTGTAGAACAAAGAGTTGCTTATGGCATTCCAAGCCTAGTCCTGACTTCTCAGTACCAGGACTCCACTACTGAGATGGCCACCATCTGCTTCTGAGATTGAGCTCTGTCCTCTTACATGATCCCAAGTCCCATAGGAATGAGTAGTGTGGCCAGAGGCACAGGGGCATTTACACTCAACACAAATCATAGGCATCTAGAAAAGGGGTGGTGGGGCAGGAAAGCGAGGCCTCAGACTCCGGAGGACATACCCTGAAGAGTGTGGCTTCCAAAGCACTCTTCCTGGAAGCTTCCAGCACCTCACAGCCATCTATAGCTCACACATCACGGCTCTTCAGGTGGTTGTAAAGAACTTTCCAGTCCTGCTTTCTTTCCCCAGGCCTTTTGCCATCTTGAGACTCTAGGCTCATCAAATCTAAACTTGATCTGTCTGAAGACAGATCCCTGGGAGGCCCAGCAGAAGGCAGTCAGCAAGCATGAGTACAACCTGTCTCTCTCTACCTTACCCTCAGCAGCCATATCCTTACCCACACAAGGGGTACAATCAGGCATCAAAGCTTCTGGAAACCCCTTGGTCCTCTGAGCTATGAGTCATCAGGGACATGTACCCTCCATCTTGCCTGGGCCATCTGCACTCAATTACAAGCCCTTTCGAAGCCAGCAGAGGGCTTAATCTCTGCTGTGGGCACTCTGTGATTAGCCTGTTCTTGTTTTGAACACTGCATATGGTGCAGCCAGCTGTGAGCAGTGGTCACGATTCAAAGCCTTTTTCCTCAAAAAGAAAAGTGCCAAAGTAGCTGTGATGGCTATGGGGAGTCTGAAAGTCTCACTTTCTGGATAAGCCCCTGCCTTCCCAGGCCTGGGATCACTCCAGACTCTGTGGGCTGCAAATGAGCCTGCCTAAGAACTACCAAGTTAGACACTGGGAGAGGGGAGCTGTCTCTAATCAGGAGGCTGGGAAGACTGGCAAGGTAGGTTCTAGTGTACAAGATCACCGTGGCCGCTGTCAGAGGGCCACTCCTCCTTTGTTGTGATGCCATCTCTTACATCGATCACACCAGCTCTCGGCAGTCCACACACTCGGAAGTTACAACAACCCGTCCTGTGAGCTGCAGTTCACATGAAGTCTGTGCAAACAGACCCGAGGAATCATGGTCCTTTTGTTTCACGGTTTTCAACAAAACAACAAACATTTCCTTTCTCATAATTAATGATGAGCACGACAAATGGTGGCACACAGACGCCAATAACCACAGGGAAATCTGTACATCCAGGAAGTTCGTGCTTGCTGGGGTTTGGTTGGCTTCTATCTATCATTTAAATATCCTGAAATTTAGAACTCAGACTGGAATAACTGGTTTTGCTTATGCTGAGAAATCAAAATACCTATTTAGCATAAAAACTGCCCCAAATTGTATTACTTTAAAAATTTTTTAAAATAAATCTGTGTGTGTGTGTGTGGGGGGGGGTGAGGTGCCATGGCACCCATGTGGAGGTCAGAGGACAACTGTTGGAGTTGTCTCTTACCATGTGAGTTCCGGGAATAGAACTTAAATGCCCAGGCTTGGTAGTAAGTGCCTTTATCTGCCAAGCCAATATTGTTTTGTTTTAAGAAACTTTAAGTATGTACAAGAATAAGAAAATATGTACCCATTGTGGCCTGTCTCTGAGGACAGGGGAATTCACTCAGAAGGAACCCTGCAGCATACACTGGAAATAGAGACACTAATCTGAATTCACAGTTTCCAATATGCGGACAAGAAGTACATTTCAATGTTTGTGTGTGTTCACACATGCATGCACATTCAGACAAACATTCCAAAGCTCTGAGGAAGAGCCTGGGGCTGGCAGGGAAGGTCAGCAAGGAACCCAGCACCCAGAGCTGCTGGGTTTGTGACCCTCATTTGAGAGGCAGAGGCAGGAGGGTTATGAGTTGAGGCTAGCCTGGGCCACAAGGCCATGGCTGTCTTAAGTTTCATAGCAAGATCCTGGGTTTGATTCTCAAGCACTGTAAATCGATCAATGGATCAATGGATCGATCGATCGATCGATCGATCAATCAATCAATCAGAAACACAAGACAAACAAAATTCTCAACCAACAGCCTTGAGGACAACAAACAGCCAGATAGATGTATTAGTGGCACATGGGAGGTGGAGGAATATTAAGACGTCAGGGTCTTCTTGAGCAACCTGGACCTGAATACAAGACCCAGGACACACATTACTGTGCTCACCACAGATGGCGCTTGAAATAGAGAAACTTGAATGCCGTGTCAGGAAATACAACAACCCCTGGTCCCTAAGTAGAAGGGGACAAGTGAGGACACAGGATTCAGCTTAAAGATGATCCTACTGGTCATATCTGAGACCAGGGTAGTTCCTGAAAAAATAATGATGGCAAGATTGTAACCCATTCAATGAAAAAGGAAGCACGTCTATAAATTTAAAATAAAGTGAGGCCAGGCATGGTGGCTCAAGCCTGTGATTCCAGCACTCCGAAAGCAGAAAGATTGTCATGAGTCCCAGGCCAGCCTGGGGTGGATACTCTACCTAAAAAAAAAAAAACAAAACCAAAACCAAAAACAAAAACAAAAAACCCAAAGAGAATAAAGTAGAAATTAATTTGTCACTTTAAAGTGAAGTCTGACAAATCCTGTCTTAGACAAGTGGTCAGTCGGGTCGGCAGTAATGGGGCTCGGTGAGGCTCCTGCCACAGTGCCCTTTAATCAAACCAAGGAAACACCTGAGGAGGTTCCTGGCCTCAGAGCGTCTCGGTCAATTCAGTCCATAGGAAACTGTGTTTCCGAGTTTAGGACACAGCAGGTTCAATGGGAGCCCGCAGTCCCGCCCCGTCCTCTAGCGGTCTAGAATAAGGCTGGTACACGTGGTTCAGGCTCCAGTGGAGCCAGGGATCTGGTGGCAGCAGCGACAGTTTGCTCACTCGAGGCAGGCCGTGCTGAGGTCCCAAAGAACAAGGCTCGCTCACATGAACACACAAAGGAATGAGGCCACACGCATGTGAGGTTGGCAGGCAACTGCCAACAACCTAGTCAGCTCAGACCTCGCACTTCCTGCAACAGTCGCCTGCGATGGTTCTTCGTTTGCAATGGTGTTTGTTTTTATAATAAAGCCTAAGATAATGTTTTTAATGTTTCAAAGTATGATTTCCTTTTCACTTTCACCTGCTACATGACTTAAAAACCAGCTAAAGCAACAAGAGACAGTGGCAATAAGGACGGGCATCAAACATGGGTCCTAAAAGGTGTTTCTTGAACTGTAGAAATAAACGCTGCTTTATATAACTTGACTGTAAATGTGTTAGCTATTAAAACACCGTGAGGAATTTCAAAAGATCAGTGATGAATGTACTCTTCTAGGTTGGAGTGTTTATAATTTTTTACTTTGGCTGCAAAGGCAGTTCCACAGGACATGTGCCAAGACCGAGACGACACAGCAGTAGGTGTCGCCAGCTTCCTTGGCCAGCCTCACAAACAACACTACCAATGCTTTGACAGAATGCAGAGCAAGTCAGAGAATCCTCCCCATGTAAAAAGTTAAGATCGTAATTGGAGAACTTAGAGCTCACACCCTTGACAAGCACAAGCTTCATTTCTGAATGTGACAGTCCTTGCAGACTGCTCTTGGATCTGGCAGTTGTGGTCACCAACACTGGTTATAATGCACTTCCCAGGGACACAAAACTGCAGTGAGTCTGGAGCTTGCTCCTGGGGAAGTGATGAGGACCAGGTCTCCGTGGCTCATCGATGCACTGTCCTGCTCCACACTCATTTCTCTCCGGTGACAAAGAGGTGGACGTTCTTTGGAGACCTGAGCATCTGTGCCGCCCGCTCGACACCAACCACAGCGGCCAACCTTTGGGCGTCGTACTTGGAATAGAGCACAGTACAGGTCCACGTGGCCTCCTCTCCTCTACTGGTGGCTCTCAGCATATTACAGACTTCACTGTAGAAGTGAGGATATGTTGGCAATTCGTAGAATATCAGGTTCCTGATGCCTTTTATTGTGTACCTGTGAGAGAGGGAGGGGGTATGAAGAAGCCAGCGGAGCTGTGCTACCAATGGCTTCAGAGACATGGCTCACTGTGCTGCTAGATGCCTGGGGTGAAAATAGGAGCACAAACCATGGACAGAAAGCAACCAGAGCCAGAGGGTTTATTTTTGTGACAACGTAACTGAATTCCTAATGCTGAGTTTAAGATAATGGTAACAAAAATTCGTTTGTGGTGATATGTTGTGTACCCTAACAAAATCTGCCTGAAGATCAGAGAGACAAAGGAACAAGCCACTGCCACATTTTACCTCACCAATTCCACAAATCCTGACTGAAATCCTGAGTCCTCACCCGAAAGACTCTAGCCGAAAAAGCCTCTAGCTGAAAGGGACGCTTCTGCTGAAAAGCCTTTAGTTCCTGTCTCCTCACGCCTCATATACCTTTCTCCGCCCAGCCATCACTTCCTGGGATTAAAGGCGAGTCTGCTTCCCAGTGCTGGGATTAAAGGTGTGCCACCACTATCTGGCTCTGTTTTTTCTCCTAAACTGAGTCAATCTCATGTAGTCCAGGGTGGCTTTGAACTCAAAGATCCAGATGGATCTCTGCCTCCCAAGTGCTAGGATTAAAGGTGTATGCCACCACTGCCTGGCCTCTATGTTTAATCTAGTAGCTTGTTCTGTTCTCTGATCTTCAGGCAAATTTTATTAGGGTACATAATATATCACCACATTTCCCCTTTTTTGTCTAAAATAATAAATTTGTATTTCTTAAAAAAATATTTTTTTTTGAGACAGGGTTTCACTATGTAGCCCCCCCTCCCCCCACAGGGTGTCTGTGTAGCCCTGGCTGTCCTAGAACTTGGGTCTGTAGACCAGGCTGTCCTTGAACTCACAGAGATCTGCCTACCTCTACCTCTCAAGTGCTGGGATTAAAGGTGTGTGTGTGTGTGTGTGTGTGTGTGTGTGTGTGTGTGTGTGTGTGTGTGTGCTGCCGCTGTCGTCACCACCACCACCATCACCACCACCACCACCACCACCACCACCCAGCCAGTATGTAGCTCTTGCTGACCTGGAAGTCAGAGAGTAGATGAGGCTGGCCTCAAACTCACAAGGAACCATCTGCCTCTACCTTCTCCCGAGTGCTGAGATTATAGACTGCACCATGATGCCTGGACCAATTTTTAAATATTTATTATTGATTTATTTTTATGTGACAGAATCTCACTGTGTAGCTCTGGTCGGCCTGGAATTTGTGGTGTAGGCCAGGGTGGCCTCATCTTACAGATATCTACCTGCCTCCCAAGTGCTGGTGTGAGCCATAATATTGGACCTTTAAAAAATTTTTTTGACTACATTTATTTATTTTACTGTGTGTGTGTGTGTGTGTGTGTGTGTGTGTGTGTGTGTGTGTGTGTGTACTACAGCATACATGAAGAGGTCAGAGGACAACTTGTGGGAGTAGGCTCTCTTTCCGTCATGTGGAAACCAGATGCCTTTACTGGTTGGGCCATCTCATTAGCCCCATATTTCTTTAGAGACAAGGTCTTACTATGTAGCCCAAGCTGGCCTCAAACTCATCATGAAACCCACAACTCACAACAATCCTCTTGCCTCAGCCTCCCAGAATGTTGGAGTTACAGCTGTGTGTACATTTTCAGAGCCTGTTCTGCATGGGCTGAAGTAAAGGCAAGACAGCAGAGCAGGACTAAAAAGCTGCCAGAGGAGGAGGGATGCTCCGTGGGTGAGGGAACCTGAGGTCGGTCCCGAGTTCAATTCCTGGAATCCACATGCTGGAAGAGAACCGACTCCGTAAAGACGCCCCTCGATCTCTACCTGTGCACACACTAAATAAAGACTAATAAAAAGAAAATAAAATTCTGCCAGAGAAAACTACATACTGAACAACTTAACATTACCTTCATAATCAAGCAAAATGGGCATGAGGTTGGAGCCAGGGCATAAAACCAACAGCACCAATTCTAGCACCTGTTGGTCCTTTCTCATCTCCATGGACACAGATGCCCAAGTCCATCTACCTTACAAGATCCTGCCTGAGGCTCCTCTCAACATCAGGACAAGGCAGTGAAGTTCCAACAGCTCACAAATTTCCACCGCATTCCCTGAAGCACGGGGGTGGGGGGGTGGGGGGGTGGGGGGGGTGGGGGGTGCAGATGGTATGGACGCACTTAAGCAGTGACTACTAATGCTCAGGTCTGTCATATGAAATGATATATTCGAACAGAACCTGCATACTTCTGTCCTGAGAGACCAGGACACCCAGAAAACCCATCAGTACTTCAGACACCAAGCTAAGCAAGCCCTCTATCTGTTACAGGAATTTGAATTCTGTGGTATATGAAAGGTTCCTATGGCAACCACCAAATCCAGACAAGACTAAAGTAGCCACCCACACTAGTGGCTAGCAGACAAGGTGCATATGAACATAAGGACTATTCATCACAGAGTGTGTATCCAACTGAAAATTACATACAACACAGAAAAGCAAGAAAAAGACACTGTAACAGCGGGGTGTCGTGTGTGTGTGTGTGTGTGTGTGTGTGTGTGTGTGTGTGTGTGTGTGTGTGTGTTGCTAGGGATGGTACTCAGAGCCTCCTGCACACCAGCCCTTGAATTTGTGGAGTGAGGCAGAGGAGAAGATGCAAAAGGGTGAGGGACAACGGACCCACTTTTAACTGTATGCAGCCTTTATGACGGTAAGTTTTCCTTTCAAAATCTATTTTAAAGAAACAACTAGGTGGGTCTATCATCAAAACACATGCATATGGATGTACTTGCAGAACTGTGCACTCAGTGTGCCAAGGAACCAGGACACACTAGGCTGAGCACCCTCTCTAACACTTAAGACTACAGATGCTCAGGTCTATCACATGAAATGACGCAGTATTTGCACAGAACCTGATACTTCTGTACACTCTAAGTTACCTCTTACTTAACACGGTGTCAGTGCTGTGTGGAGGGCTGTTAAACTACAGTGGAGGGCTGGAAAGATGGCTCAGTAGCTAAGACTACATGCTGTTCTTTCTGAGGACCCAAGCTGGGTTCCCAGCATCCACATCACAGCTCACACTCTGTAAGTCCAGTTCTGGGGGATCTGATACCTTCTGTGGGCACAGGCACACACATATGCACACCCATACAAAGGAAATAAACATTTTTTAAAAGCTGTATTGCTTAGGGAACAATGACAAGAAACCTGCACTTCAGTACTGATACACAGCCTTCTTTCAGTATACAGTTGGTTGAATCTGAGAACACAGAACCCACAGATATGAAGGGCTCACCGTAATTTCAAAAACTGAAAAAACAAAACTACATGCTCATTAAAAGGAAATGAGGTTCATTTCATAACTAAACAACTCAATGGCATATATCCATGGCAAATACAGCATAGACTACATATTAATGGATGAGAAAGGCTCTTTTATACCAGGAAAGCCTAGCAGACCCACACTGACCCAGTGATTCTGGCGAATGGCACCATCCCAAATGGGCAGGCTGCCATCATGTGTATGGGTTCTGTTGCTGTGAAGAGACACCATGACCATGGCAATGGCAACTCTTTTTTTTTTTTTTTTTTTTTTGGTTTTTCGAGACAGGGTTTCTCTGTGTAGATTTGTGCCTTTCCTGGAGCTCACTTGGTAGCCCAGACTGGCCTCGAGGCAATGGCAACTCTTATAGAGGAAAAACATTTAACTGGGTGGCTTACATTTTCAGAGGTTTAGTCCATTATCATCATGGCACAACACAGTAGACTGCGGTAGACATGGTGCTGGAGAAGCAGTTGAAGAGTTAGTCCTACATCCTGCAGGCAACAGGAAGTGGTCTGTCTCACTGGGCATGGCTTAAGCATATATGAGCCCTCAAAGCCTGCTTCTACAGTGACACACTTCCTCCATCAAGAGCACACCTATTTCAACAAAGCCACACCTCCCAATAGTGTCACTCCCTTTGGGGGCCATTACCATGAAATGAGGCAGGACTGATACACGTCCCTCTTAGAATTCTGAACATAAGTATTATTTTAATCAGTAGCCAAATTGATGCACACTGATCGTTCAGCCTGTCTTTTCTGTTATAGGGACTCCACCTGTCCCCAGACACTGATTTAGTAGTACTGAGATGGGACTCAACATGTGGCTTGTTAATAACTCTCAAGAATTCTAATATACATCCAAGTCTGGAAGCCACTTGTCCAAACAATAAGCAATTAGACCACCTGAATTATGGGACATAATTGTAAGAAACATGATAGGACCCTTCAAAACAATGCCAATGTCATAAAGAGAACAAAATCAAGAGAATTATCACAGATCCGTTCTTTCACAATTGACATTCTAGGTCAGGCCACACTCTGTGGTGAGCTGTCCTGCACACTGCAAGGGCCCAGCAGCATTCCTGCTCTCAGCTCACTAGAATAATCCCACAGTGTGACAATCAAAAGCATCCTGACAATCAAGTGTCCCTGGTTGAGACTAAACTAAAGAAGTCAACAAATGCTTTGTGTACCTCGTGTCCTGGACTGGGGAACAGAACAGCCCAGGAAAGCTGCTCTAGCCCACCTATAACAGTACCACTTCAGTGACACCAAGTGCCAGGACACAGGCGTCACGGTCACAGGCTCTTGTGTTGACGAGATGTGTGCTGCAACACTCAGGGTGAAGTATCACCAAGCCCCTCTCATCTTTCTTTTTCTTTAGCTAGAGAAGTTTTGCTACACTGCTCAGGTTGGTCCCGAACTCCTAGGTTGAAGGGATCCTTCTGATCTAACTTGTGGTGTAGTGGGACAACAAGTATGTGCTGTAGGGTAAAAAGGGCCAGTGAAAGAACATCCTGGCCCTGAGACCCGAGCCAAGGAAACACACCCTGCCCCTAACCAACTTGAAATCCAACCAATTCCTGAGCACAAAATCCAACCAATGAGGGCTTGTCCCAAGCTCAGGAATTGAGATCCTACCAATCCCTACCCTGAAAATCTTCACCCTGGAAGCTCTGCCCCTAAGAAACCCTATATACGCCCTGTACCTGTTCAATATGGGACTGCCTTTATTACCCTGGCAGAGGCAGCCACTCTCCTGGATTCCTCCCTCCCAATAAGTCTCTTGAGTGAGGTTGTTGTTAGGACGGGAGCAGAGCAGAGCTGGGGCAGAGCAGAAGTGTAACACTTAGCTGGAGAAACTTTCCCTTGCTGGAGCAGAATTGTTACACCCCAGGGAAGCTGAGCAGAGCTCTAACAACCTCACTGGGGAAACTCTCCCCCGCTGGAGCAAAGACTGTAACACTTTGCTGGGGAAACTCTCCCCTGCTGGAGCAAAGACTGTAACACTTTGCTGGGGAAACCGTCCCCCACCAGAACAGAGCTGTAACACTTCTGTCCAGATACTTTCCCTTCAGAGCTGTAGGTATTCCTTGGCTTCGACTGCCAGGATACCTTTCTATCAGAGCTGTAACATTTACATGTGCTACCATCCAGAGCTCAAAACTAACTTTTGAATGATTCAGGAAGAGAAAAATAAAGAGAGGTGAGTGGAGAGACATAAATGTGCATAATTATACATACATACATTATAAAGTGCCCGTGGCTGGAATAGACATAAGCAAATGTACATGCATACGTGCTAAAGTACCCACAGCTGGAGTAGAGAGACATAAATGTGCACACATATGTGATAAAGTACCCATGGCTGGGGAACTCAGAGACAAGGGCTGCAGATGCTTATTAAGAATCTTACCATTTCCTCCTGAAATGAAATCTTTCCACAGGGGAAATCTTTCTTTCTCTAGAAATCTAGGGAAAAGGAGGGTGTATGGGAAAGTTGTATACACTAGCTTAAACATGTATCCACGATATGCAGATAGGGAGACAGTATGTGTTTGGGTTTTGCTTTACAATGAGCACGTGAGATACTTAAAGGGAGAAAAACCCCAAAGCATACGTGGTATTTTAAAAAGACTAGTGAAGGGTTCAGGCACATATATATGCTCAGATTTCTCATGTAAAAATGAAAGGAAAAACACATTAAAATATTTATGTAAAGGATGTATTCTTTAATTTTTAAAACTTAGTTACTGTGTATGTGCATGTGCACTATGGCATGCACGCAGAGGTCAGAAAACAACGTGAGAGTGTTGGTCTCTTTCTACCACGGGGGTCCTAGGGATGGAACTGAAGTGATCAGACTTGGTGAAGCACGCCTTTACTTGCTGAGACATCTCACTGGCCCAGCTGTTTCTTTTTAATCCTCACCCCCACGTAACTAGGCTGGCCTCGCACCCCTGACCCTCTTATCTGTATCTCCTAAGAGCAAGCATTACAACAGGTCTAGCTAATCAAAGTATTTGTAGTGATCATGGGTGACTATGGTTTCTTTTTAAATTTAATATCCAAGTTCTGTACATGTAATAAATACCCGCAGAAGTGGGAAAACCAAAGAAGACACGAGAAGCATGATCACATTTTTAATAAAAACCAAAAAAGGTCTGTTTCAATTTGCTCACAAGAGAGACTAGGAACTTCCTAGAAACAGCAAGACTGAGCCTGTTCAGAGGCAGTTCATGGAGTCTCCCATCCTGAGCTCCCTTTCCTATCCTACTTTTATCTGTATACCTTCCCTGATTGTGAATGTACCAAGTCGTCAAATAAGCCTAATCCTGACAGGACCTTTATAAAGCCCAGGACATGCCATGTGTCTGCTTTCCCTGACAACAGATAAAGACGACTGTAGCTGCATTCCAAAGCTGCTTCTGTGTGGTGCAAACACCTGGACTCACACAAGTGCAGGGAGGACCCAGCCCCGCCCCAGCAGCCATTCTGAATGCCATGCAGCCTAAATCTAGTTTCCAACTTGTCTATGGCTTGGAATCGTCCCCACTGCAGCAATATGCAGGAAAGGTACAGTGAACCCTCCTGGAAGAGAAGTCATGACACCCACCCAGCTCTAAGTAGCTTTTCTTCTCCTCTTCTCAACACTGTCAACCAGCCAGCGGGATACGACTATGACAAGCAGGGCCAGCCCAGTAATCCGAGGCACCCCAATCCTGTAACCCATGGCTTGCAATAAGGAGACTGGTGTTGGGCACAAGTACAGTGAGGGACTTATCTGTCCCTGAAGGAAAAAACCATACCAAAACAAACAACCCCTACTTATGACCTCACGTGTACACATGATGGACATACATATGCTTACAATTACGGATATATGAACCAAATACATACAGATTATCCAAGGTTATAGAACAGCCATCTGTCAGTCAAGGTAAACTGTTGCATACCTTCCCCTGGGGTTCAGCTCTCCATCCACCTAGACTCATAAAAAGAACACTGGAAAAGAAGCTAGAACCCCTGGTCCATATGCTTGCTACTGCCTGCTCTACCCTGTGGAGTGTTCTCTATCTTTACTTCCACTTTTTTCTCTCTTATTCAACTCTCTGTATGGGACACAGAACCCTGAGACCCCCCCGCCCCACTCGTAACACACATACTGTAATGCTAGGCTGAGCTCAGTGGCAGAGCGTCTGCCCAGCACACGCAAGGCCCGAGGTTCCATCTCTAGCATATGCCCTCAGGTGCTTCCTCCTCTCAGGTTAAATATAAAACTGGGTCCAAAGTAATTACAGGCTAAATTTTCATCATCTCTTTGATAACTTTTTTGTTTGTATTGTAGAGACAGGGTTTCTCTGTGTAGTCCTGGCTGTCCTGGAACTCACTCTGTAGACCAGGCTGGCCTTGAACTCACAGAGATCCGCCTGCCTCTGTCTCCTGAGTGCTGGGATTAAAGATGTGCACCACCACAGCTGGCAAAGATTTATTTTTTTATGTACACAGGTGCTTTGTTTGCATGTATGCATGCAGACCAGAAGAGGGCATCAGACTGTGAGCTGCTATGTGGGTGCTAGAAACTGAACTCAGGACCTCTGGAAGAGCAGCCAGTGCACTTAACCACTGAGCCATCTCTCCAGCCTCTTGGTAACTTTTTGACAGAAGGAAACCCTGAGATCATTAGCCATGGCAGAGACGTGTGGCACTACTGCAGTCCATCTCCACCCTAAGAAACCTGTGAGTGGCATAGGCTGAGACTTGTCTTCACAATGAGCTTGAGGAGAATTTGATCTGAGTGTGAACAGTGTACACTGGGATTGCTCTGTCTCCAGGACTCCTTTCACGGATGCCTTGAAAACCTGCTGAGATGTCTGAAAGTAGCGCCTAGCCCAGTTACATTTGAAATGGCTAGAATCACCCTGGGAAATTTTCCAGCCATGCAGACAGCATGCTTCCATTCCATTGCTGGAATGACACGAAGCTAACAGCTTCAGTGAGTGTGACTCCACCATGAATAGAAGCAACTGTCTATAACACAGCCAACAATGCGGCCAGCAGCAGGCACCCATGAGCTCCCTGGCCAAGCAGCCCAGGTTGCCAAGAATGGGGCTGGGGAACAAACACTCAGTTTTTGGCAATTCATTACATGTAATGTTACATCTTTGTGTATCACTAGGTATAATAAGTAAAGAAGTCTTCATGCCTAAACTGTTGAGCCTGTGCAGGCTGCTAGGATACCTTCTTCATCATCCAGGAAAACATAACACATTTGGGAAACAACATTCCTATACCAGCGTAAATGAAAAGGCCTATAGGGTCATGGTGCATGGCTGAATGTCCATCAAAGCTTGGAGAGCAGAATTCTGGCTTATATGCCTGGCAGATCCTTTTGGTCTATATCATGGCAAGTTAATAAAACAGAAATATCGGCTAGGTGTGGAGGTATATGCCCGTAATCTCAGAATTTGGGAGGTAGAAGCAGGAGGATCAGGAGTTCAAGGTTAGCCTGCGCTACACAGTGAGTTCAAGGCCAGCCTGGGCTACATGAATAGTTTGAAATTTCCCTTAATAAAACCTTGCTTAACAAAATGAAATGAAACAACTGAAAATCCCACCATAAGAAGTCAGAAAGAAGGATTTGGATATAATTTCCTTCTCTATAGTAAAGCATTAGAAAGGTTTGCATCTGGCAGCAGGAAGCCTGATGGGGATTTGGGGAGCTTTGTGGAGAACCACGCAGTTCTCTCCTTCCACCAGGAGGGTCCTGGGAAGTGAGCTCAGGCCATAGCCATTGAGCAGGTCCAGAAAGCTCTTATTAGCTAACAAGCAAATTAGAACTTAAAAAGTACTAGCAAAACGGCCACCATGTTCTGTTCTGACTGCTAGTAATCTAAGCACACACTGAAGCACTAAAAACACTCAACTCTGAGCCTCTTCAGGTTTTGCCCCTGCCACCATCGAGGTGTCCACAGCCCCGGTTTTCCATAGTGAGAGTCACCCTGGGCATGACTCCTCAGTGAGGCTGACACTACGCTCAGCCTCCACCTCCCCAAACTCATCTGTGTGGATCCTGTCCTGCTCTTCAACTCCGTACTGGTTTCTGTGAGGTGTTGGACTAAGCTGCATTCCAGACCACACAGGGCAGCTTCTACCCTTCCCAACAATGCCCATTTCTGGAAGTAACCAACTAACCAACCAATGAACCACCTACCCACCAATCCACAATGCAGAGACCAGCATCACCAACCCCTGTGGCTTCTCTGAAAGAGCAGAGGTCAGGGATGTGTGCACAGCCCCACAGAGCATGCCCAGGCTGCTCAGGGGTAGGGCCTGTACTGTTTTACCTTTTGTAGAAATGGAAACGTTCTGTGAGGAGCAGAAACTGCTTCTCTCCTTGGAGGAAGAAGTGTCGAGCCCTGGAGACTCCAGACTTCTGTGTATACTCGCAGATGTGTGTGAAGTTCAGCTCTTCCTTCTTGAAGTAATTTCGGAGACGCACAAAGTCAAAGTAGGAGGGGACATAGATGAGTGTATGGGACATGACGGCATCCCGGTACTGAGGCAAAATCTTGTTTATGAAAAAGTGAAACCTGATTAGGAAAGGCCAAGGACAAGGTTAACAGTCTAGAGCTGAACCTACAGTAGGCATTAACAGTGTGGGCCAGCAAGCCACAACCTGAGGGATCCCAAGGCCAAAGACTGACTACGCAAGGGTAAAACTTGATAAACATGTAGAAAATGAGGTGCTCACAGTAAGTGTAAAGGCAGATTCGGTGCCATTGATGCCAGAGAATTAGTGCAGTTCAGACCACACTCCTTACTCACTCAATAACAAGTAAGCCCTGCCTGTCCAGCACACGCTAAGCACATAGACCCACAGAGACAAATGTGGAGAGAATTAGACAATCAGCTCTTCCCTGAAGGGTTTACAATTGGGTGGAACGGCACTGGAGTGTATCACAGCCCACAGCAGTCCGGCGTGATTTTGCAACGTCTCAATCAAGGGGCCAGGAGCACAGGCTTCAGTCCCAATCTTGCTTCTTTTTAGCTCTGAGACTAAGGCCAAGCCCCCATTTCTCCCCGGCTTCCTTCTGTTATGCTTGAGTTCAGTTTTGGGACCCAACTGGTAATCAGTACTTACTACAAGCAACAGAGTCTAGTGCTAAATATGCATCCAAAGTCAGATCTCTCTAGGAGGCCCTCTGGGCGTGGGTGGAGTTACCTGGCATCAATCACTGAAGGTAGATCTTGGGCGTCCATTCTCTGGAAGACATGTGGGAGCTGCACCAGCACATGACTGATGGAGCCTGTCACTGGGACATTCCTCACAGCCACCTGCCAGGAGGGAAGAACTTTAGGCAGGCGTCCTTTGTTGATCGCATGCCATCAACTCTTGTATTTCATGACCAAACCCAGTCTGTGCTGCACGACGACCTGAGGACAGGACTCACCTGGCCTTGCGCATTGACACAGTGCTTGTTGAACACAGAGTTGATCTGGGCGTCCTGCAGGGCACCAAAGAGCAAGGTCTGACGGTAGTACTTGGCCCAGTTATTGAGGCTCCACATGCGAACTCGAGAAAAGTCCACCCCATGTGAGTCCAAAGGTAGCAGGTTCATGTGGTTCATCAAATGCTTGGAGGAGCAAAACACCACAACCGTTAGTGTCCACCGAGCATTTGTGCTGGGCACCCATGAGCATTTATAATCCACCATATCCTTAACCCCATGAAGTATGTATTACTATCTCCTAGTGACAGCAGATGGTGTCCTGCTCAAGGTCAGCTGAACACTCCAGGAAGAATAAGCACAACAGAAGAACACAGGCTAGCTATTGGAGTATTCCTTTAAAGGGAATTTTTTGAACTAGGCATGGTGGGGCACCATGAGTCAGGAGGACTTGAGGCCAGTACAAGTTACATAGTGAGTCTGAGATAAGCTGAGGCTGCAGACTGAGATTGTCTCGAAGACCACAAGAATTACTGAAGGGGTCAGTGGGAGGGTGGACAGGGTGAACATGACAAAGTACGCATGAAAGGGTCACATGAAACCCACTACTTTATACATCAACAGAGAAAAATCAATAATAAAAATACAAAGTGTAAAGAAAACAAGACTGATAGAAGAGAGGAACTTGTGAAATAAAGACTGGCCACTCTTGGGGCTGCTGTCCCAGACCTGGACAAAAAAGGAAGCCGCAATGGAAGCAGAACCTCTGTGCTTCAGTGACTGGGTCTCAGACACGGGTGACAGGGATGCCCAGGATCCTGTTCACCTCCTAGCATGGCAAACAAGAGAAACCAAAGCCCTCGTGGCCCAGGGCTGTGCCACTTGCTCCTCCTCAAATTCCTTTTCTCTGTTTTCCTTCTAGAGACAGGGTGTGTAAGGTCAAGGTAGCCTGAATACTGTAGACCAGTCTGGCCATAAACTTACTGTAATCCTCCTGCTTCAGCCTCCCAAGTGCCAGGCTTACAGGTGTGAGCTACCACACCAGGCTTGCCTTGTCCACTTCAGCTGCATTTTAACATACTGCAGGACACACTCCAAGAGTCATGAGTGCTACAAGTTTATTTTTCACAAGTGTCAACTGTCCTTGATGTACCCCAAATTAAGTCCTTAGGTGGAAGCAGAGGTGAGCTGTCACCTGCCTTAAAACTATCATAGCTCTGTGATAAGAGTAGTTCCAGTCTTTTCCTCCTAAAACCAAGGGCACCACATCATGTGGAGGAAAGAAAACTAGAACACGAAGACACACTTTCCATGAAACAAGGTCCCACATAAGAAATGCTAGTCAGAGCCGAGATGTCTCAGCAGGTAAGAGCACTCACTGCTCTTCCAGAGGACTCACATTCAATTCCTAGAATCCATACTGGGCAGCTCACAACCTGTAACTCCATTTCCAGGGGATCAGATGCCTTCTGGCACCCCCACACAAACAAGAAAATAAAAAATTATAAAACTCTTTAAAAAAAAAAAAGACAAAGAAACTAACAAGAAATATTAGGCAGTTGGGTATGGATGCATGTATATAATCCCAGCACTCCAGATGCTGAGGCAGGAAAATAGGGTTTAAGGACTGCCTGGGCTACATCGCAAGCCTTTGCCCCTTTCCCAAAAGAAACTTTATGTCATGTTTTCCCATCTTGGCTGAGAACTGTATGAGGGCTTGCCTGGTAAGTGAGGATTTCCATCCACCCATTCATCTATCTATCCTTACTAGAAAGAGACCTTTAATGGACATCTCTGGGGATATTTGAAAACACTGACAGGACCTTCTTCCTCTCTGGGTAGTTTAATAACTGACTGCCCTATTGGTAGAAGAAAAAGAAAAGAATTTCACAAACTGGAAGATGTAGAGTAACTATTTCCAAATTGAGGGCTACAACCCTTTGAGACAGAGCATTGCTCTTAGACCAAGCTAGCTTGGATCAGACGCTGCTGCAAACAGCTGTTTCAGACTAAAACCATCCGACACACACTAAGGATCCTGTCCCTCCAACGGGGAAGACTCATCATTACCAAGACATGTTCCCAGTTCTGCATCAGGTAAATGTCAGCTTGGTCAATGATGAGAAGCTCAATAGAAGACAGAAAGTCAAAGTCTCTCTTCTTCTCTCCTTCGCCACCAATGATGGTCCTCAAGCCCAGGGGGGAGGCGATGAGGATGTCGGAGGAGTAAAAGGGGGCATAGAGACGAATGCTCCTCTGAAGTATTGCCACTCCTAAAAAACACCAGTTGTCAGCATCCACGCCAGCCGTGAGTTGCTTGTCACCCAGTGCTGTTTCCTAGGTTGGATTTCCTTCAAAGTACAAATTTTAACTTCTAATTCCCAGCTTCTTAATTCCTTAACCACGTCAATCATGCTGCACTCAGTAGATGTTTGTGAATGAGGCCCAAGGTCATGAACAGTGAGCACTTTCCCAAGAACTTCTAAAGGTAAGCATTTAATAAGACACGAAATTGAAAGATGGGTGGGTGCCTAAGGTTGGGTGGGCACTCGACAAACAGACAGGATGGAGATCTAGTCTTACCCACACACACTGAATTTTCTCAGCCTCCTCAGGGTGATCCCACCCAGTATCTGTGATTCCCAACTCTCTGAGAAGCCTGAGAGTGCCTGATGTGTACAAGCTGCAGCCAAACTATTTCCACAATAATGTACAAGGCCTTTCTACACTGTCTACAACCACCAGCCAAGGCAAAACTCCTGTCCCTGGCAAGTTAGAGGTCTCAAGAGCACTCAGTTCTGCTAGAAGACTATGTCAGGGAGCCCTCCAGCTTTCCCAAGGACCTCCACCTTGACAGGGGGCATTACCAATCCTGAAGTGGTCATCAATATTGCCCACGAACACTGCTTCATAATCCTCAGGCCTCTTCAGGTTGGGAGGTCTCTCCTCAGGATCGGATCCATACTCCCCCTGAAACCTCTTCTTGTTGCTTACAATGATTTTCTTCTTGCTGTCGCCCTCAAGGAGGCTGATGAAGAGCTGGATGATCCGAAGAGCAGCTTCCCGAAAGGGCACCACTATAAGGACCTGTTGGGCAATAGCAGATCAGAGGTGAATATTTTCCCAAAAGTCCTGGCTCTGTACCAGAAGCTATGTGTCTTCTGTATCCACACAAACACTTCCTGTGAACTTTAGTCCCATAGCTCCATGGGAGACATTTCAAGCAAAACTGGGAAATCTTTCAGTATAAAGCAATGCCTGCGTAGCAGCAGAAACTCTAGGACAGAAATACAAGGGTCTTTGAGGGCAAAGTAAGGCCCACTCAAACATGTACAATGGCTCCTGTAGCCTTATAGGTTTGAATGCTTGTTCCCAGCTGGTAGAACTGTTTGGGAAGGATTGGGAGGTGTGGTTTTGTTGGAGGAAGTGTGTCACTGAAGGTGGGCTTTGAGGTTTCCGAGACTCCTGCCATTCTGCATGTGCTTCTCTCTCATGCTCTTACTTGTGGATCAAGACGTGAGCTTTCAGTTGTTCCCGCTGCCATCATTGGTCCATCCTCATGGACTCCACCCCTCTGAAGCTGTAAGCCCCAATTAACTGCTTTCTTTTATATGTTGCCGTGGTCATGGTGTTTTGTTACACCAACAGAAAAGTACTAAGAGACTGAGTAAGAAAAAAATACAGAAAAGGACCAACACACTATTATTTTTCTAGGGTATTCTATAAACAGTTTTTGAAATCACTGATGACACGTTTCTGAGTTGGAAAAACAGACTTCAATTTTCAAGCCTCTTAAAAATGCTTCAAGTTAGTGCCTAGGAGATGATTCAGTGGTTTAGAGTACCTGTTGCTCTTGCAAGGACCAGAGTTTGATTCCCAGCATTCACATGTTGACCCACAACCATCCTAACTCCAGTTCCAGGTGATCTGATGCCCTCTTCTGACTTCCACAGACACCAGGCATGCATGTGGTGCACATACATACATGCTGGTAGAACACTCATACACATAAAATTAAATACACCTAAAAATAATTGCATAAAGTTTCTGCTGAGCAGAGAATCAGAAGATGCTTAGCAAAGAGCTAATTTCTAACTACCTGCCATTCTTGTTCAAGTAAGAAACTCAACAGTGTGTGTGATTCTAGTCAAACCAGGAGATTCCAATCACAAGTAAGTTAGGGCAATCTGAGACAGTGCACAGACAGCCTCAACGTCATGTCCATGCGTCTGAGACAGACACCTAAAATGCAACCAGCTGGCCAACGGAGTAAGTAATCTGCCCTGTTTGCCAGGACAAGATTTAAGAGGCTGGATTACTGGGCTGGTGGTGGTGACATAAGGGGCCAGACTAAAAAAGTTTTAAGAGCCACATCAGTATTTACACCCTTGAATCCTGCTGAGCTCCATAACAGTCTGAAAACATGAGCTTCTGAGAGGAGATAGGTGGAGCAGGTGTGAGAACAAGGCCTGGCCCCTCACGTCACAAAGAACGTGGACAGAATTGTGTACATTTCCTTTCCCACTAGAGCCTCAATGTGCAGAGGTCAGGCTTGAGAGCAAAGTAAACGGAATCATCACTTCAAGCACCTTTGGCTTCAAGGTTTCTGTGTATGTGGCTTGGTGCAGAGCCTGATTTTTGTCCATCTCTGCTAATCTCAACTCTCTTTAGCAGGGCTTTCTATGAATCTGGGTCCGTCCATAACTGTCACATATAGGAACTGGATAAGAAACTGTGAGATGTCTTTCTGTATGATGTAAATGTGTTGCTCTGATGGGTTGATAAATAAAACTGTTTTGGCCTACGGCAAGAAAGCTTACAGCCAGGCAGGAAATCCAAGCAGAGACACACAGAGAAGGGTGGAGTCATGGAGACGCCAGCACGCCTCCAAAGGAGCAATAAGATGCGAGCGGACCACTAACGCCACAACCACGTGACAACATACAGATTAATAGGAAGGGTTAAATTAAATTGGAAGAGCTAGCTAATATAAGCTGACCCAGAGGCCATACAATCTGTAAGTAATGTAAGCCTCTGTGTGTTTACTTGGGACCAAGCGGCTGTGGGATGCCAGCAGGAGAGATTTGTCCAGACTGCACCACAGGGCTGGGCAGGACTGGAGGAACTTCAGCTACAGTTCCAGTGAGCCTTAGTCAGCAGGAAGAGACCCCGACAATGGGGTGCTTCTGCGTGTCCTGGGTTCTCCCGAGAGCACCTGAAGTCCCGTTCACTGTCCTGCACTGCCTGTCACTGGCCAGCTCCTGAGGATCCACTAACCAGCCAGCTGTCAACACACTCGTGACTCAGCAGTGCCTCACGGCCTCCTCGAGGGCAAAGCTCTCTGTTGCCACTCACCTTGGGCCTGGTTAGCCCTTGGTCCCTGAAGTCATCATCTTCACCCACCCCAAGCTCTCTGTTGCCACTCACCTTAGGCCTGGTTAGCCCTTGGTCCCTGAAGTCATCATCTTCACCCACCCCAAGCTCTCGTTGCCACTCACCTTAGGCCTGGTTAGCCCTTGGTCCCTGAAGTCATCATCTTCACCCACCCCAAGCTTCTGGCTCCGGCGCCTGCTGTTGTTGGCCAACACCTGGGCATTCGCTTTGAGGACGTGGTTTATGGCATGCAGACAGTACACATGGCGGACCTCTTCCCCATTCTTCAGGGCAGTCCTCTCTGGGTAGAACAGGTCTCGGTAAGAATTCATAATTAAGAACAGCTCTTTCTGGAGTGGGGTAAAGGGGCTATTTGATTTCTGAGGACCAGATAGGAACTGGCTATTGGTTTTTTTCCAGGTGGACTCTAGAGGCTTCTGAAGATGAAGTGACTTTAGGTCAATATCCTTTGGAGGTTTAAATGTTTCCATCTTCTGGAACTTTGATGAAAAGACAAGCTGTCCCAGGATGGGCCACTAGGGGTAGACAGACCAAGAGCTAGGTTAGGCATGAGTAACAACCCGACACTCACACAGTACAGAGGATTCACAGGCCATCCCACCTGCTCCTCACCCAGCCTGCTGCACAGGTAACGCACATACTCCAGTGCAGGGAATGCCAGGCCTCACAGAGGGCGAGGGTCCAGACAACAATTACACAGAGGTGTGCATCTTGGAGCCTGCGCTCTGCCTCTAGTGCTGCCCTCACTATCTGTTGGGAGCAGTGCAACGTATGACCACCTGTCCTCAAGGCAAGACACCTGTGGAAACGAACTCTCACTTGGTAAGGAGGCAAGGACCAGTGCTTCACAGGACAGACAGGAATCTGCAAAATTTGTGTAGCTTACAGGCTTTTTCTCATCATATTGGTGATTCCTGGGGCGGTTTTAGTTTTACTTTGTCAGTCACACATGCAACAGCTGTAATTTCCCATGAAAATTCTGTTCCTTTTCAAATAGTTTCCCCTAGATTCAGCAGGGGGTTCATGTCTCTCAAATCTCTTATCTGGAATTACTAACTATAACCCCAACCTGGGAACTTTTCTGACTCAACAGAGATAGGTACATATAAGAAAACAACACTTGGAACATTAACCATGTTTCACAGTTTGGGAAAAGAGAGCAGGGCATGTATACACAGACTAGGAAGAAGGACTCAGGACTACACATAGTGCCAACTGTTGGGAGTAAGTTCTCTGGACACCAAGCATAGAATCTGGTATGCTCTAAGAGTTAAAAATACAATGCAAAATGTAGGATGGATAGATCCATCCTCACCACACAAAGGAGCTTACTTTGGTGGAAGAAGTATGGTACAGTGAGATGGGAAAAGAGTGCGTTGTCAGAACCTGCCTTTTATAGAAAGATTGAGACATAGGACCTTCTTGTAGAAAAGGGACCTGCACAAAAATATATCTTGCAGACATGAAAGAACTGTCTGGGTTTGAATATTGTTGTCCTTAAAGCATTGTGCCCATACCTGTTAATGAACTCTATGTCTACAATAAGGTTATGCAGGGAGAGGGAAGGGTATTTGGGGAAGCACAGAGGGGAACAATGGGGGCTTTCATAATGGTCATGATGTATTCCTTAAATTGTGATGTATTTCTTAAAGTCAACAACAGAAGCCAGTAATAAAGCTGTTCATGTAACCCTGGTAAGAAAAACTCTTGAAGTATAAAGACAGCCTGAGCTATTCGGGGCCATTTGAGTGTAATCCACTTGGTGGTTAGAAGTCTTCCTTGCACCAATGCCCATCTCAGGACCTAAACCCTAGTCAAGACTGGATCTTGGCAACTATCACAAGGGACATGTCTGAGAGGAATAAAAATTCCTTTAGACAAAAACGGTCAAATAACCTTGACCATGTGGTATGTCACAAGGTGTGACACCAAAGGCTAGCCTTCTCTGGGAACTGACTCAGCCCTCCCTCCCTTAATCTCCATTGCTTCCTTTTCTTTCTTTTCTTCTTAAAAGACATACCTAGTAGAACTTCAAGGGATGCTACTTTGTGAGGTATGTTTAGAAAATTTTCACTGTTGAAAAACTGCTGACCTAAAATTATAGCAACTTCAGGAATAAAAGAAACAAGCCACAGATAGCTGAGCAACCTGGGTGACTCTCCAGGAAACTGTGCTGAATGAGCAGGTGACCTCACAGGTCCCACCCTGGGTGACTCCAGTAGAACAGTGAGCTGACAAGCACCCGGACAGCCAGGCGCTCAGGAGGTGAGGGGTCAGGAATGAGGTGTGTTAAAGGAAGTGGACAAGGTAAAAAGGAGCAACAGAGCCAGGTGTGGTGGCACACACCTCTAATCCTAGTACTGGGGAGGCAGAGGTAGACAGGTGTCTTCTGATTCTGAGGCCAGCCTGGTCTACATAGCAAGTTGCAGGTCATGCACAGTGAGACCCTGTCCATGAGACATACAGTGCCGCAGTGTCGCACACCTACTGAGTTAGTAAAAACGGGATCCTACAAGACAACACCACAGAGAACCTGAGTCCAGGGATGCAAGGCCACAGCAGACAGTACTGAGCTGCGTGCATGAGCTCTAAGCAGCATCAAGGGCGTCTAGTTCCACTTTCTGAGTGATACTCAGAAAGTATCTGTACTGTACTCTGCTCCATGCTATCATGGGAAAAATCGGGCAAAAAAGTCTGTCTGACTGACTTCTTACACCTGCACATGTATCTGCAAAATCAGAAAAGGGGGGAAAGTCAACTAGATCATGTGTGATATCATACCCACAACCCCAGCTCTTGGGAGGCTGAGGCAAGCGGGTTGTCACAAGCTCAATGTCTGACAAATCAATCTCCCCATGGATAATATACGCCAATAAACCAAAGACCACAGCTTCTGTGGGGCTTTCCTCTGTGCCTGGAAAACCAAATATCACTTACTTTCAGCTGCTGGGTAGTTGGAGAGCTTGAAGCAGCAGCTTGAATTTCCTTTTCTTTCAATTCTCTGTTGACATGTTGTTGAAATGGATCTAATTCAGAATAGAGTATAAGCAGTGAGCAAATGGCTCTGAAAACGACACGCTCATCTTCCTGGTGTCAGCTCACACTTCTTTCCAACCCCGTCCCATCCTCCAGCACCACTCAACGCTTAGTCGAGTGCCTGGCAAGCTGGCTCCCCAGAAGTACACACTGACCACAACACCCGAGCCCAAAGCCTCAGAAGACGCCTCAGCCTGAGGGTCAGGCTTTGATCGCTGCACGTGAAGCCAGCTCTTCACAGCCCTGAATTCTGCGTCTGAACCTTTACTTTGCACCAAAAATCTTACCTCCCCCACCTGTATGTTATTCCTTCACAGAAAAGTGCCTCACAGGGGTCTGCTGTGCCAGGTATAGCCCTGGCTCCAGGCAGAGGTTAGAGCTGGTTACCCCCGACAGTCACACTCTTAGCCCCTACCCTGCCCCATCAATTCAAACAAGCCAGAACATGTTCCTGTCTTACCTGGTACATGGCAAGATTCCTGAGAGCATGCAAGGCTCTATGCATTCTGCACAGCAAGACACACGAATTCTCAATATTCACCTGAACTACCACATGATCCAAATGTCATCCCCCTGCATGCAGGTTACGCCCAGCTCTGTGCTCCCTGTACTCAGGTGACCCTCAGCCCTCTCTCCATGCCCTCTCATTGAGAAGCAGCAAAGTGAAGTAAGTAACTTGCTCAAGGATCCAACCGGAAACATGCCAAATGACATGCAGCTACAGTAATTACCCAGGACAAGAGTGAGCAATGTGAACAGGGAGCCCCGGCAGTCCACCTGCACAGCAAATATGTGGAGGCTTCAGGACAGTGGCTTCCCGCTTCTGTCCAGGCTTAGAGCTGTCGAAGATCCCGCAAATTCTACCTCTACTCCTCCTCTTACATAAAAGTCAGCAGATCTGACTGGGCCAAACAAGGACTCAGCTTCCTCCACAATGAAGCCCAATGGCAGAAAACTAGGAAAGGCAGACACAGAAAAACACCAGCTTGGCCTACCAACCCACGAGCAGATTGACAGTGCGGAAACCCATGTCCAGCTGGCTGCCATTTGGTCACAGGATGGTGACCATGGAGGGGGTTGAGGGGTGGCTTTGGGGAGCTCCCCTAGTAATAAGAACACTCGGACTGGCCTTGCTGGGCCTCACCAATCTGAAAAGTACTGCTCCAGTGAAGAGTGGGTGAGGGGGAGAAAGAGAAGAGTCTTTATCCCTTCTCTTCTGCCCATGAGGAAGGCAAAGTCTTCCTCAGACTCCAGCTCTAGAAACCTGAAGCCTGGGGACTAGCCTCCCCGATTTCCACCCTTCAGCCCCTTCTCCAACCAGTCCTCATCTCTACTAAGTACTGAAAAGCACAAATACCCAAGAGGTGTCTACTCTAGCTCCCCACATGGCTCCTACTTAGCTGGTTCTGCTGAGTTCCCTCAGTCAGGAGACCAAACACGAGTCAGCACATAGCCCCAGCACACTGGAGACTAAACCTGAGTCAGCACACTGGAGACTAAACCTGAGTCAGCACACTGGAGACTAAACCTGAGTCAGCGCACAGCCCCAGGATACTGGAGGGGACTAAACCTGAGTCAGCACACAGCCCCAGGATACTGGAGGGGACTAAACCTGAGTCAGCACATAGCCCCAGGATACTGGAGGGGACTAAACCTGAGTCAGCACACAGCCCCAGGATACTGGAGGGGACTAAACCTGAGTCAGCACACAGCCCCAGGATACTGGAGGGGACTAAACATGAGTCAGCACACAGCCCCAGCATACTGGAGGGGACTAAACCTGAGTCAGCACATAGCCCCAGCATACTGGAGGGGACTAAACATGAGTCAGCACACAGCCCCAACATACTGGAGACTAAACCTGAGTCAGCACACAGCCCCAACACACTGGAGACTAAACCTGAGTCAGCACACAGCCCCAGCACACTGGAGACTAAACCTGAGTCAGCACACAGCCCCAGCATACTGGAGGGGACTAAACATGAGTCAGCACACAGCCCCAGCATGCTGGAGAGCTGGGGTGACAGGAGATACTCTCACCTCGGGGTGCTCTCTGGGAAGAACTGCCTCCACCATCCTCTTCCAGAAAATTGGTTTCCAGGCTGAACAGCGACTCGTGTTTCTCATCTGTGAACTCCTCTGGGGATTTCTGTGATCCATCAGGCGGCTCCTCCCCATCTTTTTCTTTTGGGTCATCAGCTGGGGACACACCTGAAATGTTGAAAATCATTTTGTAAAATTTTCGGGGTGTGGTAGAGCTCTAGTGGGTTCCAGGCCAGCCTGGTCAATAGCAATTTCCAGACAGCTAGACCTAGATTCAAACCCTGCCTCAAAAATAAATAAACAAAATGATTTACTCGTACTTAAATGTTGACAATATCAAATTAAAACACTGATGCTCATTGCTATCATTTATTTATTCTTGGTTTTCTGGGCAGGGCTGTCCTGAAACTCACTTTGTAGACAGGCTAGCCTCCAACTCACAGAGATCCACCTGCCTCTGACTCCCAAGTGCTGGAATTTAAAATTAAAGGCGTGGGCCGGACAGTGGTAGCTCACACCTTCATCCCAGCACTCGGGATGCAGAAGCAGGAGGATCTATGTGAGTTCAAGGCCAGCCTGGTCTACTGAGCTAGTTCCAGGACAGCCAAGACTGTTACACAAAAAAATCCTGTCTCAAAGAAACAAAACAAAAAACATTAAAAGCATGCACAACCTCACCAGGCATTATTTTTAAACAATAAGGTAATTCAGTGGAAGGGACCTTTCAGAATTAAGCTGGGCCTCTAGCCTGGAGGTGTGCTTGGACATTACTAGGGACATTACTAGATTAAATTTATGTTCCAGTTGGTGGACTTCCATCAGGAAGGCAAATGACTATTTTTTAAGACAGGGTCTCTTGTAATTTGGCCTTGCTGTTAGCCCACTACTAGCTCAGGATGACCCTGAACTTCTGATCCTCCTGTCTCTATCTCCTGAGTGTTAAGATTAAAGCCATGCTCCATCTTTGCCTAACATATGTAGTACTGGAGATGGAAACCAAGGCTCTGTGCTCTAAGCAGACATTTCCAGCTGGGCTCTGTCCTGGCTTCCACACTGTGCTGCGCCTCCTCCCATTCGTAGAAGACCTGAGTCAACAGAGGAGGCTGGTCTGCCCTAAGAGCAAGACTTCCAGCAGACTGCCTTTGAACTCTAGCTGTAACAGGGGCTTCTCTTGGGGCTTGCCAAATCTTCACAATCACATGAGCCAATTTCTTTAAATAGATTTCTATCACAATTAGGAGTAACTCTGAAGAAGTCTAATACACCCAGTTCTAGAACATACTCTAAAATAGTGCACCAAGATACACATTCAAGACGTTCAGAGCAGCCTGAATTATGGTAAGAAATAACAGAGAACAAATCTCCTTGCCATCTTATCTCTGGCTGCTTCATATAAACACAAACCTACAACTTAAGAATTACTGTGTATTTTTATGTCTACCTTCCGGCACACTTGGTCTCTTACTGAAAGGGAACAACAACCTCTTCCATGAACTGAGCTGTCACAGTGACAAAATTATGTTTCTTGGTAAGCAGGCAGTCTTACATTAGGTCAGAAGAAACCCCCCAAAGAGTAAGCCAATAGTATTCTCCTGATGAGAGGGTCTGTGTTCCCATCAGATTCTCAAAATATAACCAAATTCAACAAGGCTGAATCTCTGCTTTGGAGCCAAATGCTCTCATTCAGCCCACAGAGCACAGGACACTCTGTCCTGGCAAAGAGGACAGGCCAACCCCAAAACACTCACGCTCATGTGTCTCAGCCGACTCCACTGTTTCTTCTTCCACATGGACATCTTCATCAATATCTTCATCATTCATTTCTTCATCAGCTACAGCACTGTCATCCTCCTCTTCCTCCTCCTCCTCGTCTTCCTCTTCAGAAACATTCTTTAATGTAGCAAGCAGTTTGTGGTACCCTGAAATGTGCTCTTGTTCTTCCTCAGATTCACTTTCAGAATGTGAAGTATCTGAACTCTCTGACTAGAGAAAAAAATGGGAGTTTTTTTAAAAAAAAAATTGTTTTTAAACTATAAAAGAATATAATAAAATATGAGACACACATACTAATGGAATTTCCTTAGCCTTAAAGAAGGAAATTATATCACGTGCAAGGAAATGGGACAGAATGGGAGATAAGTAAAAATAAGACAGACTAAAGGCAAATATTTTCTCTTGCATGAGAAAAATAGATTTAAAAGAAGTTAGAAGGCATGAAATTAAAAGTAAAGTGTTTGCAAAGAGAAAAGGGGCCAGCAGAGGTAGAAGACCAGGGCCAGAAGAGGGCAGTGGGTGGCATGAGTACAATCAAGTCATTATGCCTGGAGTTGTCCTAATGAAACCCACTATTTTGTATAATGAATATACACTGATTAAACAGGAAACAAAAACCCAATGAGCTTTTCTGTAAATATTACACAATCTTATCTCTTTAACCAAGCCCAGTATGAAATTTACATAAAACAGTTGACCAAGCTACAGTTCCTATGAGCTGCACATGGAATAAAAACTGACTTTTCAAACAGAATTTTAGGCTATGGGCTTTAACTTACATCTCAGACATTAAGCTTCATGTTTCAAGGTGCAAGAGGAAAATTAGAAATGAGTGCCGTTGTCTGAGTCTGCTGGCACCCATCTACTTCACACTATGTGTGAATACTTTCATGGTGAATAGACACACCAAAACCCAGCAAGCACAGTGACGAACCTCTTCAACAGAGGTTCATAACAGTGTCATGGGGCAGTTACCAATTCGCTTCCATTATCTCCATCATTTAAAACTAATTAAGAAATATTACTAAAATGACAGCTTACATTCAAAACAGAAAAGCACAGGTACCCAAGCTTTACTTTTACACACAATCTTAATAACCCAATTTCAACTACTATAAAGAAAAGAGCATTACCAGCTGACAAATCTGTGGCTTTGCTTCCTTTTTGGAAACCCTAAAAAGAAATGAACAATGTTAAACTTTAGCTGTTTATTTGTCAGGATCACGAAAGGGCTAATGATTCCGCTTTAAATGAAAAATGCTGAAAACACGATAAAAACCAGTCATTGAAAAAAAAAAAAAAATCCTGCATGCACAAGGGCAGAGACGACCAGAAGACGAATGGGCAACAGGCAAGAGTTCAACGACATCACATGACGAAGAAGTTAGTAGCTGGTTTGCTGGTTTTACACCACAGGTCGGGGTTCACCTCTCGCTGGCCAACTCGATGTCTCACCTTTCTGTCTTGCTTTTGGATAACCTGAGATCTCCTGCCTCAGCCCCCGCGTGCCGGGACAGCACCCCCGGCTGTCTCCGCGGTTCTACCCGCAGGGCGCACCGCCGCAGCTGGGGTGCCCCGGCCCGCCGCGACCCCGCGCCTCCCGGAACCGGCCCTCCCAGCGGCCCGCCCGCCCGCCCCGACCTGTCGTAGAAGGGGTGCTCCTCGCCGAAGTCGCGGAGGTGCTTCTTCTGCTTCTTGGTCATTGTGCTGAGCAGTTGGCTCCGGCCGCGGCTCCGGCGTTTGCCCATAGCTGAAACGTCAAGCTGGCCACAGTAAAAACAAGGTTCCCAGTGGGAAGCTGCCGCACGTGGGCGCCCCGGCTTTGCGGCGGAGGCGGGTGCCGTAAAGCAGAGGTGCTTTACGTCCTGTGAGTACGACAGGCGTTCCACCCTCCGGGTGGCGATGCCGCCCCCTGCCGGAAGCTCCTCCAGAGCTTGGCAGTGCTTTCGCATGCGTGCTAGGAGCACTAGCACCAGCTTTCCAGGCTGCCTGGGTTCCCTCGTAGGTAGGAGTGGCGTAGCCTGCTCTGTGGTTATTTTTTACCTTGTTTTTTTGTTTTTGTTTTTTTGAGGGCCGAGGTCGGTGGCCTTTCCCCCCCAGGAGCTAAGAATGGAACCCAGAACCTCGCGCTGGTTTTCAAGCACCGTCCCGGGGGACTAAATCTTCAACCAATGGTTTTCAAGCACCGTACCATGGGACTAAATCCTCAACCGCTGACGCTTCGCGTTGGGATGTGGGAGTCAGCCTGTGTCGATGTGTGCTCGCAGAAATGGTTGAATGTTACGCAGAAAATAAACGACGGACATTTAAGGGTGCCTACTCATCTTACTTTAATGGCACACTGTCCAAAGGGGTCTTGTGAGTCAGTCTGATGAGGCAGATTTGGAAACTGATGCTTCGTAAGAAAGGGGTGCGAGGTGGTGGTGGCGCACGCCTTTAATCCCAGCAATTGGGAGGCAGAGCCAGGCGGATCCTGAGAATTTGAGGCCAGCCTGGTCTACAGAGAGAGTTCCAGGACAGCCAGGGCTGTTACACAGAGAAACTTGCCTCGAAAAAAAACAAACCAAAAAAAAAAAAAAAAAAAAAAAAAGGAAATCTGGACTTGGCTGTTATACACTAGGCTCTTTGACCCACGGGTTGAGGTTTCCTTCCCACGCCACTGCTCTTTGGGGAGTGTTGAGGAGAGCCTCTGAAAAAAACATCTTTCCCGACATTCTTTCTTTAACAAAAGCATGAACACATTTGATAAACTAGCATCTTTATCGTTTTGCACTACCACCAAAATGAGTCAAAGTGTACTTTTAAAGTTCATGTGTTTTAGTGTGAGTGTGAGCTAGGGGCATAGCTCAGTGATAGGGTGCTTAGCCAAGGTACTTCACAAATCCTGGGGTTTGATCCTCAACACTGAATAAAATAAAACAAACCCACACACCAAATAAACAAGCTGGGCATGATGACTCATGCCTGTAATCTCAGCCCCAGGAGGCTGAGGCAAGAGAATGGACAGTTGGAGACCTTTATTTAAAAAAATAAAATTAACCTGGCATGGTGGTACACACCTTTAATCCCAGCCCTTGGGAGGCAAAGGCTGGCAGATCTCTGTGAATCTGAGGTCACCCGTAGTAAGACTTTACTATAAGACGAATTGCTAAACAGTCTTATTACTAAAAAACTCAGGGCCAGATATTGTGGTGAACGCTGAAGGATCAGAGAAACAGAACAAGTCACGGCCAACCTCACCTCAGCAACTCCTCAGCCGATCCTGTTTCCACGAATTCCCAGACTGAAAGCCTCTGAGTCCTCATCCCTTAGGGTCTCAGTTGAACTGCCTCTAAAAAGCTTCTAGTTCCTAGTCCTCATGCCTTATATACCTTTCTGCTTCTTGCCATCACTCTGATATTAAAAGCTTGTGTCCTTCCCAAGCAAAGACATGAGATCTCAAGTGCTGGGATTAAAGGTGTGTACCACCACACCTGGCTCTGTTCCCAGAGTGGCCTTGAACTCACGGAGATCCAGGCAGATCTCTGCCTCCCGAGTGATAGGATTAAAGGTGTGTGTCACCACTGTCTGCCCTCTATGTCTAATCTAGTGGCTGTTCTGTTCTCTGATGTCCAGATAAGTTTTTTTGGGGTGCACAATATATCAACCATACCTTACTTCTTAAAAAATAAACCTGAATAAAAAATGGAAAGGTGGGAAACAGAGCTGAGGCCTGTATTCCAAGGACACACAGCAATAGGTGAAGCTGTGTGAGACCACACAAGACATACTTTCCTTCAAGACTAACTAAAGTTCAATGGAAACAAAGAACTAAGATCAGCACTGACCCCAGACTCAAGGCACAACAGGAGACACTGAAGCCTGTTTCTGTCAGGCTTTACTCAGCTCCACATCATTTGTTCCAGGGTCACCTACTAATAATAATTCAATGGAGAGGTGGTGTGGGGAAGAAAGGACAGGGCAAGAGAGTATCAAAAGCCATGCAAACAGAAAGGGTGGTGGCCAGCAGCTGGCCTGGCCAAGGGACCCATTAATAGACATCTGTTTTGTGTCTAGTTGAAAGATAAAAGGTATAGTCACTTAGATAAACAAAAGGTTGTTTGCAAAGTGTCCTCACAGGTTTTATGGCTCTGGTCACATTGTAACCTGGCTCTGTCCAATAAAGAGCCTTACTTTTTCTCCTTTCACTGCATTCCAGGTGCCCCAACCCCACCCCCATGCCCAGACATGCAGTTTCTTGTTCTTCCAGGGATCTCCCATGAGAGGCTGGATGCTCCAGCACTTGAGGTGACTCTCACCCTTACCTGGTTTCTGGCATACAAGTTTAGACTGTTCCCAGGTTTAGGCAAAAATTCACTCTATCTTCAGTGAAGCAGTCTCAGCATTGGCTTGCTGAATACTGGAACCCCTTTCTCCCCAAAATATTAATATTCATCTTCAACAAGGGATCCTATGTGAGTATAACCTGATAGCTAAGAACTTAGTCATTGCCTCTATGCTTCTTGTAGAAGTTTCCTATTTGTGTGTGCGTGTGTGTGCGTGTGTGTGTGTGTGTGTGTGTGTGTGTGTACACACACACACACACACACACAACACACACACACACACACATACTTCTCTGGGATGTTTTAGCAAAGACGATTTTTTTCCATTTTTGTTTCTTCCTACTCTTAGAACTCATTTTCTCTCCCCTAGGATATTCCTTTTACGTATTCAAAGTCATGCAGTCTTTTAGGAATTAATGGTCGTTCAGGAAATAATCTTCTATATTACTTTACAAAAAGATGATAATGGATCTATAAGTTACTATTCCTGGACTATTTGAAGTTTACAAAAGACTCTAGGGTAACTATTGAGGTATGAGAGAAGGACAAGAATATTCCTTAGAAGAGCATCAGAATATTCAGGAAGCTTTAATAATTTAAAAGAAAGCCGGGCGTTGGTGGCGCACGCCTTTAATCCCAGCACTCGGGAGGCAGAGTAAGGCGGATCTCTGTGAGTTCGAGCAGCCTGGGCTACAAGTGATTCCAGAAAGCGCAAAGCTACACAGAGAAACCCTGTCTCGAAAAACCA